>NW_003852511.1:5088339-5089201 GCF_000181295.1 Otolemur garnettii
AAAAAAAAAAAAAGGAAAGTAGAAATACTAAAAAGAATTTTCAAGTTTAAAGAAAAGGTTGCAGCTTGGTGCCTGTGGCTCAAGTGGCTAAGGTGCCAGCCACATACACCTAAGGTGGCGGGTTCAAATTCAGCCCGGGCCCGCCAAAGAACAATGATGGCTGCAACGAAAAAATAGCCGGGCATTGTGGTGGGCACCTATGGTCTCAGCTATTTGGGAGGCTGAGGCAGGAAACTTGCTTGAGCCCAGGAGTTGGAGGTTGCTGTGAGCTGTGATGTCATAGCACTCTACCTAGGAGGACAGCTTGAGGCTCTGTCTCAAAAAAAAAGAAAAGAAAAGGTTGCTAACTAGCAACATGAAAATATTCATAGATGAAAATATAAAACTCACTGGTAAAACCAAGTATGTAGTCAAAGTTAGAATATTAATACTGTAATGATGGTATAAATATCAATTATATCACTGGTAGGAGAGTTAAAAGACAAATTTTTTTTTTTTGAAGACAGAGTTTCACTATGTTGTCCTCAGTAGAGTGCTGTAGTGTCACAGCTCACAGCAATCTCAAACTCCTGGGCTAAAGTGATTCTCCTGCCTCTCAGGTGCTTACCACAATGCCTGGCTATTTTTTTGTTGCAATTGTCATTATTGTTTGCAGACCTGGGTCGGGCTTGAACCCGCCAGCCCTGATGCATGTGGCTGGTACCCTACCACTGAGCCACAGGCACTGCCAAGACAAAATTATTAAAAACAACTATAACTATAATAATTTCTAAAGGCAGCTCAGTCCCTGTAGCTCAGCGGCTAGGGAGCTAGCCATGTACACTGGAGCTGGCGGGTTTGAATCCAGCTTGGGCCTGCCAAA
>NW_003852511.1:5089486-5092725 GCF_000181295.1 Otolemur garnettii
TCATAGTAACCACAATGTAAAAACTCTTTGTAGACATACAAAAGAGAAAAAGAAAGAGGGATTCAAGGCATAACACTACAGAAAATCATCAGTCCACACAGGCAGATAGCAAGGAAGGAAGAGAAGAGCAATAGAATTATAAATTAACCAGAAACAATTAACAAAATGGGCTCAGGGCTGTAGCACAGTGGTTACAGTGCTAGCATTGAGGGTGACGGGTTTGAATTCGGCCTGGGCCAGCTGAACAACAATGACAACTGCAACAACAACAACAACAAAATAGCCAGGCATTGTGGTGGGTGCCTATAGTCCCAGCTACTTGGGACGCTGAGGCAAAGAGAATCACTGAAGTCCAAGAGTTTGAGGTTGCTGTGAGCTGTTATGCCACAGCATTCCACTGTGCGTGACATTAATGGCAAGAGTGAGTCCTTACCAATCACTAATTAACTTTGAATGTAAATGGATTAAATTCTCTCATCAAAAGATATCAGATGCCTAAAAGGATTAGAATAGAAGACCTAACTATATGCTACCTGCAAAAGACAGCTTCACTTCTAAGGACACACATAAAGTGAAGGGATGGAAAGATATTCCATGTAAATGGAAACTAAAAGAGTAGGGGGAGCTCTACTTTTATGCCATAGAAAATAGACTTTAAGTCAAAAAATGCAAAGAGACAAAGAAGGTCATTTTGTAATGATAAAGGGGTCAATTCATTTAGAAGTTACAAAAACTGTAAACGTATACATACCCAACCTCAGAGCAATATTAATAGATCTTAAGGGAGAGATAAGACTACAATACAATAATAATAGGAGGTGTCAATACCCCACTTTCAACACTAGACCAAAAAACCAGTGAGGGTACACTGGACTTGAACTACACTTTAGACCAAATGGATCTAACATAAATTGCAGACCATTCCATCCAACAGCAACATAATACACACATTCTTCTCAAGTACACATGGAACATTCTGCAAGACAGATCATAGCTTAGGCCACAAAATAAGTCTTAACAAATTTAAAAACACTAAAATCACATTAATTATCTTTTCTGACCACAATAGCATGGAACTAAAAATCGATAACAATCAATAGGATCTTGAAAAACTCACAAATATATGGAAATTAAACACCATGCTCAACAATCAAAGGGGTCAAGATTAAAAGGGAAATTTAAAAGTATCTCCAGACTAATGAAAATGGAAACACAACCTACCCAAACTTACAGAAGACAGCAAAAGCAGTACTGAGAGAGAAGTTTATAGCAATAAACACTTACATTAAAAAAGAAAGATCTCAAAAGAACCTAATTGTACACCTTGCTGAACTAGAAAAAGGCAGAAGGAAGGAAATAACAAAGATTAAAACAGGGATAAAATAGAGACCAGAAAAACAATAGAAAAGATCAATGAAACTAAAAAATCTTTAAAGAAAGAAATCAACAAACATTTAGTTATACTAACAAAAAATGAAAGAAGATTCAAACAAAATCAGAAATAAAAAAGGAGATATTATAACTGATATCAAAGAAATACAAAGGATCGTAAGCGATGATACCAAGAACCAGGATACACAAATATATTGCATAACTTAGAGAAACAAATGAATTCCTAGAAGCATGCAACCTAGCAAGCTAGAATCTGGAAGAAAATTAAGTCTGAACAGACCAAAAAGTAAGGAGATGCATCAGTAATAAAAAGTCTCCCATTGGCTCGGCGCCTGTGGCTCAAGTGGCTAAGGTGCCAGCCACATACACCTAAGGTGGCGGGTTCGAATCCAGCCCGGGCCCACCAAACAATGATGGCTGCAACCAAAAAATAGCCGGGTGGTGTGTCAGGTGCCTGTGGTCCCAGCTACGTGGGAGGCTGAGGCAGGAGACTCACTTGAGCCCAGGAGTTGGAGGTTGCTGTGAGCTGTGATGCCAGGGCACTCTACCCAGGGGGACAGCTTGAGGCTCTGTCTCAAAAAAAAAAAAAAGTCTCCCATCAAAGAAAAGCCCAGGACCTGATAACTTCTCTGCTAAATTCTACCCAACATTTAAAGAAGAACTAATACCAATCCCTGGCAAACTCTTCCAAACAATTAAAAAAAAAGAAATAGTTCCAAACTCACTTTATAAGGCCTGCATTATCTCAACACCAAAGCCAGAGAAGGACACTACAAAAAAAAGAAAACTACAGGCCCATCCCTGATGAGCAGATGCAAAAAAACCCTCAACAAACAAAATACTCTCAAACCAAAGTTAACAGTTTATTAAAAAAGATTATTCGCTGTGATCAAGGGGGATTTATCACAGGGATGCAGTGATGGTTCAACATACCTAAATCAATAAACATGACGTACTGGTCCCACTCGGAGTGTACTACTGACTGCCAGGCTGACCTCCCTGCAGGGCAGGCCCCAGCCTCAGGCAGAGAGCAGTGCATAGGAGCCTCCAGCTGTCACAAAGAGCCAAAATGGGTGAGATCAATTTAGTGCAAAGTCATGGGACAACCACTTTGGCTTCAGGTCCAGCTTTTGCCATAATAGAGCTGGTTTTGATACCAATAAATAACTATGATATACCATGTTAATAAAATGAAGGACAGAAACCACAATCATCTCAGTAGACACAGAAAGAGCATTTGATAAAAGTCAACATCTGTTCATCATTTTAAAAAACTCCCCAAAAACAGGCATAAAAGGAATCTGCCTCAACATAAAAAAAAGGTCATATATGACAAACTCACAGCTAATATCATACTTAGAGGTGAAAAGTTAAAAGCTTTTCCTCTATGATCAGAAAGATGAAAATGATGCTCTGGCCACTTATATTGAACATAGTACTGAATTATTAGGCAAGAAAAAGAAAGAAAAAGCATCCGTATAGGAAAGGAAGAAGTAAAATTGTCTCTGTTCATCGGTGACATCTTTAGGATTTTCTATAGACACCATTAAAAACAATTAGACTAAAGGCTCCATCAAAAAACAATTAGAACTGGCTGGTGTGGTGGCTCACACCTGTAATCCCAGCACTCTGGGAGGCCAAGGTGGGTGGACTGCCTGAGCTCCCAGGTTCCAGACCAGCCTAAGCAAGAGTGAGACCTCATCTCTAAAATAGCCAGGCATTGTGGCTGTTGTCCCAGCTACATGGGAGGCTGAGGCAAGAGAATTGCTTGAACCCAAGAGTTGGAGTTGCTGTGAGCTATGATACCATGGTACTCTACTAAGGGTGACAAACTGAGATTCTGTCTC
>NW_003852511.1:5094015-5095333 GCF_000181295.1 Otolemur garnettii
CCCGCCACCTTAGGTGTATGTGGCTGGCGCCTTAGCCACTTGAGCCACAGGCGCCAAGCCCATATTTCTTGATATATTTATTCCTATCTAATCTTTTTCATTGCTAATGTAAATGGGGTTTTCTTTTCCATTATATCTTCCAGCTGATTATTTACATTTATAAAGATACTGATTTTTTGTATATTAACTTTATAGTTTATTATCTTAATGCATTTTTTATTGTTAGTGTTCATTTTATTATTGATTCTTTTGAGTTTTTTAGGTGCACTTTTTTATTTACAAATGGAAATAATTTTACTTATTCTTTTAATATTTTTATGCCTCTATTGTTTTTTCCTTTGACTATACTGGTTAACATATTCAACTGTAACGGAAATAATGGGTATCCCTGCCTTGGTTCCCGCCCTAAGTGAGAATTCCTCTTGTATTTCTCCATATGTAAGATGCTGGTTGTGGTGATGTTAAGATTGAAATGATCGTGTTAGGAAAGTATACATCATTCTTATTTATTGGTTTTTTATTTTAAATTAGGAGCGTATGTTGAATTGTGTTGAAGATCTAAAAGAATCATCCTTGTATTCTTAGAATAAAATCTACTAATACTTGATCATGATGTATTTTTTTATATGCCCAAAATTCAGACATCATCCTTGATTTCACTTCCCTAACACTTTATATCCAATCCATCAGAAAAGCCTGTTGGTGTTACCTCTTTATATAACCACAACTTCATTTTCCACCTCTTTCAATTCTAGCACTCTGTAGGAGACTGTGCACCAAGCTTGTGGAAGCAGTCACTGGCTCTTGAGGGAGGTGCTGGGAGACAATCTCCTGGCATGGACAATCTCTCGCTGGCATGAAGATGTCTGGCTGCTTTGAGACAAGCCCTCAAGCAGCTACAGGAGTTAATGAATTAAGATGGGTCACTCATTAAATGTTGGACATTCGTGGTGTAGCAGGATGGAAGTCGAGGGCGGCGCAAGAGCACATAGTGATCATTAAACATGTAGCTTTGAGGGGCGGGCACACCTGTTATGTAATGGTTCAATAAAAGGCCACCGCAGAGGTTTGCTCAGGGCTCTCCCTGGAATATGGGAAGCCCCACTCCTGCAGGCATTTGTACCTTCAATCTGTGTTCCTGGCTATTTTTATTCACGCAGTGATGAGGTGCCACAGCGGGAGCACCAACAGCACTCTATTCCAAATCCATCATCTTTTTTTTTTTTTTGAGTCAGAGCCTCAAGCTGTCCTCCTGGGTAGAGTGCAGTGGCATCACAGCTCACAGCAACCTCCAACTCCTGGGCTCAAGCGAGTCTCC
>NW_003852511.1:5095470-5097063 GCF_000181295.1 Otolemur garnettii
GGGCCGGGGCTGGATTCGAACCTGCCACCTTAGATGTATGTGGCTGGCACCTTAGCCTCTTGAGCCACAGTCGCTGAGCCCAAATCCGTCATCTTTATCTGGACTGCTGCAAGTCTTCTAAATGGTTTATTTACTGTCCTATACCCTTACAGTCTATTTTGCACAAAAATCTCTTTGATAGTTTCTTATTGTGCTCACAGTAAGATCTAATACCCTTATGTGGTTAATAAGGCCCTCTTTTTTAAAAATATGGTCCCTAACCTTCCCTCTTCTTCTCATGACTACACCCATTTTTTGCCTACTCCTCAGACACACTGAGCTTCTTCCCTGTGTCAAGACCTTTAGACTTGCTGTTCTACTCCCCTTCCCTGGAACATTAGTTTCACATTAGGTAGGGTTTTGCTCAATACATTAGCATAAATACCTTCCTTTCCTATCTTGTTTAAAACAGAGCTACCTACTTTTCCCACCTCCCCCCAACTCCCATTACATTCTATCTCCCACTTTGATTTTCTCCCTATAGAACTTACCTTTTTGTAAGTTGTTTACTTGTTTAATGTTTACCTTGTTTACTTGTTTAATGTTTCCCTAATCAAAATAAAAGCTTTCTTTTTCTTATTACTACTATATCCACGGTACCTAGATGAGTAACTGGCACAAAGTAATCTACTTGATAAATATTTGGTGAATAAAGGAATAGAACAGATAGTACAAAAGAGAAGTTATAAATACCAGTGACACCAGCCAACTGTCCAGCTGCACAAAAGCAGGCTACTGGTTCTACCCCAGAAATCTGACTCTTGTATAAATTGTTGCAAAAATATGGGGATATGATTAATTGGATCAAAAATTTTGGTGGTACCTTAAAAAGAATGGCCATTAGTCCAGCTCTACAGTTTCATCTTTTTTGAAGTGTGCGTCCTCAGTTTATTTCTCAATTTGAACAATTTCACATCTTTTTAAAATAAAACTTCTATTTGTTGGCCAACAAAAGTTCCCCATCTAACTGGACATGGTGGTGCATCCCTGAAGTCCCAGTTACTTAGGAGACTAAGGAGGGAAGATTACTTGAGCCCACGAATTTGAGGCTGCAGTGAGCTATGACTCTACCACTGTACTCCAGCCTGGGCAACAGGACAAGACCCCAACCCCCCCCCTTTTTTTTTGAGACAGAGTTTGACTTTGTCGCCCTTAGTAGAGTGCTGTGGCATCACAGCTCACAGCAACCTTCAACCCCTGGGCTTAGGTGATTCTCTTGCCTCAGCCTCTCGAGTAGCTGGGACTACAGGCATCCACCACAATGCTGGCTATTTTTTGTTGCAGTTTGGCTGAGGCCAGGTTCAAACCGGCCACCCTTGGTATATGAGGTTGGCACCCTACCCACTAAGCCACAGGTGCTGCCCAAGACCCCAACTATTATTTTAAAAAAAAGTACCCTACCTAGGATGCCTAAACCATTATCTCTTCATCTGAAAAATGTGGACAATCCTGATGACAAATTTTTGGTGTGAAGGTTAAATGAGATATTCATGCAAATATCTCTATTTTTCTTTTTCTATCTTTTTTCTTTTTTTTGAGACAGAGTCTCAAGCT
>NW_003852511.1:5097210-5099640 GCF_000181295.1 Otolemur garnettii
GACTACAGGAGCCTGCCACAATGCCCAGCTATTTTTTTGTTGTAGTTGTCATTGTTGTTTAAGCAGGCCCAGCTGGGTTTTAAGCAGTTAGCCTCAGCATATGTGGCTGGCTCTCTACCCACTGAGCTACAGGTGTCACCCTCATGCAAATATCTCATTCAAGCAATCTCTCTCTTTACTAGGCCTTGTAAGGATACAGAAATAAAAGGCACATCCCAAAAGGAAGATGTGAAAGAGTGGGGCCGTGGAATACCGAATGGAGATGTGACCTGGACCTGCTGTGAAGGGATAGTCTTTGATAGAAGAAATGCTTCCTCTGTTGCATATGAAAATGGCATATTCAACCATTTTTTAAATATAAAAGTAACAATTTCATATGGTTCAAACCAATAGTAGAAAGGAAGTAGGAGAAAGAATATGTACAAATACATAGATTTATAGAAAGAATATGTACAAATACATACAGATTTATAGATTTAGTGATAGGAATTTAAAAAAGCATTCATCTTATTTCTATGTAAAATGCCTAACAGACATTCAGTAGTTAAGGTACAAGATTACTCTTTGAAAGAAATTCATGAAATATGCATTCCTAAAGGATATTGTATAGAGAAGAAACATTCACCTCTTTTGAATATTCTTGGTTCACATGGCAAAGGGGATAGGTTCTCAAATCTTTAATTCTCTAAATTGTTATCTTTCTGCACAACTTAAAACTGCTAAGGTGCTGGATTTTTTTTCTCTGCAAAATTATTTAAAGAGCTAAGATAGCCTGTACAGAATCAGGATAAAAGAAAATGATGCTCGATTTTTACAAGTAAAAGTTAAAATCAACAAAATTATAAACCAGTTGAATCCTGAGAACAAAAACATAGGCAAAACAGCTTTTAAGATGTCCTAAAATTTGGGTGGTGCCTCTGGCTCAAAAGGATAGGGTGCCAGTCCCATAGGCTGGAGGTGGCTGGTTCAAACCCAACCCCAGCCAAAAACTAGAAAAAAAAAAAAGATGTTCTAAGATCTGAAATATTGTTATTTTGAATATTGCCTTATTGTCATATTTAAAGACTGGTGCTACCTTTAAACAGTGATCATCTTGTAAAGGTCTAGAGTAGACAATTACAACATTTAGATTTAAGAACCAATTCTGCCACTATAGGTGATATTCTACGTGCAGCCTCAGCCTGGTTTGCCAGCCTCTCAAAGAGCTACTCAACAAACGTCTGCTGCTGGGGGACTTGTACTGCTAACAACGCTAGCACACTGCCATCGACACAACTCAAAGCCTGGTGTGTTTAGATGGCAGAACCTACATTATAAGGCTGACAGAATAAGTCCCTGGCATTTGGGGCTTCTATTACAGGGAGAGTCTCTGTCTCAAAACCCACTGAGGAATTCTCCTGATGTAGGGAGGGAGTTCAGATTCTCAGTGCTTAAAAAGACTGACAGATTTTCATTACGATACTTAATACATTCAAATGATAAAAGATAGATGTACACATACTGTGCTAAGAGACGCTAAAATGGGGTTTCTAAAGAGTCATGAAGTCCCATCTGTAGATAGCTATACAGAAATCTTTGGTCTCAACAGAATAAAAAATTATAACCTTACCTTGTAATAACGGAAATAGTCTCGCTCTTGCAATTTTTTTATTTTGGGGAAGATTTTGAAGGTATTGAAGTTATCGATGCTGTCAATATCACACAAGCAATCATCCAGAACTCCAGCAACCTACAATGTGTGTGCATATAGTTTAAAATGTGCAAATTACTGATGTTTCAACCTTAACAAATCTATACTATTAGATAAAAAGATAATTTATTCATTTGAGTTAGCTAAGTGCTGATTAAGATACATAACATCAAAGCAGTCACTTTTAACTGTGGTCAATGAAATAGGAAATACTATAGAAAGGTCAGATATACCTATTCTGAAGAACTAAACGTTTTGTTTAGTGTTCAAAAAGAAAAATATTAAATCTTTGCTCTGCTTAAATATAGTGGAATTCCAAGTAGATAATGCAATATTAAAGCAATCTCTTCCCAAACCAACCCAGAAGCCACATGCTGTAATAATATTGCCATAGGACCCAGATCTTTCATACCATTTCTTTAGGCCAGTCATTTTCAACTGGTGTGCTCTGAAAAATTTTAAATATCATTAATTAAATTATCTTTGAAAGAAGTTCTGAGCTCCCTACGTATATTTCTCTTTTTGCATCAACATAATTTAAGTGTGCTGCAAAAGTTTAACTATAGGTCCAAGTGTGCTATGAAACAAACAAACAAAAAAGGTTGAAAAACCCACTGCTTTAGGCTGTCATTTATTGAACATTTATGTGACAAGCATGACGCTAAGATTTTTATGTTATCTCAGATACACTTTAAAATGGTATTGTATGAATAAGGTACTAGCTTCACATTACATATTAG
>NW_003852511.1:5100028-5101695 GCF_000181295.1 Otolemur garnettii
CCTGCCACAACGCCTGGCTATTTTCTTCCTGCAGTTTGACTAGAGCTGGGTTTGAACCCACCACCCTCATTATATGGGGGTGGCCACAGGCACTGCCCTATCCTTACTTTTATCCAATACTCAAAGTATACATTAATCCAAGAAGAGAAGTGAACTCAGAGTCCAAAAATTCCATAAAACATTTCTCAGCTAAATTAGAATGAGACTCATTGATTTTTGTGTTCCAGGAATTAGTCTGAGTGAAAAAGGCCAATCCCAAAAGGTTACATACTGTATAATTTATAGAACTTTTTTTTTTTGAGACAGTCTTACTGTGTCACCCTCCACAGAGTGCTGTGGCATCATAGCTCACAGCAACCTCAAACTCTTGGGTGTAATGATTCTCTTGCCTCAGCCTCCCCCAAGTAGCTGGGACTACAGGCACCCACCACAACGCCCAGCTATTTTTTATTGCAGTTGTCACTGTCGTTTAGCTGGTCCAGGCCAGATTAGAACCTGCCAGCCTTGGTGTATGTGGCTGGTGCCGTAACCACTGTGCTACAGGCACTGAGACCATATAGAATTTTTTTAATGAAAAAATTTCAGAAATGGAAAACAGATTACTGGTTGCTAGAGATTAGGGACTGGGATAGGAGACTGGAGCTGGAATGGGAGAGTGTGATGGGAAGGAAGTGGTTAGTGTGAGACAAAAGGGCAACAGGAAGGATTCTTCTGATGATGAAACTATACAGTCTCTTAACTCTGGTGGTGAATACATGAATTTACATGTTATAAGATTGTACAGAACTAATATGTACATACACAAATGAAATAAAAAACTGGGAGAATCTGAGTGAGATCAACAGAGTCTATAAATGTCAATATCCTAGTTATAATATGGCATTATTTGTTCATACGATGTTACACATTGTGATAAACAGATAAAGGAGTACATAGGATTTCTCTGTATTATTTCTTGCAATTACACATGAAGTTTCAGCTACCCCAAATGAACTTTTCAATTAAAAACAAAAATGGGACTCAGCCTGTGAAAGATTATTCATGTAGTCCATAGGAGGAATATATGACAATGATGATCAGAAAATGGTAACTGGTCCTTGCCAGCCACTTCTTTCTTATTCTTTCTCCCCAAGTGTATCAAAATGTCCTCAAACTCCCTACCAACATAGAGTTGCAGCTACATTATCTTGAGATGATGAAGGATTATCAAGAATTATCAAGAATCTTAGCTCTGGAATTCTACATGCATTGCTGCCCCTTACCAGGATCCCTTCACTAACTCCTCAGTTTCATTCTGTTGCTCTCACTACCTGCAAGACTTCAAATTCTAGCTCTCTAAATAACAACAGGGAATAAAAGACAAAAACCAAGAAACTTTCTAGGTTTTAAAAGTACAATAATTTAAAAGAGCAATTCCTTCCTCTTTCCTATGAATTTTTCTTCAAGTGCTGACTTTTAGTTTATAAACCATAATACTTTATTACTTAAAAAAAAAATTTTTTTTTTGCAGTTTTGGCCTGGGGGAGGGGGGGGGTTTGAACCTGCCACCTCTAGTATATGGGGCTGGTGTCCTACTCCTTTGAGCCACAGGCGCCGCCCTATTTTAAAATATTTTAATTGTGGTTCAGCACCCATAGTTCAGTGAGTAGAGCACAAGCCACATACAC
>NW_003852511.1:5102292-5103770 GCF_000181295.1 Otolemur garnettii
AAAAATCAGTGTATCACCAACATTTTAAAAATATATTGCCAATATCCTTTACATTTCACCTTAGTTACATCTACCTCCTTTTTCCTAGAAGTAAAAACACACCTTATTTTTGTCATTAATTTTACTTTTCTTTGTAATGCATCCTTAAACAATATACTTAAGAGTTTTTTCCCCCTATTCTTGAACTATAATATTAATGGAATCTAAAGTGTGAATTCTTTCATAACATGCTTCTTTTGCTAACACTTTATTTTGGTATTTATCTATGATGATGAAGTCTGCAGTAGTTCATTCATTTTCCTAGTTTTAAGTGTTACAAGTTAAAAAAAATCACAATTTATTCACTTTATTATTGCCCCTTATACCAGGCAAAATAACCGCTCCCACCCCAAAGACGTCCAGACCCTAATTCCTGAAACCTGGAAATACAGCAGAACCTCTGTGAGTTGGCCACCCAAGGAACGGTAACAAACAGGTCAACATACAGAGGAGGGCAACACATGGAACTTCTGCTGAGTACATGTGGCGCATGTCTGGTCTATGAAAATTAAGTCAACTTAAGGAAGGTCAGTCAATGTAGGGAGGTGGTCACTACAGACCTCCTACTGTATGTTATTTTTACATGGCAAAAGAGACTTGAGAGATGTGGTAAATGATCTTGAGATGGGATGACAATACTGGATTATTCAAGTGGGACTAATCTGTAACAGTTAAGAATGTCAGAGAGAGACTAAAAGATGGCGTACTGCTGGCTTTGAAGATGAAGGAAGAGATCACAGGCGAAAGATCATGAAAAGCTCTAGAAGCCTGGAAAAAGACTCCAGAGAAAATGCAACTTTGCTGATGCCTTGATTTTAACGCCATAAGAACCACTTTCAGATTTCTGATACTCAGAACTACAAGATAATAAATTTATGTTGTTTTAAGTCACTAAATTTGTGGCAATTTGTTATACTCAATAGCAGCAATGGAAAATTAATACAATCCGTATTTGTTTTCAGATTTGACTAAAGAACAATGCTATATGAATATTTCTTACACATATTCCAGTATACATATGAGTTTCTCCAGATTTTATGTTTAGGAGTGGAACTGCTATTAAGTACATTTTCAGCTTCCTTAGGGAATGGTAGGCTGATTTCCAAAATATTTGCACCAACTTACTATCCTACTGACAACGGATGGGAGTTACTGTCAAACCATAAATTCTTACCAATATTGAATATTAATCTATGCTTTCATTTTTGCCAATCTAGTGAGCACGAAAGGGTATCTTTATTTGCACAAATAAGGTACAATGTTCTTATGTTTTATAAGACATTTGTATTTCTTCTTCCTTTTTTTTGAGACAGAGCCTCAAGTTATTGCACTGGGTAGAGTGCTGTGGCATCACAGCTCACAGCAACCTCCAACTCCTGGGCTTAAATGATTCTCTTGCCTCAGCCTCCCAAGTAACTGGGACTACAGGCACCTGCCAC
>NW_003852511.1:5104499-5105933 GCF_000181295.1 Otolemur garnettii
ATAGGTGCCTGCCACAACGCCTGGCTATTTTTTTCTGCAGTTGTCATTGTTGTTTAGTTGGTCCGGGCTGGGTTCAAACCTGTCACCCTTGGTGTATGTGGCTAGTGCCATAACCACTGTGCTACGGGTGTTGAGCCTATTGAATTACTTTTCATCCTGATCTGTAGAAATCAATACTGTTTCTTTTTTATTCTACTATATTCTTCTAGAACTCCAATGAGAGATATGAGACCTTCTTAGTCTATTCTTAATGTATCTTAAGTTCTCTTTAATATTTATTATCCTGTTGGCTCTTTCGATTTCAATTATGAATTCATTTATTTATTCATTCATTCAACATATTTATTGAGGTCTAACATGAGCTCTGTATTGTTTTAAGTGCTGGAAATGTAGAATTAGAAGAAAAAAAAGAAACAAAAATTTCTTTCCTCAAAGAGTTTATGTTCTCACAGGAAGAAAGGGGGGGGGATGAATGAACAAAGTATTGAGTGTCAGATGGTAATAAAGTGATACTACATAAGGAAAAACAGTAGGAAATGGAAACAGACTGCAGAACTGGGGCGGCTACCATTTCAAAGGGGACAGTTACAGAACGTCTCACTGAAATTCTGGCAAACCTTGAAGGAGAAAGGAGAAACATGGGTATCTGGAGGGAAAGCAGCCCAGGCACTGGGAAGATTAAGTGCAAAGATCCTGAGGCAGTAACTTTGCCCACTGTTCTTTAGGAACAAGGAGGACTATGCTAATAGGCAAGAATTAGAAGATCACTTTATTTATTTTTTATTTTTAGAGACAGAGTTTCACTTTATCGCCCTCGGTACAGTGCCATGGCATCACACAGCTCACAGCAACCTCCAACTCCTGGGCTTAGGCAATTCCTTTGCCTCAGCCTCCCGAGTAGCTGGGACCACAGGCACCCACCACAACACCTGGCTATTTTTTGCTGCAGTTTGGCTGGGGCTGGGTTTGAACCTGCCACCCTCAGTATATGGGGCCAGCACCCTATCCACTGAGCCACAGGCACCACCCTAGAAGACCACGTTAGCTTTTACGGAATCTGGGATGTTTTCTCACACCAACCAATTCTCCAACTCCCAGAGACCAACTGGGTGTTCAACATTTCAATTCTGACACTAACAATCCAGAGTTAGGGCTGACAGACTCTTAAGTTTCATAAGACGCCCCCACTTCAGATGCCAATCTCCAGTTCTGTGCTGCTCATTCTTCTGTCAGCCAGTACAAAGGCCTCAGGCAAAAATGCATTTGCCAGGTTTGAGAAACCAACAAAGAGACCAGTTTGGCTGAAGCATGCGTATAAAGGGGGAAAGCAGATCAAAAACTTGGCTCCTGGTACCTAATAATCACCAAAGTGGAAATATGTTGGGAAAAATTGGATATGTGGGTTCAGAGCTGAGAATCCCAGGCTAGAGACTA
>NW_003852511.1:5107790-5121355 GCF_000181295.1 Otolemur garnettii
TTTTACTTTTGGCTATTCTTTAAAATTTTATTCTCTTTCCATATTTTCAAGTTTCTCTTTTTTAAGCACATTAAACATATTATTAAATTATCTACCTGATAATTTCAGAATCTAAAGTCATTACATGTCTGTTTCTAAGATCTGATTTATGGTGCCCTGTTTCCTTGTGTATTTTATGAATTTTTTGCTGTTAACCATTTATTATTCTTGGCACTTTATCTTTGAAAATTCTTTAGGGATAGACTTAAAAATAAATTCCTTCAGAGGGAAGGGATATTTGCTTTTACCAGTAGCCTAGAGCATACAAATTCAGAACTGCTATAAATTAAATTTTCCTAGAACAAGTAGCATGAATTTGACTTGCAAACCCATGTGAGGGTTGGTTTATGGTTACAAATTCCCAAGAGAGTTCATCTTTCCCTCACTCCCCCACCAAGTTTCTTTACATTCCCCTTACTCGAAGTATGATTTATCTCTCACTTACTCTTACATTGGGGATGTAGCTCTTTGGAGCTCAGGCTTTATGGTGACGTCTCCTATTAGTTTCCTCTTGTTGGGTAGATATGGACCTAATTTCTTGCCCACTCTCCCCTCCCCCATGCAGGTGTCAAAGCAGAAGCATAAGGTCTTTAGCATTTGGGAGAAACCCTCAGAGTAATGGTCTGGTAAGAAGCTATAAGAGTCCTAAGTTTCTTGCTTTTCATTGTTGGGGGCGGGGGTCTCTGTGTATTCCTTGATTTCTTGCCACCTCATAAATGTATTTAGAAGAATTTAATATATATCTATGACTAAAATTACTTTTTTGTGGGAAGATTGTTACATCGCTTATATACACTATGCCTGTAGGTTCCCAGTGCTTCACCAAACTACAAAGCATATTTGCATTTCATTTATAAGAAAATGGGGCATGAGACATAGAAATGTATATCATTTTATGTGCTCAATAATATTTTTCTGCTTTTACTGCAAGGAGATTATCTAAAATCAACAGCTCTTTAATTGACTTTGATTTCCTGTAATTCTTTATCTTTATTGTTTTTCTACCAATTTAGTATATGGAAGAAGGGAAAGAACTGGCTGAGTTTCACTTTTGTACTTTTTTATACTACAGAGAGGCAAATATACCAATATACCATATAGACCAGAAGGAGGCCGTAGTAAGTCTCTAATGTCACTCACTCGAGTCATTTAAGCTCCCTGAACTTCAGTACCTCGATGACCCCACTTCTACAAGATGTATGAATGAAATGTGATAATGTACTATCTAAAACATGATCAAAAGTACCGCTAAAAACAGCTCACTAAATAAATTCATTTTTGCAGTTTTTTTTTTGGCTGGGGCTGGGTTTGAGCCCGCCACCTCCGGTATATGGGGCCAGCGCCCTACTCCTTGAGCCACAGGCGCCGCCCATAAATTCATTTTTGAAGACCGTCCAGCACAATGCTACTTTGAATATGTACAAATCTTTAACACTTCAACAATATATATTCATTTGAATATAATGAAATTAAAAGTACAGGTGTAATTATAAAACATTAATTACCCCTAATTAGTGGTAGATGACGAAATCTAAAATTAAGCTTCTGGACTGATGATAAAGTACACAATATATGCTATATAGAAAATGAGAAATCTCATTTTAGAAAAATATCTAAATGTAAATTACACTCAAAACCACCCAACTAGTAACTAGAAAATAATTTTGCCAACGACAATTTGGACAGTTTACTTTTAGTTAAGTCTGTCCATACTCCCACTATTTATTTCAGTGTTTTCCAAGCAGGGTCCAAGAGGCAGTCCACAGGGTAACTGTATTGCAGTTACTGACTTTCAAGAGGTATTTAAAATGCTGATTCCTGGGTCATATCCCAGATCCACTCAATCAGTACAGCTGGAGTTAGGACCAGAAAATCTACATTTTATCATGTTCCCCAGTACCAAAAGTTTTACCCTTTTATTTTTACCAAATTGTTATTTTAAAAATACTCAAATATGGTTACTAATGGAATATTTCAAGCCTTCTGGGACTTAGCATGGGGCACGAGAAAACTATGAAATAAGTGTCTCAATAAATTCAGAAAAGAAAAAAAAACATGTTTATGAGGTTACACTCATAGTTACCTTCAGTTTTTCTTAGATGAGAATTGCTTCAAATGGCACCTCCCCTGATTATCAGGCCACCTGAGACAATTTGTGCGTGACTCTTAGCAGTGCTGCCACTTTGCAGCAGGTGCAGGCAAGACACAGCACAGCAGCACCTGGCAATCTATTCAAATTCCCGAATTCGACTGACTAGAGAAGAAGTAAACACCTCTCTCAAGGCAAAGGCTCTGGTCAGCTAAACCTCCGATTTCCAGCACACTGAAAACACTTGTGTAATATTCGCTTCACAGAGACACCCCCACACTCTCCAGCCAGCACCTCGCTACTGACAGAGCCTCCATCCAATAGCCACGAGGCTAGATTTAGACCCCCGTCTGTCCTCGGGCTCACCTGGCGACGCCGCTTGGCAGACACAGCACAGCTGTGTAAAAATGAAGCGGTCTTGGGCAAGGGCAAAAGCCCGGGCATCTCTAGTCCAAAAGTTCAAGGAAGTTAAGTCTAACCCCGCTCCAACCCCACTCCGCTTTGAGGGGCCTCGGGGATCTGGGGGGGTCTGTTAAGAGTGCCACCTCCTCTCAGCCTCCCCTCCCTCGTTAACTCTCGAAGGGAAGGATGTCACCGTTTCTACCTGTGCTCTCTTGGTGAGACCTCTGAGGTTTTCATCCCTGTCCCGTCTCCGCCACACTCCCAGCCGCTTAAAACATCAGAAAGATAAAACCGAAAACAGCTCCGGGGACCGTCACCATCTTCCTCTTTTGACTGCCATTACCCCGGGGTGTCGCCATCCCCGCACACCGCCGGCGGCTCGCCGGCGTTTCCTGCACTTGCCGACCGTCAGGGCTCTGTCCCCAGATGTTCCGCTGGTCAGAAATCCCCTCGGCTCCAGCCCCACCTGGCCCGGCCTCTCTCCGCGCCACAGCTGCTGCCCGTTCGCAGCGGCCACCGGGCGTTCGGCCGGGACCCGCCATCACACGGGCTTACCTGGGCCTCGACGACGCTCAGGAGAAAGCTCAGCGCCACCAGCAGCTGCAACGCGGCCGCCGCCCCCTGCCTGGCGCCGGCCCGGAGGACCCCCAGGCTCATGCTGACCTCTCCCACAGCAGCGGCCGGCCGGGGCCCACGGGGGCGGGGAACGGCGGGCAGCCCAGGCGACGACCCGAGGGAACGGTTCCTGGCCGCCCAGTGACTCCAGGGTCAGAGGTCTACACGCCGGTCCTAAGGCAGAGACACTCTCCGCCCGACGCCCGGCAGCTGTTAAGTGAAGCCGGAAAGCGGTGCGCCCCCGCTGCATCCCCCGGGCGGCCCCGCCCCCAGCCTCCGCGGCTTTGCGGCCACGCCCCGCGCGCGGAGCCTTGTGGGAGTTGTAGTCCCTGGCGGCGGCCTGCGCGCCGCTGTCGGAAGGTGGAGCCGGCGGCCGAGCAATCCTGGGAACTACAACTGAGGCGGCCACTCCGCCTCCCTGGGCTCTCGGCGGCCAATGAGGCGGGACCACGCGGGCCTCCAAAACACCAGGAGGTGCGGGCAGGGGAGCAGGCGTCCTCTTACAGGACTTGGCCAGCTGTCGCCTCTTCCCCGGGCGTTGCCTGGGAAACGCGGCGAGGCAACTCTCTGCGTTGGTCCCTGCGGTCCCCCAGCGCGTTGTGGCTCCAGGATGCCTCAGGCTCCAGGATTTTGCCCAGTACGAACTCAAGTTAGGAACCAACGACGTGGAATCTTTGACTTTGACCTGAGCGCTTGTTTAATCTCACTTTTCTGTAGCTTCACATCTACTGCGGGTGCCTAGATTAATTAACCTGCAAAATGTAGAGATGGCTTCAGCTCCTCTTTCATTTTATGCACCCCAGGTATGGATGTCATCTCCTGCCTCTTCCTGCCCCCACTCCTATGTTGACATGTGCAAATATAGTGCATTTTAAATCATGAAGACAAACTCTGATGGGGCAGCGCCTGTGGCTCAAAGGAGTAGGGCGCTGGCCCCATATGCTGGAGGTGGTGGGTTCGAACCCAGCCCAGGCCAAAAACTGCAAAAAAAAAAAAAAAGTTTATGATGAAATATGAGAATGGGGATAAATGCACAGAAAAGCTTGGAGTGACATAGATTGGACTCAGTTATAAAACACTCTAGTTATGTGGACTTAATTCTCACCTCAAATATTGCTTTAAGATTACATAAGATTAGCTCGGCGCCTGTGGCTCAAGCGGCTAAGGCACCAGCCACATACACCTAAGGTGGCGGGTTCGAATCCCCAGCCCGGGCCCGCCAAACAACAATGATGGCTGCAACCAAAAAATGGCCAGCGCTTTGGCGGGCGCCTGTGGTCCCAGCTACTTGGGAGGCGGAGGCAGGAGACTCGCTTGAGCCCAGGAGTTGGAGGTTGCTGTGAGCTGTGATGCCACGGCAATCTACCCAGGGGGGAAGCTTGAGGCTCTTTCTCAAAAAAAAAAAAAAAAAAAAAAAAAAAAAGATTACATAAGATTATATACAGAAAGAGTTTAGTATACTGTCTCACACTTAGGAAGTGCTCAGTAAATGATAGCTGCTATCAGTTTTATAGCTAGTCTTGATTTATACAAAAATAAAAATAGATCATCTTACATTATGTAATGTATATTAGTTTCCTATAGCTGCTATAACAATTAGCCATAAATTGAGTGGCTTATAATAAAACAAACTTATTATTTTATAGTTCTAGACAGCAGAAATCAAAAATGAATCTGCAGGGCTGCCTTCCTTCTGGAGGCTCTAGCCTGTTTCCTTGCCTTTTCCAGCCTCTAGAGACCACCTGCAGTCCTTGGTTTATGACCTTGCATCACAGGCTCACAGCTCCTTTACTTCCTCTGCTTCCCTTGTCACCTGCCTTCTTTTTATGACCCTAATTCTATTGCCACCATCAAATAAGGACCCTTGCATTACATTGGCCCACCCAGATAATACGGGATAATCTCCCCATCCCCAAATCCTTAATCACATCCGAAATATCCCTTTTGCCACGTAGAGTAACATATTAACAGGTTCCAGAAATTAGGATGTGGACATTGATGGAGGAGTATTAATCAGCCTATCATATAGTGCTTTATACCTTTCAGATGTGTTTAAATTAAATACCAATTGATATATGATAATTGATAATTCATATATCAATTGGATATATCACACATCCAGTACCTCAGGACTTGTTACATAATTTGCAGGGCCTAGTGAAAAATGAAAATACAGGGCCTGGTTCAAAACGTTCAAGACACTGGTAGCAAAGTATTAAGTCAAATGCAGGGCCCTGGGTGACATGGGTCACAGGTCACTTGCCAATGAAGCCAGTCCTGTCTGTCCCTTTTTTTTTCCCAGCAACTCTTTCCCTTCTGCCTCCAAACATGTCCAGATCTTCCTTAGCTTAAAAACAAAAAAAAATTTTTAAATGTGGGTTATAAGTTTCTTATTATAAAATCTCAATTCCTGGCTCAGTACCTGTGGCTCAGCGGCTAGGTCACCAGCCACATACACTGGAGCTAGCAGGTTCGAACCCAGCTCGGGCCTGCCAAACAACAATGACAGCTATAACCAATAATAATAATAATAATAACCGAGCATTGTGGCGGGCGCCTTATAGTCCCAGCTACTTGGGAGGCTAAGGCAAGAGAATTGCTTAAGCCCAAGAGTTTGTGGTTGCTGTGAACTGTGATGCCATGGCACTCTACCCAGGCAATAGCTTGGGACTCTGTCTCAAAAAAAAAAGGAAATCTCACGTCCCTAAGTGGCTCTCTAGGAAGTGTTTTTCAACCTTTTTTAATCTTATGGCACACTTGAACCTATAGTTAAATTACTATATGGCGCACTTAAATTATGTTGACTGAGAAAAAGTAAAAAAGAGAATCTATTTACTATGCTGTGAACATTTTTTGAAAATAAATAATGATCTTTAAAAATTTTGGTCGCACATCTAAGATCCTCTTATGGCACAGTGAAAATCGCTGTGAAAATCGCTGCTCTAGTGCCTTTGATATATAGAGAGCAGAATCTATGGCTAATGCTGGAGTCAGCTCTTGTCTCCTTAGTTATCTAATGCAGAAACTAACAGTAACAATACTTCCTATTAGTCAGCGCACAAGCCTGACACACAATTTCTAGGAACAAAATGTGTTTCTCTTGGAGAGTGAAATTGGAAATAGCAGGTATTCGTCATGAGATGTGGGTATACCAAAATACATTTACAGGGCTGTCTGTTAAGATTTGTTTTCATGTTCATTGTTATGAGTAATTTGAGGGTTATGGGCGCATTTCTGTCGGGGGCCAATAATCAGGGGAACAGGGAAGAGCTCTTTGTTTTTTTTGTACAACAGGGGTAATGACTTAATTATACCTTTTTCCCTGGACTGTTTACCTCTGCTTTTTCTAAAATCAACTAGACTGAAATCAGCACTGTGAGAGACAACGATGACGTGATATCACCTGTACTTTCTGCAGAATAGGCTCAGGTTGAATCTTCCCATCCCTAAGGACGGGGTTGGACGTTGAAACAGGAGGAAAATTGACTTTCCTAAGCCCCTTTTGTGATTTCAAGCCACAGAAATCCAATTTAGCGAATTCTTTAAAAAAAGAATAGTAAATGCGAAAAGAAATAGCAAATGCAACAATGTCACTGAGGGAGATTTCACCACCCATACCCCTGAAAAAGCAAGTTGCCCAGGACAGAATTCAAGGAAGGACTCTAAGGAGTAGAAACCAATAGACAGTCTCTTCTAGGGCGTTACCTTTGTACTGATCAATTCCAGTCATTTTTAGTTCTTTGTCCCTCCTATCCAAATTTACATCGTTCTAGAGTATAGAGGAAGCCAGCACTTTGATTCATTATCCCACAGACGACAGGGAATGGGGCAAGGGGTAGTGGTACAAATAGCAGGTGCTGCTACCTTCTATTTTTAGTAGAGGCCAAAGGGATGCTGGCAGGACAGAAGCAACTGACGTTTGTTTCTTTCCTTCAGGATCTTATGTTTTCATAAGTTGAGCACTCCATTCTAATTCATTGTCTTTACCTCAGCCTGTATTCGCACATTTATTAAATTATCACAGATACTGGTCGCAGTACACCACAGAAAGCACGTATCAGGACACTGGCTGACCAGCGATAGCCACAGTAGGCCTACTGTCACTTATGTCATTTATGACTTACTAACACCACCCGGGTTATATAAATATCATTACCCGGGACTAAGGAACAGGAAAACTGACCACATTTTTTGAATGGAAGAATTTAGGAGCCCCCAGATCTATTACCCTGAGAACAGTCAGTACCAGCTTGGTCAATCAGCACAATTCCCTTCTAAATAATGATCATTTAGAATTGATTGGGTTGAGCTAGATTATGGAAAGGGGTTAACCTAGAACCTTAGCATAGATGGTAATTCCATTAAGGCCAGCCTGATTCTATTTCCTGTGATTCTAAATGGAGCCAAACAGAATCAACCATGGATGACCTCAGTGTACTTTGCCTTTTCACGTGGAGAGTAACAAATGTGCTTAACTCGGAGATAATCTTATTCATATTAGAAATGTAGCCATGTTGATGCCATGTACAAAAAATGATTTATATTTATTGCAGATTCACTCTGTTTTGCTATCAGATAGGAATAATTCCTTTATCCTTCTAATCACTTTCTCTTCTCTTCTTTCCCAGAATAGATGACCTAATTATCTTTTCTCTGTAGTCCAGAGTTTTCAGAGTCCCATAGCATTTCCCACCTGTGACATAAGTGACAATCTGAAAAAGGGTAAAACATATTACAAGCTGTCTCTTTAAAACCTCCTCACTTGGCTCAGCACCCATAGCCCAGTGGTTATGACCCCAGCCACATATAACCAAGGATGGCAGGTTCGAATCCACCGGGGCCTGCTAAAACAACAATGACAACCACAACAAAAAAATAGCCAGGCATTGTGGCCACTACGTGGGAGGCTGAGACAAGAGAATCGCTTAAGCCCAGGAGTTGGAGGTTGCTGTGAGCTATGACAGTACAGCACTCTACAGAGGGTGACAGGGTAACCTAGTGAGAATGTTTCAAAAAGAAAAAACAAACCCCCTCCTCACTCTTTTGGGGAATTAACCTGCATTTCTGTCAGGGGCCAGTAATCAGAGGGACAGGGAAGAGCTCTTTGTTTTTTTGTACGACAGGTGATGACTTAATGGAATTTCCTCCAACAGAAGTTAGGAGATTGAAGTTAAGTAGCAATAGAACAATGGTGTCTTAAGACAAGAATCTGACGTCTTTTTCATTTGGCAGCACATTAACAAACTTCTCTTTCCTTTTCCTCAAACTTCTTCTTTTCTTCATTTACCTGTGGGAACAAGTACCAAACTTTGGGTAACAGGTCCGTGACGTTCATTTACTGCTAACAGTCTGCTGCTCTGTATTAGAGTCAGCTGTTCCTCTAGTCAGCTTGAGTCAGCCTAGGTCATCTAGAGTGTAAAGTTTTAGAGCTGTCTTCTTTTTTTTTTTTGAGACAGAGCCTCAAGCTATCCCTCTGGGTAGAGTGCTGTGGCATCACAGCTCATAGCAACCTTCAACTCCTGGGCTCAAGCGAGTCTCCTGCCTCAGCCTCCCAAGTAGCTGGGACTATAGGCGCCTGCCACAATGCCTGGCCATTTTTTGGTTGCAGCCATCATTGTTGTTTGGCAGGCCCAGACTGGGGATTCGAACCCGCCACCCTAGGTGTATGTGGCTGGCACCTTAGCCACTTGAGCCACAGGTGCGGAGCCAGAGCTGTCTTCTTGTACTAGATTCTCTTTAGTGGCTAATATTTCTATGAAAAGTAGTCAATAAGTATTTGTTGATTGACTAGCTAATATTGTTTATGATCTCAGTTTCTCATAGAAGATAATCTACCTCAGAACTAACTCTGAATGTGGCACCGCTAAACATTTTCTAGGGAGTGCTAGGAAGTAGCTCTGTTGGAGAGGAATATTCCTGAAGAATGCACTAAAATACAGCTGGCAGTCCTCCATTCAGACAAGGGTTTACAGGGTGGCATCTGTAGCTCAGTGGGTAGGGCGCCAGCCACATACACCAAGGCTGGAGGGTTCAAACCCAGCCTGGGCCTGCCAAACAAGAGTGACAACTGCCACAAAAAAAACAGCCAGGTGTTGTGGCAGGCACCTGTAGTCCCAGCTACTTGGGAGGCTGAGGCAAGAGAATCACTTACGCCCAAGAGTTGGAAGTTGCTGTGAGCTGTGACACCACAGCACTCTACTGAGAGCAACATGATGAAACTCTGTCTCAAGGTTGCTGTGAGCTGTGACATCATAGCACTCTACTGAGGGAAACATGGTGAAACTCAGTCTCAAAAAAAAAAAAAAAGACAAGGGTTTACAGTTCCTTACGCAGAGGTGTACTTGAGGACTATAAAAAAGAGAGAGAGTAACAGACTCCTCAGACTGGTTGATGCCAATTACTGGAAACCATTACTTACAGAGTTTGCCCCAGGCACTACTTCAGATGTCTATAGCTAATGGTTTTTAAAGGAAAGGCTTGAGTCGTCTTGAATAGATTGAGAAACTTTGTGAATTAACCAAATTGCACTAAGTTCTTACAGCTCCAAGATATCATCACGTATTTGTGTTTCTTTGATGACTTTATAGCTTAGTTAACTTGTGACTTTTAATAAAGAAGGAATCCATTGATGAATGGCTCTAAATAAAAGCCAAGTTAATGGAGTGGAAATTTAATAACACCAGTAATTTTCTCTCCTAATAGCAAGCTGAACTGTGATTAATGACCCTGCTGAGTAATGGCAATCTGTCATATTTAGACAACTGTGTTTGTAGATAGTACTGGTGCGTTAACAACTGATCACAGCAATTTTTTTTAAGAAACTGGATTTCCATCTGTGACTTAGTTATAGGGAAATTTTGCCTGGTGATCGGATTTCTGAACTTTACTGAGGGGATTTCTTCCCCTCATCTTTTGACAAGTAATCCGGATTAAAAGTACTTTAAATCGAAGAACTTGGCCAGCCTGCAATTTGTTATTATTCTATCTAAAGTATACCTTTTTTTTCTTTAATATTTACTCAGCTGTGACACTTTCAAGTATTTTCCACTTAACAGCATTAAAGCTGATAAATTTGAATCAGTTATCCATTTCTAAATATTCTAAATGGTATTATTTCCAGTTCTAATGGAGTTTACGTGGCGATATATGTAGTTTGGATAAAACCATCTTTTATATAACAAGCATATTATGGTATTGTTGCAGGAAGACGAGGCCCAAGGGAGAGAAAGAACTCCCAAACACCATGTTTATAAGAGGAAGGGCTTTATTTTAGCCAGCGGAGCTTATAGCAAGGGACGCACTCTCCAACTGGCTTGGTCTTTCCCTTTTTATCTCTAGTCCCAAAGTTCCAACTCAGAGGTACCTTTTTCACTGGTCAGTTTGAATCAAGCAGGAGATGCTATTCCAGCCCCCAGAGAACTACAGGATTTCACAGAACTTGGAAATTTCCAGGTTCCAGGAAGTTAAGTCTACAAATTCCCAAGAGCTGAGTCACCATGGAGAGGACCCTGCAGGTGCATCCTCGTGGTCTCCCTGAGAAGACCTGTTCTCCTAGACCTCACCCTTCTCCAGTATCCTCTCTCCGTACTATTCTAGAAGTTAATATATGATGTGGCAGGGGACAATCAAAATAATTGGGGAAACTAGAATCATATTCCTGCCAATTTCCATCTCCTATATAACTTCCATAATACAAAAGCCTTCACAAAAATTGCATGTAATTACCTACACATTGGGGCTACTTAAATTCTCCTCATTCTCCTTCTCCATTCCCTTCCACCAAGGGTCTGTGGAAAATCACAGTGAGCTCTAACACTGTGAATGTTTTTACCATGTGGAAAAGAACATCACGAGAAATAGAAAGGGACAAGGTCATGGAGATAGTGACTGCGCACAGAGAAAGGCTGATGGCCAGCTGGCTGGTCACGGGGGCCAGTGGGATGGTTCTGTGCTGGCACTAAGTTTTTCCCTCCCATCAATCTGTACCCCAAGTCTTTGGGCCCCTCAGGAAGTTTAGTTTTTCCAAATTCAGATGCTTTTTCCTGAGCTCACTGGAGTGTGTAAATCGATTCCCATCAGTTGCTTCATCCTTGACCTTGACTTGGGCTGCTGCTGCTTTTCTGAGAGTCATAGTCACACTCCCCTCACCTGCCTCCACTACCCTACTATCTCCCTCCCTCACTGCCCCCAGGGGAGTCTGGTTTTTATCCTGCAGCCTCAGGTGGGCAGGATCCTGACTGCCTGTATATCATTCTCTCTTACCAACATTTTGACTCAGATTTGGATACCATTAGCCCTGAAAAGAACCACCTACTTGCTGGTTTCCATTTTGTATGATTTCCATTGTACTATTTAGGGACTTTTGTGATGATCTCTCGTACATTCTTTAAGGATCACCTCCTTCTGCGTGAGCAGGATGGCCATCTTGCATTTAGAACGTTCCATTAAATCCTGTGCTCTTCTGTGTAACAGACAAGACTTAGCAAGGCACTAAAAGTGCCTCTTACTTAATACCTCTTAGAGTTGGAATCCAGGTGGAATTCTCGTTGTTACCCACAGGAGTGGAATGAGCCAGCATAGTAAACTCTATTCTAGGAAATTGGCTGGTCCCCAAAGAATGAAACAGGCCTCTCCTTACTTACCATGATTCCAGGGATTCACCTTCTATTATGCTATCTAATGAAAGCATCTGGCTATTTCTTAGAAAATTTCCACCAATTTGCAATTGCTACCAGATTATAAAGCAATCAGAAAACAGATAGAGTGTTCAATTATTTGAAATATTACCTCATAATTACTTGAAAGCATCTTCTCCCCAATTTTCAGGTTCTGTTTTAATGATGTTTTAAAAATCTGATGTTCTGATGCGTGGTGCTTTTTTAAGGCATTCCTGGATTTCTCATGCAACTCAGCTAGAGTGATTCTTTTTTTTTTTTTTTTTTTGAGACAGAGCCTCAAGCTATCCCCCTGGGTAGAGTGCCATGGCATCACGCTCACAGCAACCTCCAACTCCTGGGCTCAAGCGAGTCTCCTGCCTCAGCCTTCCAAGTAGCTGGGACTATAGGCGCCCGCCACAATGCCTGGCCATTTTCTTTTTGGTTGCAGCCATCATTGTTGTTTGGTGGGCCCGGGCTGGGGATTCGAACCCGCCACCTTAGGTGTATGTGGCTGGCACCTTAGCTGCTTGAGCCACAGGCGCCGAGCCAGTGATTCTTCACTGTATAAAATAATTAACCAAAAGGTCCTCTTGGCTTGGCGCCCATAGCACAGTGGTCACAGCACCAGCCACATACACCAAGGGAGCTGGGTTTGAACCTAGCCCAGGCCAGCTAAATGACAATGACAACTGCAACAAAAAATAGCCAGGCATTGCAGCAGGTGCCTATAGTCCCAGCTACCTGGGAGGCTGAGGCAAGAGAATCACTTAAGCCCAAGAGTTTGAGGTTGCTGTGAGCTGTGACATCATAGTACTCTACCAATGGCGACATAGTATGACTCTGTCTCAAAAAAAAAAAAAAAGGTCCTCTTATCAAATGACTTCATTGTACTATTTTTAATTATCACGTATAAAAAGGTACTACCTTATAAAAAATGGCTGTAAGATTTGTAGTAACAGAATAACATTTTGAAAACAAGATATGTTTATTTAAAAACATGTTTATGTCTGAAAGATTGTGAAATCAATTTTGATAGAGTTTATGTTTTATGTTCTATGCTATAGGCTCACAGCAAAATTAAGTGGAAAGTAGTAAGTAGAAAGAATTCCCATATAAGCCCACCCTCCACCCCGCACCCCCCACCACACACACACAGACCCTGCCTTCCTACTGGGCATCCTCACCAGAGTGGTGTATTTGTTATAGTCAAGTAACCAACACTGGCACATCGTTACCAACCAAAGTTCATAGTTTACATTAGGGTTCACTCTTTGTAGTGTACATTCTGTGGGTTTTGACAAATGCTTAATGACATGGGTCTACCATTGTAGAATCATACAGAGTAGTTTCCCTGAACTCTGCCTGTTCATTCCTCCCTTCCCCAGTGAAATAAGAGTTTTATAAAGTTTCCTAGTCATAGGTTTATGTCCCCAGTGGGAAAGTCCTTATCAGCTGTAATTAATTCTAACCGGGTAGATTAAAACTAAACAAAACATCAAATTATTATTATTATTATTATTTTTGAGACAGAGCCTCAAGCTGTCCCCTGGGTAGAGTGCTCTGGCATCACAGCTCACAGCAACCTCCAACTCCTGGCTCAAGCAAGTCTCCTGCCTCAGCTTCCCAAGTAGCTGGGACTACAGGTGCCTGCCACAACGCCTGGTTATTTTTTGGTTGCAGCCGTCATTGTTGTTTGGCGGGCCCTGGCTGGATTTGAACCCGCCACCTTAGGTGTATGTGGCTGGTGCCTTAGCCACTTGAGC
>NW_003852511.1:5125035-5131457 GCF_000181295.1 Otolemur garnettii
GCCCATCCACCCTTGTCTGTTCTTAAAGGTCTCTAGGACATGGCTCTAAGTTCAGACTTTCAGAACTTGGGAAGTCTCAGGAAATGATACCTTGAAGCAGCAATTTAATTGGACAACTGACTGAAGAGATCTTAAGGACCACCAGTCCCGACAATGCTTAATTTCCATTGGGTTGTACTAGAAGTTTTCTTTTCGGGTAAAGATGAGCCCTTGGGAGGAAGTAGGAAGGGGATATTGCTCAACAAGAGAAGAGAATAGTGATGCTCCCACTGGTAATCTGATTGGTCGGAAACCAAAATTCTAGTCCTTTTTTTGACTACCAAGTAGATTTTAGTGACCTCAATCAAGTCATCTAGCCTCTCTTTAAATATCCTCTTCTGCAAAGTGAGGACAATAATACTTGCCTTCCTCAAGCCTTGTAAGGCTGCTGTAAGAAAAAAATGAAATAGCAGCTATTTGGTGTACTGACTCCTTGCTGTTTTCAGATACTTTTCCTTGAACTTCACTAGTTCATCCAAGCGTCTTCAAAGGGTCCAAGTTCATAGTAAAAGTCAAAGGCTATTTTAATAAAAAAAGAAGCCGGGGCAGAGGCACACCTATAGTCCCAGCTGTTCTGGAAGCTGAGGCAGGAGGATTGCTTAAAGCAAGGTGTTTGAGGCTGTAGTGCGCTATGGTTGTGCCTGTGAATAGCCACTGCATTCCAGCCTGGGCAACAAAGCAAAAGCCATTCTCAAGGAAAAAAAAAAAGACAAAGACTATAAATGTAATCAGATTTTGGATACTGAATTGCTCCATGGACCAAAATCTTAACCTCATGAAGGCAGGATGGAGTTTGTGTTAATCACATCTGAATGCTTAGCCCCAAGCCAAAAGACTAATACCTAAGGAGTCACGTTACAGATATTTATTAAGGGGAGAGGAAGATTCACCTTCACAGTTATCCATATGGAGAAACAAACTGACGAGGTAGCCCATACTGAAGATCGGAATGCGTTGCTCAATATTCTCCCCGATGTGGAAGGCAGCCAAAAAGGGAAGAATTTCAAAGATAAGCACTAATTGCTCCCTACTTGCTTGCTTATGCAGTATTCTATGTTCACTTTGAAGCCTATTGTATAAATGTGGATAGGAACAATGAGGGCAGAGATTATACAGAATAGCAGGATATCGCTTGATGGGTTACGTAGTTAAGAAACTCATAACCGAGGCCTTATAGGTTTTTAGTAGACAGTAATTTGGTGCAAGTTAAAGTGTCTGCTGGATGGATTGTCCACTGTCCATTTAGTTCTGGTTATAGGTCCTTGTGACCGTTCTTTCTCTTTCGTAGGCAATATGGTTCTTTAATGAAGGATGGGCCGAATGAAACTCCTTGTAACGATGTAAAATGTTTTCATTTCTTGCTTATTTCGTAAAAAGGTCTCTCTCTCTTTCAGGAGCCAGATAAAAAAATCTTTGTATCCTGAAAGCAAATATTTTCTCTATATGAAAATAAAAAGGGGAAAACGGGAAAGAAAAAAGAGAACTATTATTCTTTTTTGTTTGTTTGTTTTGCAGTTTTTGGCCGGGGCTGGGTTTTGAACCGGTGACCTCCAGCATATAGGGCCGCACCCTGCTGTGGCATCACAGCTCACAGCAACCTCCAACTCCTGGGCTCAAGCGAGTCTCCTGCCTCCGCCTCCCAAGTTGCTGGGACCACAGGCGCCCGCCACAACACCTGGCTATTTTTTTTTTTTCAGTTGCAGCCATTGTTGTTTGACGGGCCCGGGCTTCGAACCCGCCACCTTAGGTGTATATGGCTGGCGCCTTAGCCACCTGAGCCACAGGCACCAAGCCCCAAGAACTAATATTCTTTTTAAGTTGAACAATATCTGATCCTGGCATTGGTTGTAGTGAGCTGGGCCTTGCCAGAAAGACTGGGCACTATAGTACCTGATGCTGTCTTGAATGCAGATTTATATATAGCCAGATTTTATTTTATTTTATGTTATTTTTATTTTATTTATTTATTTTTAAGAGACAAGATCTCCCTTTGTCACTCAGGCTGGAGTACAGTGACAAGATCATAGCTCACTGTGGCTTAAGCTCCAGAACTCAAGAGATCCTTTCACCTCAGTCTCCCTAGTAGCTAGGAATATAGCTACAGGACAACATTCCTGGCTGGGTTTTTTTTTTTTTTTTGAGATGGGGTCTTGCTATGTTGCCCAGCCTGGTTTCAAATTCCTGGCCTCAAGCAATCCTCTCAACTGGGCCTCCTAAAGTGCTAGGATTATGGATATGAGCTACTGCACCCAGCTTTAGACAGCCAGGTTTTAATTTTCTTTTTTTTAAATTTATATTTATTTATTTATTTATTTTTATTGAGACAGAGTCTCACTTTGTGGCCCTCGGTAGAGTGCCATGACATCATAGTTCACAGCAACCTCCAACTCTTGGGCTCAAGTGATTCCCTTGCCTCAGCCTCCCAAGTAGCTGGGATTACAGGCACCTGCCACAATTCCTGACTTTTGTTGTAGAGACAGGGTCTCACTCTGGCTCAGGCTGGTCTCAACTCCTGAGCTCAGGGCAATCCACCCGCCTCAATCTCCCAGAGTGCTAGGATTACAGGCATGAGCCACCATTCCCAGCTGATAGCTAGATTTTATAATGGTTTGTAACAATTTATTTGATCAAAAATTATGGTAATTTGGCCAGGCGTGATGGCTCAAGTCTGTAATCCTAGCACTCTGGGAGGCCAAGGTAGGTGGATAGCTTGAGCTCACGAGTCTGAGATCAGCCTGAGCAAAAGCGAGACCCTATCTCTACTAAAAATAGAAAAAAACTGAGGCAAGAGGATTGCTTGAGCCAAAGAGTTGGAGATGGCTGTGAGCTATCATGCCACAGCACTCTACCTAGGGTGATAGCTTGAGATTCTGTCTCAAAAAAAAAAATTATTGTAATTTAAAACAGGAATACAGCACAAGAAACCTGCTGCTTTGAAGTCTTCTATTCCATCATTTACTTTGGTTTTTCATAAGTCCCCCTGTGAGGTTTAGAGATTTCATTCGTCTTTTCTGCCAGTATTTGCTGAAGATTAAATCTTCATCCCCAAAGAAGTTCTCTGTTAAAAATATTGGTACAGTTTTTGAATTATAATTACTGTCTCCAATAAGAACTACTTTAATAATTACATTGGACCAATGTTCTATATTTGTTTAAATAACCAGTGTTAACTTACTTATATAACTTGAAGAGAACTTTACCTAAGAAGAATGGATCATCATTTTATCGTTAGTTTAATTTGCAATATAAACATTCAATTGCTAGCACTACAGAATTATTATTATTTTTGAGACAGAGCCTCAAGCTGTCACCCTAGGTAGAGTGCTGTGGCATCACAGCTCACAGCAAACTCCAACTCCTGGGCTCAAGTGATTCTCCTGTCTCTGCCTCCTAAGTAGCTGGGATTACAGGCTCCTGTCACAATGCCCGGCTATTTTTTGGTTGCAGCCGTCATTGTTTGGCTGGCTGGGCTGGATTTGAACTCACCAGCTCAGGCGTATGTGGCTGGCGCCTTAGCTGCTTGAGCCACAGGTGCTGAGCCCAGAATTATTTTTTGATGCTTCATTTTCCAAATAATGTCACATTTAAAATGTAATTTAAAAATCACCATCCCAGGACCAGGCACAATTGGCTCACACCTGTAATCCTAGCACTTTCGGAGGCAGAGATAGGAGAATCACTTGAGTCCAGGAGTTGGAGGCTGCAGTGAGCACCACAGCACTCCAGCCTGGGTGACAGAGCAAGCCGGTCTCTAAAAAATAAATAAAAAATAAAAATCATGATCCCTTTTTATATAACATTACTTAAAAATCGCACATGTACACATGGTTGTATGTGCTGCACACAATTAATTCTTTAAGAAAATTAATTATTGGGTGGTGCCTATGGCTCGAGGAGTAGGGCACTGGCCCCATACCCTGGGGGTGGTGGGTTCAAACCCAGTCCCAGCCAAAAACTGCAAAAAAAAAAAAAAAAGAATTAATTATCTACTGTTGATGTTCCAAAAAAGATACTCTCTGATGGAAATACTGACGAAAAGGAGGTGAGCATTTCATGTTAAATACTAAAACATCCTTCCTATCTGCACGCCCACTTTTTACCCATGTAGAAATGGAGGTGGGAACAATCGGGCTGCTCGTCCTCGTGTTTTAGGAGTAAGGAAATCAAAGCCCCCAAATAGTTTATAATTCCTCAAACTGATGGAGGAAACAAGAGGCAATGAAGGGTTTGGCTTGTGGGGTCCAATGCCAGGGTCATGGGCCTCACTGCTGACTTAGACCTGGAGTCTAGATTTAATTCTGCCACCAACTCACTGGCTGACCTTGTCCAAGACTTTCGTCTCTCCTGGCCTTGGTTTCCTTATCCGTAAATAAATGCTGATTAAGCTGCTTCTGAACTGAGGTTTTATGACTCTTATTTGCGCACCTGCTGTTTATAAGGCCTTTGCTGATAAAGAGATGCCGATCTAAGACAAATGTTTCTGAGTGAACTTTCTGGTGTCCATGAGCATTGCAAGGCCATTTAGTTAAAGAGGTCTCTTTTGATCTCTATGCTTTACTGACTGGTTTACCGATCAAGCCCGAGTTTATCCTACCATATTCCCAAACAAGCACCAAATGAAAAAGTTTTAATTCTCTCCCCTAAAAAGGCAAACTTTTTATTTGAAGTTCTCTGTCTGCGGAAAGGCTATTTTCTCCCCCTCTTTCTGGGTTATAGGACTTACACCAGCTTTGCCTCATTAATCATCAACTATTTCTTTGAACTTGCTTTTCTGCTTTGGAGAATTCAATCTCAATTATTTAGAAGGTTACTTATCTAAAGTTATCTCCATTGATTTCTATAATATACTAAATATGTATTATACATATTAAACAATCAAACAAACCCAGCATCATTTTGAAAACATTTGGAGTGGCGTTAAAGGACCATAATACTATCATACTTTATTTGGAATTCAACAAACTGGAGTTCAAAGACCAACAGTTACTTTATTATTATTTTTTTGAATAAGCCACTTCTCTGAGCACCAGTTTCCTCAAATTTTCAAAATAATATTTTCTCCATAATAGCAATCAACTATGTGATGCCCTGTTCTAAAAATTAACTTATTTAATCCTTATAACAGGCACAGTGTCTTATGCCTATAATCCCAACACATTGGGAGGCTGAGGTGGGAGGATCGTTTGAGGTCAGGAGTTTGAGGTCAGCCCGGACAACATATTAAGACACTATCTCTAAAAAAAAATAAGAAAACTTAGCCAGACTTGGTGGTGTGCTCCTGTAGCCTCAGCTACTTGAGAAGCTGCTGTGGGAGGACTGTTTGAGTCCAGGAGTTTGAGACTGCAGTGAACTCTGATCATGCCTCTGCACTCCAGCCTAGGCAACAGAATAAAACCCTGTCTCTAAAATTAAAAAAAAAAAAAATCTTAACAACCACCACATAGTTAAGTATTTTATTATCCCCATTCTACAGATGAGTTAAGCAATTTGCCTGAGCTCAGACAGCTACTAAGTAAATGGTAGAATCAGAATTTGAATAAAGCATTTGGCTCAGAGCTTATGCTGTTAATCAGAACAGAAACTTCATTGACTTAGTAGTGTAGACACAACAAACTCCCAACTCCCCGTCCTGACTTTCACATGCCAAGCTCCCAGTAATTTGTCATGGAAGAAACCAACTACCAGACTAATCGATATTTGGGAGGGAAGCAGAGTAAGGTAACTCGTAACTTTTATGCTCTTCAATCCCTGGCAAAAATAGCATCAATATTCTCCATGATTTTATTCAACTCAGAAGACTGACTTGTGACTTCTGGACAAGACAGGACCTTTGCTTGTTCTAAAAATGTTGAGAGAGTTGAATATTGGCTTTGAATTCCTTCTGCAGGGAGAGAGCTGAGCTAGCTCATGGAACATTTCTTGTGCAAAGCTTAACCACGGATAACAGGGGTGAGAATTCCTTGTGCCCTTAGCTCTAGATTCTGCTGGATAGTGGGCAACTTTTGTGCTCAGGCTTGTGGTCTGTGGGCTCCTATCACTTATAGAACTATCCTGTTTGGCTTGCAAAGTGTTGACCCATAGACTTTTAAAAAATTGAATTAGTTATGAACATTTAGAGTTGCTGGCCCTCTAAAGGTCTGACGGCAATAGTCTCAATCATCACCCAGAGCTTAGCAGCTGCTGCTGCTACTGGAAAGAGCGTGCTCACCACTTCACAGCCCCCTCCCAATCCCCTTTCCCCCTAACAGCTCATTTCACTAATGTCCGTACCTCCTGAGAGCACCTGAAGTGCTCTCGCCATCCGGATCCTGCCTCCCAGGGCCTGTCTCTGACGTTAGCTCTTCTCACCAGATGCCTGGCACTGGTTGAAACCTACCCACTTC
>NW_003852511.1:5133277-5135775 GCF_000181295.1 Otolemur garnettii
GCCGCTTTAGGTATATGTGGCTGCCACCTTAGCCACTTGAGCCACAGGTGCCAAGCCAACCCATTATTTTTGATAATAGTTAAACCATATTTAATCAAGCTCTCTGGAAAACCCAGAACTATAGTCCCAAATACAGTGAAAATCTATTCAGATTTAAATGGATAAGAACCAAGACAGCAGTGTCACCAAAGACATAATTGAGAATGTTGCTTCTCCCACAAGTAATCTGTAATTAGAGACCTGTGTTGTAGTTAGCACCTCTTAGAGTACGCACTGTACAGTGTGAAAAGCAGCACAATTTATCATTCTTCAACTAAGGATGAGAAAACATTGCTGACAAGCAGATGTGCCATCCAGAAAGCACAAGAGTGCACGTAGTAGTTGGAAGTTTTTACGTTTGCTCTCTTAGTCCTCGAAGAACTGTGTTTATGACACACTTAAAATTATTTTCCATCTTTTAAAATATTCATAAGACAATCCCTGTTTTTTTTTAACCTCTAGTTTTCAGAAAACATTTCAACCACAATATTCCAAAAAGAACGACAACATCTACTTACTATATTTGACGGGACACCCACCGCGCTCTGCCACTCCACATCCCTGGGCTTTGAAGTCACTGACAGTCTCTGAAGTCACAGCTGTCCGGAACACATGGTGCAGCTGACGAGATCTTCACCCTTTTGCGTGCTGGTATCATTTCAATTCATAATGACACATCTACAAATCGACCTGGACTGCAATCATGGTCACCTCTAATTTTACATTTTTTTAACCCTATCTCCAAGTTGTCCACATGACCACCCCTGGCAACTCTTATTGGTTCAGGGGTGGGAAAAGCGATCAAAGTTGGTCCAGTGGTACTTAGGGGAAGGGCTTTCATTCTGTGAGTGGGACCAGTGAAGTAATGTCCGGTTCTGTAAATTGCTAGCAGCTATCTTGTGACTTGGAGGGAAAGGAGCCTGTAGTTTTCTTTATAGTATTGCTTAAATATTTAATCGAAGCTATTATATCCTTATTCCTATTTTTAACTAAGTCATCTCTAATGTATTCTAAAAGCACACTGCTTAAAGCAGAATTCTGGTTTTCCAAATTACTAAAAAGAAAGTTAGTAATTTCTTTATTATATATCATTTCGACTACTAACCAAAAACCCTCGTAAGCAATGTAACAGATCTCTTGCAATTTTATAATATGCCTCTTTCCACGAGTAACTGAGTGTCAAATGGTACAATGTGATTTTTTTGTACCAGATCTAGGATCTTTAAAAACTTTTGATCATCCTTTTCGATGTGTTCTACCGTGCTTTACAAGCCCCAAATAATTTGTAGTACCGTTGCTTCGTTCCTGATCATTTCATGTTATAAAAAACGACCCACAGATAGTGGTGCTGGCAGAGGTAGCACAGACAGAGAAGGCGAATCCAAATGCAAAAGGAGTCTGTCGTGGTGAAGGAAAAATTGCTGCCCTTTCCAAGAGGAAAGGTGTCCACAGTTCCTGGCATACCACCAGGTAGCTGGCTAGTCATCTGGAGATAAGAGTGCTAGACTGGGGACTCAGAATGAATTATACCGGCCAGAAAATCAAGAAAAGCAGGCCCCTGGCAACAGCAGCTTTAGTGACAGAGAGCAAGCACACATTACTGTGCTTTGACATAATTGGAAGCCTTGCCACCAAGAAGGATGTATTCATTTGCATACTGGGCTGGCCAGGGAAAAGGGGGATTGACATCTAGACCTCAGGTTGTCTTCTTCTTGGTTGAAAACTTCCTCTACAATGGGGTATAAATAATCTTCTTGACCTTATCGAGGGCACCGTGAGGGGGTGTGAATGAGCTTGACTTACATATTGCTCAAAGTCAGTATTTTTCCATTGTTCCCAGTCTTGCATTCCTTCCCCTACGTCAGAGTTTCTCCGCGTTGGCACTGTCACCATCCGGGCATTGTCGGATATTCAGCGTCACCTCTGGCCTCTACCCACTACAAGACTCCAGCATGTTCCCAGCTCTGACAGCCACTGTCAGTAGACACTGCCCAGTTGTTTGAGAACCATTATTCTCTATACTATGCCAAGGGGGTTCTTTTTTTTCTTTTTTTTTTTGAGTCAGAGTCTCACTTTGTTGCCCTCAGTAGAGTGCGATGGCATCATAGCTCACAGCAACCTCAAACTCAAGCTATTCTATTGTCTCAGCCTCCTGACTAGCTAGGACTACAGGCATCCACCACAATGCCCCGCTATTTTTTAGAGATTGGGGTCTCGCATAGCTCAGGCTGGTCTCAAACCTGTGAGTTCAAGTAATCCACCCATCCCGGCCTCTCAGAGTGCTAGGATTACAGGTGTGAACCACCACGGCCAGCCTGGGGTTTCTTATATTTATCCTGAGGTGTAGCCATCTTCACTATCAGAGGCTAAAATAATCTCTCTCCTTAGAAGTTCCACTCATGGCTTGGCACCTGTAGCTCAACCGGCTAAGGCGCCAGCCACGTACACCTAAGGTGGCG
>NW_003852511.1:5136249-5138815 GCF_000181295.1 Otolemur garnettii
AACCTCAAACTCTTGGGCTTAAGCAATTCTCTTGCCTCAGCCTCCCAAGTAGTTGCAACTACAGGTGCCTGCCACTACGGCCAGCTATTTTTTATTGCAGTTGTTTAGCTGGCCCAGGCTGGGTTCGAACCTGCCACCCTCTGTGTATGTGGCTGGCGCCATAACCACTGTACTACAGGTGCTGAGCCATGAGTTGTCTTTTGTGTGCATTCGTATCATAGCCTACCTGGATTGTATCTTCCTTCTCTCCACATCCACGCCAGCATCTGCAGCTTTGAGACTTTGTGATGTGGGCCACTCTCACTGGGGTTAGGTGATATCTCAAGGTAGTTTTGATTTGCATTTCTCTGATGATTAGGGACAATGAGCATTTTTTCATACGTATGTTAGCCATTCATCTGTCTTCTTCAGAGACGGTCCTATTCATCTCTCTTGCCCAGTGATATATGGGATTGTTGGGTCTTCTTTTGTTGATAAATTTGAGTTCTCCATCCTGGTTATCAAGTGTTAGTCTGATTCATAATATGCAAATATCTTTTCCTATTCTGAAAGTTGTCTGTTTGCTCGGGTTCTTGTTTCCTTAGCTGTACAGAAGCTTTTCCGTTTAATTAAGTCCCATTTGTTTATTTTTGTTGTTGTTGCAATTGTCACAGAAGTCTTCTTCATAAAATCTTTCTCCAGGCTGATATCTTCAAGTGTTTTCTCCACACTTTCTTTGAGGATTTTTATTGTTTCATGCCTTAGATTTAAATCTTTTATCCATCTTGAATCAATTTTTGTAAGTGGTGAGAGGTGCGGGTCCAGTTTCAGTCTTTTACATGTGGTTATCCAGTTCTCCAAACACCATTTATTCAATAGGGATTCTTTTCCCCAGTGCATTTTCCTGTTTGGTTCATCAAAAATCAGGTGGCTGTAAGATGTTAGTTTCATCTCATGGTTTTCTATTTGGTTCCAAATGTCAATGTCTATTTTTGTGCCAATATCATGCTGTTTTGATCACTATAGCACTGTAGTATAGCTGAAAGTCTGGTAGGGTGATACCCTCAGCTTTGTTTTTATTATTAAGAATTGCCTTAGCTACATGGGGCTTCTTCTGGTTCCATACAAAATGAAGAATTATTTTTTCCAGCCAGGTACAGTGGCTCACGCCTGTAATCCTAGCACTCTGGGAGGCCAAGGTGGGTGGATTGCCTGAGCTCACAAGTTCGAGATCAGCCTGAGCCAGAGCGAGACTGTCTTTAAAAATACCCGGGCATTTTGGCAGGCACCTACAGACCCAGCTACTTGGGAGGCTGAGACAAGAGAATGCTTGAGCCCAAGAGTTTGAGATTGCTGTGAGCTATGATGCCATAGCACTCTACCAAGTACAACGAAGTGAGACCATGTCTCAAAAAAAAAAAAAAGAATTATTTTTTCCAAAGTATTTTTTCAAAGTATGATGATGGTATTTTTATGGGGATTGCATTTACTCTGTAGATTGCTTTGGGAAGTATAGACATTTTCAAAATGTTGATTTTTCCCACCCATGAGCATGGTATGTTCTTCCATTTGTTAATATCTTCTGCTATTTCTTTTTTTCTTTTCTTTTTTTTTTTGAGACAGAGTCTCGCTATGTCATCCTCTGTAGAGTACTGTGCCATTACAGCTCACAGCAATCTCTAACTCTTGGGTTCAAGTGATTCTCTTGCCTCAGCCTCTCAAGTAGCTAGGACTACAGGTGCCTACCACAACACCTGGCTATTTTTCTGTTATAGTTGTCATTGTTGTTTAGCAGGCCTGGGCTGTGTTTGAACTCACCAGCCTTGGTGTATGTGGCTGGCACCATAACCACTGAGCCATGGGCACCAAGCCTGGTATTTCTTTTCTTAGGGTTTCGTAGTTTGCTTTGTAGAGGTCCTTTACCTCTTTCATTATGTATATTCATAGGTATTTCATTTTTTTTTTTTGAAGCTACTGTGAAGGGAATTGTGTCTTTGATTAGCTTCTCATCTTGGCTATTATTGGTATATACGAAAGCTACTTACTGATTTGTGGACATTGATTTTATATCCTGAAACATTGCTGTAATTTTTTTATTATTATTAAACATTGCTGTATTTTTTGATCACTTCCAGGAGTCTTGTGATTGAGTCTGGTGTTCTCTAAGTATAAGATCATATCATGGGAAAAGAGCGAGAGTTTGACCTCCTCTGCAGCCATTTGGATGCCCTTGATTTCCTTCTCTTGCCTGACTATATTGGCTAGAACTTCCAGCACTATGTTGAATAGTAGTGGCTATAGAGGATAACCTTGTCTGGTTCCAGTTCTAAGTGTAAAAGCTTTCAGTTGTACTCCATTCAGTATAAATATTAGCTGTGAGTTTGTCATAGATGGCTTCAATCAGATTGAGAAATGTGCCACCTATGCCTATATTCTTAAGTGTTCTAATTAGACAAGGATGTTGAATTTTTTTTTTTTTTGAGACAGAGCCTCAAGCTCTCCCCCTGGGTAGCGTGCCGTGGCATTACAGCTCACAGCAACCTCCAACTCCTGGGCTCAAGCGAGTCTCCTGCCTCCGCCTCCCAAG
>NW_003852511.1:5139016-5141121 GCF_000181295.1 Otolemur garnettii
GCCTTAGCCGGTTGAGCTATAGGCGCCGAGCCAGGATGTTGAATTTTATTCAAGGCTTTTTCTGCATCTATTGAGAGGATCATATAGTCTTTGTTTTTGCTTCTTTTGATATGGTGAATTATGTTTATGAACTTGTGTATGTTAAGCCAGCCTTGCATCCTGGGATGTAACCTACTTGATCATGAGGAACGATTTTTTTTAAATATGTAGCTGAAATCTGTTGGCTAGGATTTTATTGAGAATTTTTGCATCTATATTCATTAGTAAAATTGGTCCGAAGTTCTACTTTTTAGTTGGGTCTTTTCCTGGTTTTGGTGTCAGGGTGATGTTTGCTTTGAGAATAATCTATTTTTCAGTATAAAAATTCTTTGCTTGCTCCCATAGAATTTCACCCTTAACTTTAAATCTAAGAGGTTACAAGTATATTATAGGATACTATATTTACTAAGTGTTGTTATAGGAAAATACAGTCTTAAAATTCATTTATGGTAAAAATTGAACTTACTCATCTAAATTCTAGTATATACAATTGGCCATCCATATCCAAAGATTCTGACTACTCAGATTCAACCAACCCTCTGATTAAAAGTATTTGGCAAAAAAGAAAAATGGATGGTTGTTTATATTAGATTAGGTATTATATGCAATCTGAAGATGATTTGAAGTATATGAGTGGATATGCATAGGTTATATGCAAATATTATGTGCCATTTTTTAAAATAAGGAAATTGAGCATACTTGGATTTTGGTATCTATGGGGGTCTTAAAACCAATCCCCTACAAATACAGAGGGACTGTGCTTCATCATCGTGATTATTAGTTCACGTGACTTTATAACTTTGTCCTAGAACTTCACCAGTATATATGTCACATAAGTTCATTTTCCAGGCAGAAGGCACTAAGAGACTTTGTCTTTTTTTTTTATTTTTTCGGGGACAGAGCCTCAAGCTATCCCCCTGGGTAGAGTGCTGTGGCATCACAGCTCACAGCAACCTCCAACTCTTGGGCTCAAGCGAATCTCCTGCCTCCGCCTCCCAAGAGCTGGGACCACAAGTGCCCACCACAACGCCCGACTATTTTTTGGTTGCAGCTGTCATTGTTGTTTTTGGCAGGCCCAGGCTGGATTTGAACCTGCCACCTTAGGAGTATGTGGCTGGCACCTTAGCCACTTGAGCCACAGGCGCTGAGCCGAGACTTTGTCTTTACATTCTTCCTCACACTTGTTTCAGAAAAAATGCATTTGATTATTTTACCAGACTTAGTTGTAAGTAAAATGTGAATCTTGTTTCTCCAATATCCTATTTCTTTTAGGTAACTTAAATACGGCATTTCTGGAAAAGGCAGCAAGGTGGAAATGATCTTTCATAACAAAGGATATTATAGCTTCCTCCCAAAGGTCATAAGAGTTGAAATGCCCTAATGTTTATTTTACCTGATGGTATCAATGCATGGAATCTTCTCAGCTCAAGGTTTTCTCGGAAGCGCTATTTTAAATAGCTAACAATGGTTTATTTGTAACAAAGGTTTCAGAGCTGCTCCTTAGATTACTATAATGCTTAAGAGGATATTTGCATTTCCATGATGCTTGCAAATATATTGCCATTCTACCTTGACTGTGTTTTGGTTGACTTGTCATTTTAATGAATGAGGAAATAGTTGGTGAATAGTTTTGTTTCAGCCTAAAGGTGTTAGAATGAAAAGGTAATAACATAATTTGCATTTTAATAGAAAAATGACTGTATTAATAAGCCAGTTGGATATTGGCGCTTTCAAATGCTGTACTAGTCTACTGGGGAGATTTATATCTGTGACTTCAATGAGTGAATTTTTGCTTGACATTAAGCCTTCTGACCTTCTCTGAGGACACATCTTTCTTTTGAAAAGTAATAGGAATAAAAAATTGCCAAAGTGAAAAAGATCTGGCTCGGTACCCATAGCTCATGGTTGGGGCACTGGCCACATACACCAGGGTTGGTGGGTTCAAACCCAGCCTGGGCCTGCTAAACAATAATGACAACTGCAACAACAACAACAACAAAAACATAGCCGGGCATGGTGATGACATAGTGAGACTGTCTCAAAAAACAAAACAAAGGCTCGGCGCC
>NW_003852511.1:5141778-5146697 GCF_000181295.1 Otolemur garnettii
AAAAAAAAAAATAATAATAATAACCAACACATTCTGCTAGGCTAGAGTTTAATGTGCTAGACATGTTTAGCAGACTCTAATATTCAAAAACTGGGTAAGCCTATAGTTCTAACTACTCAGGAGGCTGAGGATTGCTTAAGCCCCTGAGTTCAAGTTCAGCCTGGGCAACATAGTGAGATCTTGTCTCTAAAACATATGTATGTGTAAAATCCACGACCTAATTCTGCATCCTTTCTTTGCACATCATCTTCTATAATCTTAGTAAGATTCTAAAAGCAAATCTTAGTAAGATTAAAAGAAATCAGGAGGAATGGAACAGAATCAGCATATTAGTGTATTACTAACCCTTCCTGAACCCCTTCTAACTTCCCTACTCTAGTCCACTGGCCAGGATCCTGGGAGAATCACAGGAAGGACCACCACCACCAAAGTTTAGACAGTGTGAAATGAACATCACAGAGAGTAATATGGGTCAAGGTCATGCAGACAGGGACCTTGTGAAAATGGTTGCATTTGTCATTGAGTTCTTCTCTCCCGTCAGCCTGTACCCAGCTCATTGGGAACCTCCTAAAATTGAGTTTCGGAAGTAACCCAGAACTCTTCAAGTTCAATGCCTTTTCCCTGGGACTATGAAATGCATTTATTGATTCCGTCTGGTTGCTCCCTTTTGTTTTTGTGCTGCTTCTCCAAGTGTTATCCTTAGAGTAACTGAAGGTACAGTATCTTCTTCTTCAAAGGTTAGACCCTCCAGGGGCTGCCCCATGAAAAGTCCAGGCCTTCCTGTGCAAGCTCAGGGGGCAGGTCTCCGTATTCAACCACGTCTGTGTCACATCCCAGGTCAGGTTTAGCATCGCTTCTGCCTTTGCAGGATCCCTGATCCCTGGTTTACATTCTGTTTCCCTTCAAGGATATTCATCTTGTTAAGAAGATGGTAGCTGGTGCTTTGAAGGATACACACAAATCCTGTGCTTTTGTCTGAAGGAAAGATGAGTGTATACGTGTTCCGTAAATCTTCAAAATAGCCTTTTTAGTTGCTCCTCAATAGGATACTTAATAGGGTTTTTCTTTAATGTACGTGACAACCAGGGTGAGCCACGGTGCTGGGATGCACTTGTCCTCCAGTGTGGGAACAGCCACATACGCCACCCCTCTTTCCTTCCACGCTTCTGCAGGACATCAGCTCTCCAGCACAGTCAGTGGACGGTTTGTAATATTACTGTTTAGCTTTTCAGCATATTTAAAATATGGATCTCTAAAACAAATGTTTTAGTCCTTTAATAAAAATTGTATGAAAGTATTGTAATGTTATACCCACTAAATAGGAATGCTCCATAATGCTTGGTGATAAAAACAGCCTCCTAGAACAGGAGTGCAGAACAAGGGAGCAGGGAGAAGTTCCCGGCAAGGTATTCCTGACGTGGCTGGTTCTGATCGCAGTAGCGCTCACCCGGAGTTATGATCAATGCCTGAAAAGTTCTTTTGTGTAGAGCACTATTGTAGGCAGAGGAAACGGTATAAATGGCCCCTCCTACTCTATTCTGGGTACTGTGAGAACAGAGAACCATTTGGTCAATGTTAGCTGTCATAGATAGTCAGCATTTTCTGTGTGCCAGACATTATTCTCAGCACCTTACCCGTATTGAACATTTTTTTTTTAGACAGAGTCTCAAGCTATCACCCTGGGTAGAGTGCCGTGGCATCACAACTCACAGCAATCTCAAACTCTTGGGCTTAAGCAGTTCTCTTGCCTCAGCCTCCCAGTAGCTGGGACTACAGGCACCCGCCACAACACTGTTGCAGTTGTCATTGTTGTTTTAGCTGGCTCAGGCCGGGTTTAGACCTGCCAGCCTTGGTATATGTGGCTGGCGCCTGCTGACTCAGCTACGGGCACTGCCCTGTGCTGAACATTTTAAATCCTTCTAGCAACCCTCAGAGTTCTCTTTCCTTAGAAAAGTTGAGTTAATTTGGCCAAAGTCACACATCTCTCTGGTAAGTAGTGGACCTGACTTCAGGGTCTGTGCCTTTACTTTGACACAATGCTGCATCAATCATTATACCTTGTACTGACTGTTATATTTCTTCCATGGGAGTAGTGTGAAAGGTAGAGAAAATGCTTCATTGCAGAATAATTAATGATTTATGGAATACTAGCATTGATTTAGAATCAAATGCTTCTACTTTTTGTTTCCAGATTTTTTGCTGAAGTCAGGAAGGTATTTTCTTTGAGGTATGTCAGTCTACTCGTCTGTTCTTAGTGTCTTGGTTTTTAAAGTTGGCTTATGCAAAGGAGACTACAAGAGTGTCTAATTTCAGAAGCAAACTGGAGGTGGGCAGCCTAACACTGCCAGGATTCATTTCTTCATCTTTCAAGGCAGGGTAGATTATTCTGCTTCTCATTCTATATTACATGGCAGGATACAGACACCCCCCAGCTCCCTGGCTTCTACCACCTCTGTTCTAAAAACTGCCTAGGCTGAAGGAAATATCTTGATAATTATTCCAAATGCTCAGCAAAAGGACGTTGATTGACTCAGCATAGGTCAGATGTTAGATCTTGGACCGGGACCACGTCTGGGGCAAGGCCATGTGGGACAATTATGACTACTCCTTCTTTAAACTTATAGGTGTGAGTGGGCAGTGGTCTGAAAAAGGGTGAAAGTTGGGGGAGGCAGTGGAGAAAGATGAATGGACAACCTAATAAGCATCAATCACACTTAGATTAAACTGAAACTCAAATGAGAAATAATTTTTGGACCCCTGTATTTTCTTGAACCCATCAACTTAGGTTAATGACAGAATCCATGGTTTGTCTCTTTGGGACAATGCTTTCATCAGTCTTGGAACCATCCATCCCATCACCCTCTACTCTAGACGAAAGAAATATATACTCTTTCTCAGCACTGAACTTTGCTGAGGTAAAAAGACTGCTGAGATCTTGTTTTTTTATACGTGGGAGAAGCCATATCAGTGAATAGATAAGGAATTAAGGATTGTGGATATTGTATATGACTGTCATAAACCTGAATACCTCAAGTCACATGGTTTAGGAGGAATGGATAGATCAAGGTGACACAATTAATTAGAAAGTGAGATACGACACTTTATTTACATCCCAGCACAGAATTTCTCAGGGTGTAGTTGGCACCAAATGGTCTCTGAAGCCAGTATTTTATAATGTCTTTTTGGCACTTGGCCTTCTGGTAAACATTTGCTTAAGAATCACCATATGCTGCCAGCATTGATTGGGGCTTTCCATAGCAGAGGACTCCCCAACTTCTCTACCCTGTTCACAGCCTTCTCAAGCTATTCTTGCCCAAAGTTAAAAGTTTCGAAACTGAATGGTAGCAAGATAGGTGTATTAGTTTTCAAATAGGGAAAGGCAGTTTAGCTCAGATTTCACACTAGAAAAAAGTGTGACAGGCACACAGTATGTGAAAGCTATAGGGGACTGAAGCCTTGTAGATGCCTGGGGCAAAAGATTATGGATAGACAAATATAAAGAACATCTAAGGCCCCCAGAAGAAGCTGGAGTGAGACTCATTAGGAAATTAAGACATAAAACAAGCCATGTATATGGGGGTAATAAAAAACAAGGAAATATACAAGCCTGAGTAGGATACATGTCCCCAAAAGACCTGGGACATCCTCGGCTGATCCCAAGACTTATAACTTGCTCTGCCAATTAGTAAAAGCCTTCTCTATCACAGATCTGTCTGCAAAGACTAGGAGAGGTGGCTGTTTTTTCAAATGTCCAATTTTCAACAACAACAAAAATCACAAGATGTACAAAGAAACAAAAAAATGATCTATTAAAAATAAAACAAAATAAATCACTAGAAACAGTGATTACTATAATTTTGGTTTTTAATTCCACTTTTTATTTTCTAAAGGATTTAAAAGACAAGTACAGGGGCAGCTCCTGTGGCTCAATGGGTACGGCACTGGTCCCATATACTGAGAGTGGCAGGTTCAAACCCAGCCCTGGCCAAACTGCAACAACAACAACAAAAATAGCTGGGCATTGTGGCGGGTGCTTGTATTCCCAGCTACTCTGGAGGCTGAAGCAAGAAAATCACCTAAGCCCAGGAGTTGGAGCTGTGACACACTGTACCAAGGGTGATAAAGTGAGACTCTGTCTCTAAAAATAAATAAATAAAAGACAAGTACACAAAAAAATTGTAAATCTATGTTAATGGGTACATAATACATGAAGATGTAATTTATAATATTAATAATATAAAGCTGAGATAGAGCTATAATGGAATATAATTTTTATGTGATTGAAATTAAGTTAATTTCAATTCAAAATAGATTGTTATATTGCCCCCTGATCTGTCATTAAAAAAAGAAAAGAAAAAAATAATAAAACAGAATAAGCAACAACATAGATGGTTATAGCTTCAGGATGCCATATATCACCATGGTCACCATAAAAGAAATAGCTATAAATATCCACAAAAGGAAATGAAAACAGAATCAAAATGTGTCACTACAGAGAATAAACTGAAAAAGAAGAAAGACAACAATGGAGGAAATGAAGGACAAAAACATCGTTCAAAACAGATAACGAATAACAAAATGCTAAAAGTAAGTATGTCCCTATCAATAATTACATTAAATGTAAATGGGTTAAACTCTTTGACATAGATTGGCAAAATGGATTTTTAAAGAAACAAATAAATAAAACAGGATTCAGATATATGTTGTCTACAAAAGATTCACTTTAGATCTAAGGACACATATACATTGAAGTGAAAGGATAAAAATATCCCATGCAAATAGTAACCAAAACAGAGCAGGGGCTCGGCTCCTATAGCTCAACTGGCTAAGGCGCCAGCCACGTACACCTAAGGTGGCGGGTTCGAATCCCCAGCCTGGACACGCCAAACAATAATGACGGCTGCAACCAAAAAATAGCC
>NW_003852511.1:5147008-5152551 GCF_000181295.1 Otolemur garnettii
AAAAAAAAAAACAAAACAGAGCAGGGGTGATTATACTAATTTAGACAAATAGACTGTAAGAGTGAGACCCCATCTCTACTAAAAATTTAAAAATGTTCTGGGCATGGTGGTGTGTGGCCTTAGTCCCAGCTACCTGGGAGGCTGAGGTTGGAGGATATCTTGAGCCCAGGAGTTTGAGGTTGCTGTGAGCTATGATGATACCACTGCACTCTAGCTAGGGGAACAGAGCTAGACTCTGTCTCTGTCTCACAAAAGAAAAGTTTAAAAAACAAACCACAAATCAATATTCAGGAACCCTTTGGCAACAGGCCAGGATGTGAATGAGACTGAGTTCCCTCTCTAACTTGTGAATCTCAACAGAGGCTAGGTTCAGAGATCTGCAAACCCAGACTTTTGGAAGTTTCCACAATTGCACAAACATGCCAAATTCTGATAGACAGCATACTAACTCTGAAAGAATAACAATCTGTCAGGACTAAAAGGCTGGAACTGAATTTGACCTGAAAAAGAACAAAGCGGCCCTGTTGCGATTCAGGCTGGGAGGACAGGCACAGAGAAAGTCAGCTGCAGAGGTCACAGGAATCATCATTTCTCTAAGGTCACGCTGCAGCTTGAAATGCCAAAGGGCCCTCTCTTTGAGTGTCTATTGCTTTCTCACCAACGCCACCCCCCAGACCTGCTTTGTTCATCTATTACTGGGGATATTCCATTGGTAAAGCACCCTGTCCTAGTGACAGCACCCAAGTCCTGATTCATCCTGCTTCTACAACACCCACCTTAGTAGTCAACCCAGGACTGGTCTCTGCATCTTCGGACTCCTTTTTTTTTACATTTCTTTTTTTTGAGACAGAGTCTCAAGCTCACAGCAACCTCCAACTCCTGGGCTTAAGTGATTCTCTTGCCTCAGCCTCCCGAGGAGCTAGGACTACAGGCTCAACACCCAGCTATTTTTTGGTTGTGTTGTCATTGTTTGGCCGGCCCGGGACCAGATTAGACCCCACCAGCCTTGATGTATGTGGCTGGCTCCTTAGCCACTTGAGCTCCAGGCGCAGAGCCTTATCGGACTCCTGTAATGGGAGCCCAAACCTTGCAAACGATGCTTTTCTCCCTTGGGTTGAAGAACATTCTATAGAATGTCCCCTTTACTATGCCAAGATAATAAATCTGATTTTGACAGGCTTATTATGGTGGTCTTTGGAAGATCAGTCTTTAACACCTCTTAGAAAGTTCCTGATAGAACCGGTTCATGGAGGGTAAACTGCATTTCTAAAGCCCATTCTGCTACCTTCTAATCATGATGCGTAGCCAAGAAAAACCTCCCAGGTGCTAGTTTCTCACGGCATTTCAGGTGCCGCCTCCTCACAGGACAATTCTGCTTTAATGAGCTCTTGACACAAGTGGCAATCAGTAGTGGGCGCAAAGTAAACCAAGTTATCTTAATGCTAAGGAACCTTATTTGGGTGCCAAGATTTGGGTTTGTGTATGCGTGTAAAACCCTGTGATAAATGTCTGACAAAATTTAAAGCATTTAAAACTCTGGGCTGGGGACAGTTACTCGCGGCTGTAACCCTAGCACTTTGGGAGGCCAAGATAGGAGGATTGCTTGAGGCCGGGAGTTTGAGAACAGCCTGAGCAAGATAAGATCCTGTCTCTACAAAAAGCAAAAAACTAAGCTGAACCTGGTAGTGTGTGCCTGTAGTCCCAGCTACTCAGGAGGCTGAAGCCAGAAGATCGCTTAAGCCCAGGACTTTGAGGTTGCTGTGAGTGAGCTATGGTGATGCCACTGCACTCTGGCCTGGGCAACAGAGTGAGACTATATCTTAAACAGAAAACAAAAAAGCAAATGACTCAGGATAACCCTTTAAGGCAGGTACTATTAGCATCCCCTTTTCATAAATTATGAAACGGGGTCAGTCACAGAAAAAGAAGTAGCAAAGAAAAGAAGGAAGATTTGAATCCAGGCAGTCTGACTTCACAGCCAGGTTTAATCAATAAACATATAGACCTGGTTCCAATTTCTGCTCAGTTGTAACCTTGCCATAATCTTAGATAAGCTATTTGTGTCTAAGGTTCAGGCTCTTTCTCTGCAAACAAGGCATATTCCAAGTCATCTGAGGGCTTCCAAAAAGTATCCAGGTGTGCTAATACTATTAGATGGCTATGGCTGGATACTTTCTTTTCATATTAAAGAATATGAACTAATTAATTAGTTTCTTTTCTTTCCCTTTAATATGAGGGTACAAATGATTAGGTCGCAATGTTTGCATTTGTTAGATAACGTCTCTGTTATAGCTGTGTCCTGCCCCCTGACGTTGCGTCCATTAGGTGGGAGCACAGCAACGCCCCTCCCTTCTCCCTTTTCCCCTTTCTTCCCTCCTCCCAACTTGAGTAGAGTTTTTCTCTTGTGTGGGTGTGTACTAGTTATCTACTGGCTTCATATTAGTATTGAGTACACTGGGTACTTGCTTTTCCATCCCTGTGGCACTTTACTTAGAAGAATGTGTTTCAACTCCATCCCAGTTTATACAAAAGATATAAAGTCTCTTTTTTATTTTTGAGACAGAGCCTCAAGCTGTCCCCCTGGGTAGAGTGCCGTGACATTACAGCTCACAGCAACCTCCAATTCCTGGGCTCAAGCGAGTCACCTGCCTCCGCCTCCCAAGTAGCTGGGACTACAGGCGCCCGCCAACAACCCCCGGCTATTTTTTGGTTGCAGCCGTCATTGTTGTTTGGCGGGTCCGGGCTGGGGATTCGAACCCGCCACCTTAGGTGTACGTGGCTGGCACCTTAGCCGGTTGAGCCATAGGCGCTGGGCCTAAAGTCTCTTTTTTAAGGCTGAATAGTATTCCATGATAGACATATACCAGAGTTTGTCAATCCATTCATGGGTCCATGGGCACTTAGCCTGTCTCCATAGCCTGATACTTTCCATACCACTCCTGTGAACGCCACTTTTTCAAAATTCAACATTTTGTCAAGAACTGTAAGGGGTCTGAAACTTTACCCTGCCTGCCAGCTAAGAAGCTGGCCTGCTATAGTTTTATAAATGCTGGCAGAAAGCACAAGGTGTTGAAGTCAGAAACAAAGGACTTTTTTTTTTAATTGTTGGGGATTCATTGAGGGTACAAAGAACCAGGTTACACTGATTGCATGTGTTAGGTAAAGTCCCTCTTATAATTGTGTCTTGCCCCCATTTTTTCTTTTTTTTTTTGAGACAGAGTCTCACTATGTTGCTCTTGGTAGAGTGCTGTTGCATCATTGCTCACAGCAACCTCCGACTCCTAGGCTCAAGAGATTTTCTTGTCTCAGCCTCCCGAGTAGCTGGAACTATAGGTGCCTGCTACAGTGTATGGCTATTTTTAGAGATGGGGGTCTGGCTCTTGCTCAGGCTGGTCTCAAACCTGTGAGCTCAAGCAATCTACCTGCCTCGGCCTCCCAGGGTGCTAGGATTATAGGCATGAGCCACCGGGTGTACGCCTAGAAACATAGGACTTCATTATTCCTAGCAGAGCAGGTGGTGTGAGCATTCTGCTCCTATCAGTTCCCCTCATTCCCTAAGTAACACAGAGCAGCGCAGGTGAAGGCTGATGTGCACTAGATTTGCATCACCAAAAGACGGCCCAGAAAATGCACAGTAAGGCTGCCCATCTCTTCCCAGAGAGACGCATGATCTTATTATACAGGACAGTAAACAAACCCGTCCTCTACTCTGGAAAGATACGTTCCCTCTGTATTCCAAGGATGTTCCCTATATTAACATCATTGAAAGGATAATCTGGGATAAATGTTATCTCTATTCACAAGAAGCAAAACTAGAGACATCCCAAGGAGAATTATTCAAATAACAGCCACGTGGTGTTTCCATACTCTTGAATTTTCCCGTCACTGAGCCACTCTGACCAACAGCGACTTGGACCAAATTTACTCCTTTGATCTGACACCACTGGCAGAACCCAAACAGCAGGATGAGGCTGCCCTGAAGTGTTGATCTCAACCCTGTCTCTCAAAGTCGTGGACCCACCCAGCTAAACAAATCTCATAGACCGTTATTGTCATTAAGAGTCTTTACTGGCTCGGCGCCTATAGCTCAACCGGCTAAGGCGCCAGCCACGTATACCTAAGGTGGCGGGTTCGAATCCCCAGCCTGGACCCGCCAAACAACAATGACGGCTGCAACCAAAAAATAGCCGGGCGTTGTGGCGGGCGCCTGTGGTCCCAGCTACTTGGGAGGCGGAGGCAGGAGACTCGCTTGAGCCCAGGAGTTGGAGGTTGCTGTGAGCTGTAATGCCACGGCACTCTGCCCAGGGGGACAGCTTGAGGCTCTGTCAAAAAAAAAAAAAAAAAAAAAGAGTCTTTACTAACCTTCCCACGTGACTTCAGGCATTAACCGAGGTGCAGCAGGATGTATTAGTGATGCACAGTCTTGGCTCACAAAAAAGCAGTCGAGAGTGGGTGGTGCCTGTGGCTCAAAGGAGTAGGGCGCCAGCCTCATATGTAGGAGGTGGTGGGTTCAAACTCAGCCCTGACCAAAAACTGCAGGAAAAAAAAAAAGCAGTCTAGAGCAATTCTGAGGCTGAACTTGTTCCCAGGTCCAAAGTGGTGGCAATTTTATTAAAGATGGAGATAAATTTTGTACCACTTTTTCTAATTGGATGATTCCCATTGTAGAGAAAACAGTTAGTAATGTGTGCTTAAAGAAGGAGTCAGTATCCCCCTGGAAGGTTTCCTCAAGTCAACAAAATAGAGTCATTTCAGGACAATCTCTGCTTATCCTAAATATTTGAAGGTCTCTTACGCCCACCTCTAAAGTACAAATTCATGTGGTTTTGAACAGAAAACTAAACTAATGCCTGTTTCCACACAAGAAGTGCAGTGCCAAGGGGTGCCTTTGGAAAAGAAGTGAGAATTGTATCCCCCAAGTGATACCCACATTGCTTGAAGGGTGTAGGCTGAGGGCCTTCAGCATGGCTTCCTGGTAGACTGGTGAGCCCTGAAGTCTCCAACTCAATTTGTGTAATAGAACCTAGGCCTGGCTTTGCTGCAAGTCCAGGTTGTCCAGCTTGTCCACACAGCCAGTGGGGAGACATTTGTCCACCCCAAGGAATGACTGAGCAATGTGCACAGGAATTGAGGTGGGAAAAAAGACCACAGGAGTGGACAAAAAATTTGCACTGGGGGTGCAGGATTTGGGGCTATCCCTTGAAGTTTCCAGTGGCCTTAGCAGTTAGGTTAAGAGGAGTGGCAATTAAGCCACGGTCAGGGCATGGCAGATCCCGCAGTCACTTAATTAAGGGTCCTGCCAGGGTTTAGGAGACCCACACTGCGGTGCTTTCCTTTGTAAGGAAGGCCTCTGGGGATTTCCCCTTGATGTCTCTCCCTCCCACATACCTCCTTTTTTGTTGTTTTTGTTTTTATTTTTGAGACAGAGCCTCAAGCTGTCCCCCTGGGTAGAGTGCCTTGGCATCACAGCTCACAGTAACCTCCAATTCCTGGGCTCAAGTGAGTCTCCTGCCTCAGCCTCCCAAGTAGCTGGGACTACAGGC
>NW_003852511.1:5152579-5159252 GCF_000181295.1 Otolemur garnettii
AGCTATTTTTTTGGTTGCAGCCGTCATTGCTGTTTGGCAGCCCGGGCTGTATTCGAACCCACCACTTTAGGTATATGTGGCTGATGCGTTAGCCACTTGAGCCACAAGTGCTGAGCCCCACATACCTCCTAAAGTCAAGGGTTTGTCCTCCAAGTGCCTGGGTGTTGTACTTTCTCCACCACTGCACACCCAGTTAGCCTATTCCAGTAGCTATAACTTCCCCTTTTTTCAATGATCCCCAACGCCAGACCTTTCAACAGTCACGTACAACATGGGCAAAGGCATCTTTTGAAAGCTTAAGGAGATGTGTTATGCTGTTATTTCCCCGTAGCAATGTTCCATCCACTGACACTTTACTCTTTGGCGATAAATCTCCTTGCAAGTATTTGGAGTTCAGACCAATCTCTCTCCTCTACTACAAAACCCCATTGTCTGGGAAAACCCCCTTGACAGTCACTACATGGGTGACTATAGAGGGACTCTGGCAAGTCCACACTCAGCAAACTGATGATTATCTTCAGAAAGGCAGGAACTGTGCTAGATCCAGAGACCAAGGAAGCAAGAATCAATAGGCCACCAGAATAACGAAGCACCAACACTCTCCATCCCTGGTTTGAATCTTCAGGGTTCCATTTCCCAACAGAATTTTAATGTTGGCCTACTTCGACTCACTTGTCCACATTTGGGCCAGAAAAATTCTGTTGACAGTTCTACTGAGACCACCTGGAATTGGGACATGGTATAATCCTAACTCACAGGAACCGGAAAAGGATACTGGTCCTGTAAACCCAACAAATGTCCATTATAGGAGGTCACATTTTGTCATGTTTCCCCATTAGCACCCTATTGACTGTTAAAGAAAATATCATTGATGACATTTGTTAAAGATAGTAAGGAAGAGGGGGGCGCCTGTGGCTCAGTGAGTAGGGTGCCGGCCCCATATACCGAGGGTGGCGGGTTCAAACCCGGTCCCAGCCAAACTGCAACAAAAAAGTAGCCAGGGTGTTATGGCAGGTGCCTGTAGTCCCAGCTACTTGGGAGGCTGGCAAGAGAATCACCTAAGCCTAAGAGCTGGAGGTTGCTGTGAGCTGTGATGTCACGGCACTCTATTGAGGGTGACAAAGTGAGACTCTGTCTCTAAAAAAAAAAAGATAGTAAGGAACACTTTATTCCAGGCAGCCTAAGACGATGGGGTTTTGTAGTAGAGGAGAGATTGGTCTGAACTCCAAATGCAAGGGTAAGGTGATGGAAAATTGCTAAGGGGGAGTAAGAGGAGACTCTGGGTAAACCACCTGGACAGAGTTACTGCTGAAGGCAAGCCAAGGTGACAAGGTATTGGGGGTAAAGTATAAAGAATTTGGTTAGCTATCAGGAATGGTTGGCTACAAAGTGTGGGGGGCTCTCAGAAAACTGTCCCTGCCAGATTCTTGCTATAACTGGCCTACACAGGCACAGCCACTAGACTAAGGTCAGAGCCCAAGGTTAAAGACTAGTCCAAAAGAAAACTCAGAGGAGCCCAACTCAAGTTGGGTCAGAGGAGACTGTCTTTCTCATGACTCATCCTACTTTTTGCAGTGATACATTTCATTAATTCTTTTATCAAACATGCCATAAGGGGGATCAAGACAGTAACAACAACAATAACAACAGCAAACGTCTGTGCTCTGGCAGGGGGCATAGCAGAGCAGCAACTGGGCTGGCCAGGCTTAGCATACTGGAGTCTGTGATTGTACTATCTACCTACTGCTTGACTTACTTAATCAAAAGGGAGATGGAGCATAACTGAGAACATCTTTTGAGTGGAAGGCTATGTGGACTTTCTAGACCTGGGCTAATACTATGGCCAGGAGCTACCGAGCCCTGGAGACGTGGCCCGTCCAAACTGAGATATGCCACAAATGTAAAATCCATGCTGGCTTTCAAAGACTCAGAGGGAAAGTCAGACAGTTCTACAACTCCAAGATTGCAAATCAAAAGTAACCTACAACTGTTGGGGGTGGGACTGAACACAGGAGGGCTCAACCCCAAAGTCCACAGCATCAGAAAGACCAGGGTGGGAGAAGTACTCACAGTCCTGGGGGCACCGGGCTGATGGTACACTTTGTGTGATTCTGTATGTGACCAAAGAGAATTCACAGTAGACAAGGTCTGTCTGCCTCATATTTATAAAGGAAAATTATGACTTGGCGCCTGTAGCTCCACGGCTAGGCCTCCAGCCACATCCACCAGAGCTGGCAGGTTCAAATCCAGCCTGGACCTGCCAAACAATAATGACAACTACAACCAAAAAATAGCTGGGCATTGTGGCAGGCGCCTATAGTCCCAGCTACTTGGGAGGCTGAGGCAAGAGAATCGCTTAAGCCAGGCGTCCTCAAACCACGGCTCGTGTGCCACATGTGGCCCACCAAGGACATTTATCTGGCCTGCTGGGTGTTTTTGCTGCCACTGTCTGTCCTGCTTAGCAGCCGTCTCGTCCCAGGGCCCGCAGTCTGGCCTTCCAATGGTCTGAGGGACAGTGAACTGGCCCCCTATTTAAAAAGTTTGAGGACCCCTGGCTTAAGCCCAGGAGTTGGAGGTTGCTGTGAGCTGTGATGCCATGGTACTCTACCCAGGGTGACATAGTGAAACTCTGCCTCAAAAAAAAAAAAAAAAAGAAAGAAAGAAAGAAAGAAAATTATTAGAATGTGTACAGACATCAGCCACGCACTAATTGTGATTACAATGAACTCAGATCGCCTCCAGTCCATCGAAATGTGTCCGTTCACAGCTGAGTCTCCCAACTTTGCTATGCGGCTCCTCCCATTCTCAAAATCCCAACACAAATCTCACATCTCACCTGAGGATCATGAACTCACTGTCACAGGACACAGTGGTTCATTCAGAACTATGTAATTTCAAGTGGCTATGGTGTGCCAGGTGACACAGCAGTGAATGAAACAGGCTGAAGCTCTCACTCTCATGGAGTCCGTGGATCAGTGACTCCTCTAGATGCTCGTGCTTCCTCTTTCTCCCATGTATAGGGCTGTTCTGTTTCCATATTGTATACATAGTCTTATTGTATTAAGGGAAAAATTCTTTTCTTATAACTGTTATTCATAGACTTATCTGGGATGTTGTTCAGAATTTCAGTTTCATCTTAGAGTGTATCTCAGGCGATCACTTGGGAGCTGGCTCTACTGAAAATTCCCTGGAAGAGCTGGTTCATTACTTGGGAGACAGGAAGTTTCTTGAAAAGGGCAGCAACATGAAAGGTGACAAAACTGGCATTCTTGCACTAAGAAAGAGGATTGCAATGCCTTAACACAGGTCTGCCGCGCAGCTGTCAGAAAGTCCGAGAGGCTGCCAGGCATCTGTAATGGAACCTGTCAGCTCAGGGGTTATCTCCAGAAAAGCCATGGGAAAGTCCTCTGGTTAATGACTCTCCTTGACAGAGGCTTGACAATGGCCTTGATTCTTCCATTGTAATGTTTAAACAATTGTACAAATTAAGAAAATCGCTCTGGGCATTTACATTTCGATGACACCACCAAGGGTATGATGGCTATTAAAATGTTGTAGTTTCCTGATTTAGGAATAAGCTTGTGAATTAGCTAATTCTATATTAGTGTCAAGGTAACGGTATAAAAATGTAACAAACAATCTATGCATACTTCCAGGAGAAAGCTGAGTGGCGATTAATGAGCCAGCTGGGGTTTGGTTAACGACTTTTATTTGGATGGTGTAACAGAGATATTATCCCTTCCTTCAGAAGGAATAAGGCTTCTGAAGAGACTGATGGTGTTTGTACTGAATTACATCTTGACTCAGGCATAAATTACAATTTGTTCTTGGTGATAAGATTTCTCCTATTTACTTTCTCCTTTGGCAAGTACACAGGATAAAAAGTAACTAGAATGAGTCTATGGTTTTCTTTAAATATTTATAGAGCCGTAAAACTTTCAAGTTTTCTTTGCTGAACAGGATTAGATAAGTTTGGGATAAAGTTAGAATGATTTGTATTTCTAAAAGAGGCTGGCTCGGCGCCTATAGCTCAACCAGCTAAGGCGCCAGCCACGTACACCTAAGGTGGCGGGTTCGAATCCCCAGCCCGGACCTGCCAAACAACAATGATGGCTGCAACCAAAAAATAGCCGGGCGTTGTGGCGGGCGCCTGTGGTCCCAGCTACTTGGGAGGCAGAGGCAGGAGACTCGCTTGAGCCCCGGAGTTGGAGGTTGCTATGAGCTGTAATGCCACGGCACTCTACCCAGGGGGACAGCTTGAGGCTTGTCTCAAAAAAAAAAATAAATAAATAAAAAAAAAATAAAAGAGGCTACAAAATGATAACTGTAATTTCTCCTTCATTTGAAGAAAGCTCATTTTTATAAGCCACACACTGACTAGGTACCGTGCTTGGGATGGTAACTGTAATAAATTCAAGGACTGGTAAAACTTGTTCGGTCATTCTGCCCCTTTGTTCCCCAGAACATCTTTCATAGCAGGAGACCCTGGGCAGAATTGCAAAGTGTCAGGAGGTCAGTTCACAGAACTGGGCTCTGTTTTTTAACTCCACACCAACCTCGTGACATGCCTACCACCCTACCAGAACTAACCGTACTCTTGGATGGCTTGTCCCCTGAGGGGGAAAGGGACCTCGGAGGACTTCTTTCATGACTCTTTTCTCACCTCCGCCATTGCACATAATAACACCTACTTTTGGGAACCAGAAATCACTACTAGATTACAAAGTAGGCAGCGAATATAAAAGAGAAAAATGCTTTGCCTCTTTGTCCACCATTCAAGGTAAAGGCAACCTTAAGAACCCACTGAGGGCTCTGTGATCATTTCACAGAATCGGACACTTTGGACCGGCAGGCACTTGGCAGGGTTGCACAGGGCTGGAGAAGACTAAAGAGAGGGAGGCGGTAAAAGAGAATAGATGGGTTTCAGTTTCATAGGATCAGAGCCCACATCGCTTTTTGTTTCTATTTTTCTACTTTTATCTCACCAGTATAAACCTAGGTCATAGCATAAAATAGTAAGCACCGTATCTGATAATGTTGCTATTTGTTCTGCTTCTAGGCACAAAAGGGCCTGAGGTGGAGGCCAGCAGGGGACCTTCCATGGTGGACCCCAGGTGTGCACCTGCCCTGACTCCCTCACACATGCCGCAGGAAGGCCCACTGGACTTAATGCAATGGAGGCTCATTTTATTAAAGATGGTGAGACAAGTTGAACAGGCCCACAACACGTTAGCCATGCTGTACTGTGGACTTTGTGGCCTTGCCACTGGCTAGGCATTTACATCTCTTAAGAGGATCACTCTTCGGGCCTCCCTCTCCAAATCTTTGGACCTATGCCTGGAGTTCAGCCTTGACACTCTATTAACAATTGTTTTAAATATCTTAATCTCACTGAAAAAATATCATCAGAAAAAAAGCAAATGATACCTATTTACCTTATTTAAAAATTGAGCGCATTCTCTCTCTCACACACACACACACACTCCCCAAATTAAAAATAACCAAACATTTCCAACTCTGATTGCTCTCCAGAGACATGCTCCTTGTCTATTACTGCTCCAACTCCACACTGCTCCCTACCTCTGCCCCCAAGCCCTTTCCTGACTGAGGCAGAACCCGTGGAGGCACTTTCTGCCTCTCCCTGAAGGTCTGTAAGGCTGTGGCTTTGTTTGGTTCTGCCCCAGGCATCCCATCTCAAGGGCTGGCTGGATTTACCGGTCTGCCCTCTCAGAGCTTTTCCACCCTCCCCACGGGGAAATGAAAAATATCTACTGGCTTGGCACCTGTGGCTCAAGTGGCTCGGCATCTGAGGTGTTGGGTTCAAATCTGACCTGGGCCTGCCAAACAGCAACGATGGCTGCAACCAAAAAATAGCTGGGCATTATGGTGGGCACCTGTAGTCCCAGCTACTTGGGAGGCAGAGGCAGGAGACTTGCTTGAGCCCAGGAGTTGGAGGTTGATGGGAGCTGTGATGCCACAGCACTCTACACAGGGTGACAGCTTGAGACTCTGTCTCAAAAAAAAAAAAAAGAAAGAAAGAAAGAAAAGTGTCTACCTACTAATCAATGGCTGTCTTGTACCTTACATATTGTGGTGTTCAGCCCTGTTAGCAGACTGGAAACCAAAGGACCTGGGTCTGCCTGTGGATAAAACCAACTCACTGTGGGCTTGAGACACACGTCACCATCACATGCAGTGTAGATGGTTCAGGCATTGCCCGGGGTCTCATATCTGGTTAGCAGCACAACAAAGAAGGGCCCAGATTTCCTAACTCCTGGGATGGCGCTGTCTAGTTGACATTGCTTTGGGAACAGCACTTTCCCAATCCCAAATTCTTGATTCTGATAGGTATTTCAGATACACCTCTGTCTAGACGCAATGGTTTCAGGCAGTTGTAGAAGACTCCCAAGTATCTTTTTTTGGAGGGTGGTAGCAGCCTCAAACTTAAAACTGTGGAAGTAGGACCTTCCCTTTAGCCTCTATCCCTAACATCTGTCAACAGAAAAGAACAGGACTTCTGTAAATAATTCAAAGATGGCTCAGCGCCTGTGGCTCAAGAGGCTAAGGCGCCAGTCACGTACACCTAAGGTGCTGGGTTCGAATCCAGCCCGGGCCGCCAAACAACAATGACGGCTGCAACCAAAAAACAGCCAGGAGTTGTGGCGGGCGCCTG
>NW_003852511.1:5159454-5162176 GCF_000181295.1 Otolemur garnettii
AATAATAATAATAATTCAAAGATGTTTATTCTAAGCTGAGTACACAGGACCACGGCCCAGAAAGCCATGCCCAAGAAGCCTGAGCAAGCAATCTCCATGGTGGGGAGGCAACTTGGTTTTACACATTTCAGGGAGACAGGAATTACCAGTAAAGTCACAAATCAATAAGGCTGCCTTTGGTTAGACCTCAGATCCAATACAGGAATGAGTTGTATTGTTAAAACTCAATACATACGAGTTTGGGGGGATACAATTCAATCCATACCAGTTAGTGTGGGCGAAAAGCCGTGAAGTGAATTCTAGAGGGCGGAGGACCCACTGCAGAACCGCGTGATGGGCACAGCTTAAAAGCAAACCATAGTGCTGGAATGTTAGGCCAATCAAGTCTCCCAAAGACAGCCTGAAGGGATTAAAAAGATTAAAGCTATGAAAGGCGGGCAAGGGCTGTGGAGGGCAGATTGAACGTTTCTGCACCAGCCCACAGACATCCCATTGATTTGGCTGCCGTCTTCTAGCTCATCTTTTTCTTTTTTTTTGAGACAGTCTCACGATGTCGCCATCGGTAGGGAACTGTGGCGTCACAGCTCACAGCAACCTCCAGTTCTTGGGCTTAAGCGATTCTCTTGCTTCAGCCTCCCAAATCCCGCTCATCTTCTTAACCAAAATCAAAGTGCCTTAGTGGTTGAGCGTTTTCCCAGAATTACACCGTTTTTTCCTCCTTGTAGCGTCCGTTTGGAGCTTGATGGCGCCGGGTAGGGGTCCCCCCGGGATTCCCCTGGGGGTTCCCTTACCTGTATCTTCCCGGGCCTCTGACAGGCTGCCCGGGAAACCACGAGCAAATCTGTGCAACCTAGTCCCCAGCCTTGCGTCTCCCTAGCAACATTTCGGCCCGCGCCGCCCGGGGGAAGCAGGTGTGAGGCACGGTCCTCCCACGGTGAATGTATCCGCAAAGCGGAAGGTGGGGGCGGAGATGAGCGCTGAGACCTCATTTGCATTGAGGCCCCGCCTATGCCCACATGCCACGCCCCGACGCGGGGCCTTATGGAAGTTGTGGTCCTGGTCGGTCTCCCGAGCTTCGCGCCGGGAGGGCGGAGCCAGTGGCGGAGCAATCCCGGGAACCGCAACTGCCGAGGCCGCTCCGCCTCCCTCGCAGGGCCTCGGAATTCTCGGCGGCGGCCAATAGGACGGGACCACGCGAGGCTCCAAAACACCGGGAGGTGCGGACAGGGGAGGGGACGGCCTCCTCTCTGCAGGCTTGGCGGTCCAAGGTCCCCTTCCCGGGGCTGTCCTCCCACATCGCGGTTACGCGCTCTCGGTGTAGCTTTTCTGCCCTCAACCTGCCCGGCCTTGACTTTCCGAAAATAAGCCAACCCTACACTCTTAAAAATTACACCGGGTGACTTGCAGTATCCTGGCGTAAACAGAGGTTGCTTTCAGAAATGTGTTATCCTGCACGTTCCACAGTTGCAAACATAAAGACCAAGCCCTACGGCCACCTGTTATGCGTCCTGTGTAAGGCCCAGTAAAGATGCAACACAGGAACCCCTGCAAAAGGCCCCCCACCTTTTCCAGCCTTGTCTTGAGTCATGTGGTATTAAAATGAAACAATCCCTAAATGACCTCATTCCAAACTTAAGTTGTTAAATATTCCAATCCCAAGTGCTGGTTGCCTATGTCTTTTTACTGATTTTGGCTGGTGTCTGAAAGCAGGGCCCAGAAATTTGTCCTTTTTCAGCCCAGAAAATAGTTGATTATCCTTAGACATTTGTAAAAGAGCCATCAGGCTACTGGATTAGAAGGGCACAGAGGTTGATAATGTCAAAAGACAAAGTTACGAATTTATTTAGACAGTCTTACTTCGCCCTCAGTAGAGTACTGTGGCATCACAGCTCACAGCAACCTCTAACTTTTGGCTCAAGCGATTCTCTTGCCTCAGTCTCCCGAATAGCTGGGACTACAGGTGCTATCCACAACGCCCTGCTATTTTTAGACTTGAGGTCTCACTCTGGCTCAGGCTGGTCTTGAATCTGTGAGCTCAGGTGATGCACCCGTCTGGGTCTCCCAGAGTGCTGGGGTTGTAGGTGTGAGCTACCACGCCCCGCCTAAATTTACAAATGTAGAGATCTAATTGGTTTTCATTTTCGAATCAGGCAACACATCAGTTTATAAAATGGAATGAGTGTTCAAATGAGCCGAGCAGAGAAGGTTGGCTTGCAGACAGAAAAGGGCTGAGGGAAGCAGACACAGAGAACCTTTACTTTCCTCGTAAAGGATAAAGCAGAGGGGCTTCCTTATTATGATGGCTAAAACTGCTCTTTTGGGGAATTTGCCTATTATCCTTTCCTGATTTCTTGGAAGATGAAGTAAACAACTTAGTCTGGGCTTGGTCAGGGGAACGTCCGCGTGAGTGACCCCATTTAGTTTGGTCAGTGGAACCAAGTGCAGGAGCTCAGTCCAAGCCAGGGGCCTCTCATAAATGTAACAGTAATAATAGTACTAAGAGTAGTCAATTTGAATTGCCTTTGTAAATCTCATGGCCTATCTTTTATGTGTATTGTCACAGGATTCTTCCCAATAAACCTATGAAGCAGAAGCAATCCATCGTGCTATTATGGTTACAAAATGTTACAGTCCAGCCCTCTGCTGAAGCAGTGTAACTTCAGAGGCCAGGGGTCTTTTTTTTTTTTTTTTTTGAGACAGAGCCTCAAGCTGTCCCCCTGGG
>NW_003852511.1:5168109-5169845 GCF_000181295.1 Otolemur garnettii
GCTGGTTGAGCTATAGGCGCCGAGCCTCTTATTTTATTTTATTTTATTTTGAGACAGGGTCTTACTCTGTTGCCCTGGCTAGAGAGCCCTGGCATTGGCCTAGCTCACAGCAACCTCAAACTGTTGGGCTCAAGTGATCCTCTTGTTTCAGGTCCCCAAGTAGCGGGGACTCCAGGTCCCCACCACAATGACTGGCTAGTTTTTCTACTTTTAGTAGATACGGAGTCTTGCTCTTGCTCAGGCTAGTCTCAAACTCCTAGGCTCAAGCAATCCACCCACCTTAACCTCCAGAACTGCTGGGATTATAAGCATGAGCCACCATGCCCTGCCTTACAGCCTTTTATAAAAACATGCCAGTTTTGCTTAAGACTGTCCTTGATGGAGCAATAAAAATGATTGATTTTTATTGCTGTGGTGGTGTTATATAAAAAAAAAGGATTAATTTTATGAACTCTCCTTTTTTAAGAGACACTATGTTGCCCAAGCTGGAGTGCAGTGGCTATTCACAGGTGCACTCATCACACACTGCAGCCTCAGCCTCCCAACTAGCTGGGATTACCCCTACGTCTGCCTTGTTTTCCCACTGTTAGTAGAGACTGGGTTTCGCTCTTTCTCAGTTAGGTCTCAAGCTCCTGAGCTGAAGCAATCCTCCTGACTCAGCCTTCAGAGGGTTAGGGTTACAGGGGTGAGCCAACCACGCCCGGCCTGGTACATTTTATGTGGCACCTGATAAGTCAGTTTTTAATATAGATCTTCACCCCTCTTTCTCCCTCCCCACTTCCTGGTCTCCAGTGACCTTTACATCTCTTTGTGCCCACGTGTGCCCATCATTCAGCTCCCACTTATTAGGGAGAACATGTGCTTGTTTTTGCATTCCTGAAATACTTCTCTTAGGACAATGATCTCTAGTTCCATCCAAGTTACTGCAAAAGACATTATTTCGGCCTGCCATGGTGGCTCACGCCTGTAATCCTAATACTCTGGAAGGCCAAGGCAGCTGGATTGCTTGAACTCATGAGTTCAAGACCAGCCTGAGCAAAAAGTGAGACTTCTGTCTCTACTAAAAATAGAAAACTGAGGCAAGAGGATCACTTGAGCCCAAGAGTTGGAGGTTGCTGTGAGCTCTGATGCCACAGCATTCTACCCAGGGCAACAGCTTGAGACTCTGTCTTAAAAAAAAAGACTTTATTTCATTCCTTTTTATGGCAGAGTAGTATTCCAGGGTCTATATATGTATATACCACATTTCCTTCATTCATTCATGAACTAATAGGCCCTTAGGCAGATTTTATATCTTCACAATTGTGAATTGGGCTCCAATAGACACTCACATGCGGGGTCTTTTTTTTTTTTTTTAATAAAATGACTTCTTGTCCTTTGGGTAGATATCCAGTAGTGGGATTGTTGGATCAAAGGAGGACTCTCCATACATAGAGGTTGTGCTAATTTGCAGTCCTACAGCAGTTTATAAGTGTTCCTTTTTCTTTGTATCCACACCAGCATCTTTTTTGTTTAGACTTTTCTATAAAGGCCATTCTGTCAGGGACAGGTGGTATCTCCCTGTGGCTTTAATTTGCATTTCTGTGATGAGTAATGTTGACATTTTTTCCATATGTTTGTAGGCCATTTATATCTTTTTTTTTTTAGAAACTTTATTTTTTTTGAGAAAGAGCCTCAAGCTGTCCCCCTGGGTAGAGTGCTGTGGCATCATAGTTCACAGAACCTCCAACCCCTGG
>NW_003852511.1:5170766-5176736 GCF_000181295.1 Otolemur garnettii
GGATTAAAGACTTAAGTGTAAGGTCCAAAATCATAAAAATTCCAGAAGAAAACACAGGAAAAATATAAAAAATATATTTTCTACATATTGTATACCTAGTAATTTATAGTCTATATGGATTTATTGCATCAAACAGTTTGGTCTTCTTCAATGTAATTTTGATCATTTCAATACCTTCCTTTTTTAGAACCATAGCATACCTTTAATAGCAAATTTAAATTCTTGGTCACTTTTTTTTCTTTTTTTGAGACAATCTCACTTAGTCGCCCTCTGTAGAGCACTATGCTATCACAGCTCACAGCAACCTCAAACTCTTGGGCTTAAAGTGATTCTATTGTGTCAGTCTCCCAAGTAGTTGGGACTACAGGTGCCCACCACAATGCCCAGCTTTTCTTTTTTTTTTGTAGTTGTTATTATTACTGTTGTTTGGCAGGCCCAGGGTGGGTTCAAACCCACCAGCTCGGGTGTATGTGGCTGGCACCCTAGCCAATGAGCTACAGGTGCCAAGCCTCTTGGTCACTTTTACTTATAGCTTTAAAAATCCCTTTAGCACTTGACTCTGTCTCACCTGACTGTTTTCATGTTTCTGGGGGAACTCTCCTTTGGGTCATTTCCAGGAACTCCCATTGCTCTTGCCAGTGGTGCCCCCTACTGGACACATAGATAACTACCCCCCACCCCGTTTAAGTCTGTGACAGCAATGGACGTTCAGTAGAGGTATTTCAAAAATAAATTTCTCTAGCTGTAGGGTGGAAGTGAGGGTCATTAAGAAAGGATTTTTACAAGGTATTTTAAGACACCGATAGTTATTACAAGTTTCATGTATTTACCTAATTCATTGTTAATATACGTTTAACCAGTCAGACATTTCTTCACATCTGAAAATGCAGAGTAGCATAAGCTAAGTTACATTTAGGAAACCACAACAAGGTAGTTTTCTTTATTCCAGTGAGGGTTCTGGTGTTCAGGAGTAGAGGCCTGGATTCCAGTCTCGCTGAGCAAGGGGTGATGTCTTTTAGTCATTCCCATTTCCTAATCTGCCAAATGGGCTCTCAGCTCCCTTCCACCCTAGATAAGTGAGACAGTGATTCTCTGAGTGAATTATAATGTTTGTTTAAACAGTCAACTGCCATAGTTATCTTTAAGAGCCTATGTATTGGCTCGCTGCCTGTGGCTCAAGTGGCTAAGGCGCTGGCCACATACACCTAAGGTGGAGGGTTTGAATCCAACCTGGGCCTGCCAAACAATAGTGACTGCAACTAAAAAATAGCCGGGCGTTGTGGTGGGCACCTGTAGTCCCAGCTATTTGGGAGGCTGAGGCAGGAGACTCGCTTGAGCCCAGGAGTTGGAGGTTGCTGTGAGCTGTGATGCCAGAGCACTCTACCCAGGGGGACAGCTTGAGGCTCTGTCTCAAAAAAAAAAAAAAAAAAAAAAGAAAGAGTCCTTAGTGAAAAATCTCAGGAATCTAAAAGACCGCACTTGCCACACTTCAGAGGATACTGACTCTCTATTAGGTGGAAAGCACCAAGCCTTTCGAGGGGATGAGCTGAACGGCAAGTAGAATTTTCCATACTACCTTATACATTTCCTCATTACCCAGGGAGAAGTCTTTGTTATATTATGTGTCCTTTTGAAAATCAGAAAGCCACATTTAAATCCTATCCCTTCATTCCCTATCGTCTGCCGTATGCCAGAAGCATGGGAAAAACCAAGTTTTGTTCCCTTTCTTATGAGCCCATAGATAACATCTGCATTTCCTTTTTCTTTTATTCAGAAACAGGGTCTTGCTACACTGAATTTTCATCACCATTTATTTACGTATGCCTCCTCTTTGGACAGATTAACAATTGCTGATGAAAGTGTGAACTTTCTTTTTCTTTTTTTGAGACAGAGTCTCACTATGTCACTCTGAGTAGGGTGCTGTGGCAACCTCAAACTCTTGGGCTTAAGAGATTCTCTTGCCTCAGCCTCCCAAGTAGCTCAGACTGCAGGCACCCGCCACAATGCCAGCTATTTTTCTGTTGCAGTTGTCATTGTTACTTAGCTGGCCTGGGCTGGGTTTGAACCCACCAGCCTTGGTGTATGTGGCCAGCTCCATAACCACTGTGGCTACAGGCGCCAAGCCAGAAAGTGTGAACTTTCTAAATAGTCATCATTATATCCAAGGACATCTATATTTTCTCCTATGATACCTTCTAGAAATTTTATATTTTTTGCATTTACGTTGAGGTTTGCAATCCATTTTGAGTTAATTGAGGGGAGGGTGTAAGGTCTGTGTATAGATTCATATGTGTGCACGTGGACGGCCATTCATTGTAGCACCATGTGTTGAAAAGTTATCTTTTTTCCATGGCAGTTCCTTGGCTCCTGTGTCAAACATCATTTGACTATGCCATCACTTGATTCTATTTCTGGGATGTTTATTATATTCCATTGATCTATTTGGGTATTCTTTGCCAATACCACACCATCTTGTTTACTGTAGTTTTATAGCAAGTCTAGAAGTCTGGTAATGTCCGTTGTCCAGCTTCGTTCTTCTTCCGTATTAAAGTGGCTCTCTCTTCCAGGACTTTTGACTCCTCATAGAACTCAAACTCCTGGACTTAAGCCATTCTCTTGCCTCAACCTCCTGAGTAGCTGGGACTACAGGCACCCGCCACAATGCCCGACTATTTTTTTGTTGTTGCAGTTGTTATTGTTGTTTAGCTGGCCTGGGCCAGGTTTGAACCCGCCAGCCTCAGTGTATGTGGCTGGCACCATAACCACTGTTTCATAGGCACCGAATTTATTCAGTTACTTTATAGTTTTACTTGCTGCTGAAAATGGGACTTTCCCATGAGTTGGGAATTGTTGGTATATAAGAAAGCTATTGGGCTTTGATACATATCTCCCCACCAACATATATTCACTTATATGTGTGCTCTCCGCCCAGCCTCCCGTGTGCTCCCCGCCCAGCCTCCCGTGCTCCCATGGCCCCTGCCCGGTCACCTGCACCTGGTGTAATAAGTGATTCGTTTGCATACAAGCCCATCTTTTCGTTTTAGCTCAGAATAAGTTCCACATTGCTAATTATTAAATGAATTTTTAAATAAGTGATGATTTTATAGATGGCTGAGTCACCAACCCAAGCTCTACTCTAAAGCACAGGAAACTGAGTTCTTGTATGTTGACCATGGTCCCTGATAACAGTAGATTTTTTTTTCCCCATTTGTCCTTCTCTCCTACCAGAAATAACAAAAGCAAACACAACATAACATCTTTATCTGACTTTGGTTAGTGGGGGGCTTCGGGTATTAATGTACAAAGTTCCTTTCGCTTTTAACAGATTTTCTCTCAAAATCAGGCGCAAGAAATCAATTGCTGTGTATGAAGGCATCACTAAGAAAGCCGGGAACAATGCGGCGTGCAGGTGCACCAAGATGAAGGCACTCGGGGACATCTGCAAGGTGGTGACTGAGGCTCTGGAGGGTGCAGGAGGATGTTTAGAATAAAAGTGCTCCCTGCATAGCCACACAGACATTTTCCACACCCTTCTGCCCCTCCTCTCCTTCCACTCCCCACCAGGGCATTCTAAGCATGTCTAGTAACACGCCGTGCTAAGAGTCACCAATACTTTGCCCTTCTCCTTGTGGGAAACTGATCATAAAACATACTTCTAATAGGTAAATAATTCAAACTAAGTACAAATTAAATAATTCAAACTAAATACAAATAGGCAAGAGAAATTTAATCCCCTGTATATGCAAGGGCATTGCATAAACAAGGAGAGAAATGTTTAAGAATTATTCATGCTTAAATATATGCACTGGAATATTGGGGGGCTTGTGTGTTAGCTTTGTTTATGCTGCTTTGGGCACAAGTTGAGTCAAAGTTGTAAGTGTACCCCCTGTGCTATAATATTGTGCCTCTGAAAAACAGTAACCAAAACAGCAAAAGAAGGTAATATATTACTGATTTAAGCTTTTAGTCTCTCTGTTACCATTATGCAATATACCTTTCCACCTCATTTTATGCATATATCCAAATCAACAAGGCGACTGACTCGTGTATAATAATGAAGGCTTAAGAAGGCAACAAAGGAACATTTAAAAACATTTCTGATGTGATTTTCTCCCACACTGGGGATGAGAATGTACATTTAACTCTAATAAATTACAGTGTATGGTAAAGATTAAACGATCTTGCTGCCTGCATTCTCTCCTTGCTCTGTTCCATCCTACACACAGCTGCCAAGCTAATCCTCCCAAAACACCAATTTTCTCCTGCCACTTTCAAAAACTAGCTTGCTGGCTTCCTGTTTTCTAGGAAAACTAGTTTCAGTGCTTTAGTCTGACATTCAAGGCTCTCTATACCGTGGATCTTCCTAAATGTTTCACTCCTTCATTTCTTCCACCACCTTCCAGCTGTGGGGGTTACCTGAAGATCAGCCCTCCAATCACAGCAAAGCTTCCATCCATCTCCTGCACCCGTTGGCTCAATGCAGCAACGCCCTGAAGGGCTGTTACTGAGTCTCATGCCAAGCCATGGAGTCAGGAGTCAGGGGTGATGCTGCTACCACCTAATCACAGGGACTCACAGTGGACACAGTGATTCTCCAGAAGGAAACTGGGGCACTATTATTAACGTGAGAAGTTAAATGGCAAAACAACTGCCTTCAAGCACTCTGGACATGATTTAACAAACATCTCTTCCAAAAAACGTGAAGACACGTGACTTCTAGTAACTCTTAGTAACTCTAGCTGGGATGTCTTCCATCACACACAATTCCATAAGGGGTATAGCAAGCACATTTAGTTGTAGGGACTGTCCCAGTCTGAGGCATAGGGAGTCTCCTGTGTTTCTAAATCCATATCCTACCATTGCAGCCCTCACCACTTTGATATAGATCAGCCCTGTCAGGTATCCTAATTTTCTGGGGTTTGCTGTACTCAATGTATATACGCTTTGAAATAAGTATGTGGGCTCAGCGCCTGCAGCTCAGCAGCTAGGGTGCCAGCCACATACACCAGAGCTGGTGGGTTCGAACCCAGCCCAGGCCTGCCAAACAACGATGACAACTACAACCAAAAATAGCCGGGCGTTGTGGTGGGCACCTATAGTCCCAGCTACTTGGGAAGCTGAGGCAAGAGAATTGTTTAAGCCCAAGAGTTTGAAGTTGCTGTGAGCTGTGACACCACAGTACTCTACCGAGGGTGACATACTGAGACTCTGTCTCAAAAAATAATCATAATAACAAAATAAATGAAATCAGTATGTGGTTCGATAATGTAGCTCTTTATCTTAAATTCAAAATCTTTATGTAACACTCCCAAATGATGGAAAATGAACAGTAGCAACATATTCTATGATGAATCAAATACATTTCGAGTCTCTGTTTTCCCACCTAAAAGGTAATCTTTCTGATCATTATCTGTTCATGAAAACCTAAGAGCAATAGTTTTTCCACACTTAATGTTACAGCCCTGCAGCCATGAACTAAGGTCTCAGAATTTGCCTCACTCTTCCCTGGCCATCGTCTGAGCTAGTCACCCTGAAGCCACCCTGCTTCGTGCATTGCCAGTGCCTTCCATCCACACACACGTCCTTCTGGATTTAAGCTTTTTCCTTTCTCTGGTTCTATAGCAAAACAATATTTGCAAATCCTTCTTGATCATAAACTCCTATGAGTCAGGGACTTCTCACTTTGGTTTCCCCAGCATTTCACATTTTGTTTGGTAAGTGGGGAAGGGGTAGGATTAAAAAAGTGCATTAATAAATGCTACTATCAATCCATTGATCAGTACTACGTGCAAACTCTATCATTTCTTGCAACAGAGGCAATAGGAGTTTCTCTCAGTAGGCTAAATTCCAGGGAATGAATGACCTTCCCGGGAAGGCCTGAAGGTGGCCTAAAGGCAGCTGGTTAGGCTATTATGTGACAAGCATTGGTTTAGATTTAATTTAATTTTGTTCTCTTTTCTTTTTTTTTTT
>NW_003852511.1:5176756-5179009 GCF_000181295.1 Otolemur garnettii
TAAATTCAAAATCTTTATGTAACACTCCCAAATGATGGAAAATGAACAGTAGCAACATATTCTATGATGAATCAAATACATTTCGAGTCTCTGTTTTCCCACCTAAAAGGTAATCTTTCTGATCATTATCTGTTCATGAAAACCTAAGAGCAATAGTTTTTCCACACTTAATGTTACAGCCCTGCAGCCATGAACTAAGGTCTCAGAATTTGCCTCACTCTTCCCTGGCCATCGTCTGAGCTAGTCACCCTGAAGCCACCCTGCTTCGTGCATTGCCAGTGCCTTCCATCCACACACACGTCCTTCTGGATTTAAGCTTTTTCCTTTCTCTGGTTCTATAGCAAAACAATATTTGCAAATCCTTCTTGATCATAAACTCCTATGAGTCAGGGACTTCTCACTTTGGTTTCCCCAGCATTTCACATTTTGTTTGGTAAGTGGGGAAGGGGTAGGATTAAAAAAGTGCATTAATAAATGCTACTATCAATCCATTGATCAGTACTACGTGCAAACTCTATCATTTCTTGCAACAGAGGCAATAGGAGTTTCTCTCAGTAGGCTAAATTCCAGGGAATGAATGACCTTCCCGGGAAGGCCTGAAGGTGGCCTAAAGGCAGCTGGTTAGGCTATTATGTGACAAGCATTGGTTTAGATTTAATTTAATTTTGTTCTCTTTTCTTTTTTTTTTTTTGAGATAGAGCCTCAAGCTGTCCCCCTGGGTAGGGTGCCATGGCATCACAGTTCACAGCAACCTCCAACTTCTGGGCTCAGGCAAGTCTCCTGCCTCTGCCTCCCAAGTAGCTGGGACCACAGGTGCCCACCATAACGCCTGCCTATTTTTTGGTTGCAGCCGTCATTGTTGTTTGATGGGCAGGGCTGGATTCGAACCCGCCACCCTAGGTGCATGTGGCTGGCACCCCAGCCACCTGAGCCACAGGTGCTGAGCCTAATTTTTTTTTCTTGAGAGAGAGTTTCACTTTGCTCCCCAGGCTAGAGAGCCGTGATGTCAGCCTAGTTCACAGCAACCTCAAACTTCTGGGTTAAAATGATCCCTCTGCCTTAGCCTCCCAAGTAGCTGGACTAGAGGCACACACCACTATACATGTCTAATATTTCAATTTTTAGTAGAGGCAGGGTCTATCACTCTTGCTCAGTCTGGTCTTGAACTCCTGAGATTAAGTGATCCTTCTGCCTCAGCCTCCCAAGTAATTGGGACTATAGGCACACACCACCATAACTGGCTGATATTTCAATTTTTAGTAGAGATAGGATCTTACTCTTGCTCAGGCTGGTCTGGAACTCCTGAGCTCAAACAATCCTATCACCTTGGTCTCTGAGAGTACTTGGATTATAGGTGTGAACTACTGAATTTAGTTTAGGTTTTGTTTTTTTTTTTTGAGACAGAGTATTACTATGTCGCCCTTGGTAGACACCATGGCTTCACAGCTCACAGCAACCTCAAACTCTTGGGCTTAAGTGATTCTCTTGCCTCAGCCTTCACAGTAGCTGGGACTACAGGCACCTGCCACAACACCTGGCTATTTTTGGTTGCAGTTGTCATTGTTTAGCAGGTCTGGGTCAGACTCAAACCCGACAGCCTCAGTGTATGTGGCTGGCACCCTACTCACTGAGCTACGGGCGCCTAACCATGGTTTAGGTATTTTTAAACATACATAATTTCAGGGAATTTTCATAATCCCCCAAACAAAGGCTCAGTTTTGTTTTCTTGTTTATGATACCACAACCACATGGGGACAGGATGACTCAAATCCAGAGTGTCTGATGGTGATTACCAAGGCCACTGTCTTCCTTTATTAGAAAAGAAATCAGAGGCCACTCAAAGAGCAGCGAAACGATAGAAATATGAAATTTTACACGTGACTCCGAGATTCCTGAGGATTTGGGAACTTTCAGGAAAATGTTTTAAGAGTGATTTGAAACACTCTTTGGGCACTCTATAGAGTAAAACCAAAGGACTTCATGAGACAGCAAATTAATTGTATGGGAACCCTCTGGGAACTCTGATGAATGAGAATTATTTTTAAATTACTTTCCTTGTCAATTTTGAAAAAAAAAAATTGCCCCATTTGGATCATACATCATAGTTCACATAGCAAAGAGAAAAAAATAAAGATAATGATGAGGGTGGTTGCAATTCATACGAAAGGGGCCACAGAGCAGTGAAAAGAAAGGGCATAACAACCTGTGTGCCTAGGCCATCTTCATTAAAAAAGATCTTAAAATGTATTTCTA
>NW_003852511.1:5179460-5184041 GCF_000181295.1 Otolemur garnettii
TGCTAATACCAAGATCGCTCTTCTTGATGTGTGGTTCCTGACAGCTCACGTCAGAGTCAATTCCACCCTTCTGAGCAGTACAGAAAGAACCACAAACCAAACCTCAAAATGGATTCTAAATTAAAATACTCTTTAAAAAAATTTCCCTTCCTGTGGTAAGGCAGACTAAGAGGAAGTTTGTCCTCCCACCCACAAATTCCCCGGAGAACCAGATTTTACTTCTGGTAGACACAGGATGGGCATCTTCTCTGAACTTCTGACTTCTTCCCTGGCATGTTCCAAGAATAAGAAGCCAATCTCCAGGTTGCTATGGGCCTCAGGACGACTAAACAGATGGGCAGAAGCACACAGAAACCCCCTGGTCACCGAGTAGGTAGGTAGACATTTGCTGTTTTTCTGCATTTTTCAGAGCTGAATTTTTAGCCAGAGATTGCTTATGATAACTTGCTGCTACATTGTATGCTAAATATGATTATTCTTTCAAACAAATTTTACCTTTATGTTCTTATATGTGAAGGCAGATAGAGATGGTTTAAAATACTTCAGAGATCGCTATTAAATTTAAATTGGGCTCTCACCTGTGATCCCAAAACTTGAGGAGGCTGAGGCCAGAGGGAGTGCTTGATGGCAGGAGTTCAAAGTTAGTTACACTGAGCTACGACTGTGCCATTACACTCCGGCCTGGGCGACAGAATGAGACCCTGTCTCTAATAAATAAATTTAAATCGCCTGTAATCTTCGTATATTACACTTGCAATTAATGACAGGCTTAGTTAAAATACACTAATCTTAAATATATTCTTAACCGAATGCAATCTGTGCTCACCTCATAACTGTTATAAAATCCCATTTAAATTAAACCTTAATCTTTCTAAGGACCAGTTCGGTATTTCGTAAAGAACTAGAAGCTATTTATTCTAGAGAAGCTGTGTGTCTGGCATCTTCTTTTTACTCCATTTGTGTAGCCCTCACCCTGGAGGTCATGTATTGACTAACGCCAAAGAAAAATCAAAATGGAAAGTATTTGCGTGCGCCGTCACGCAGAGGCACAGCCAGCTAAAAGATCAGGAAATTGTTTAAATATCGGGTCGCCTGCAGGCCCCTGCGCCCAGGCCTGGGCACGGAGAGTTCCGGGTGTCCCAGCTGGGGGTCTGATGAGGGAGCCAGGAAAGTGACCGGCGACTGCGGCCGCCTTCAAAGGCGGGTCATTCCCTCGCTGTCTGTGGGGGCTGCAGCCTCTGGAGCCCGCGGTGGGACCTGCCCGGGGGGGCACTTGCTCGGGGCAGGGCGTGCGCTCCGGGGCTGGGGACGCCCGGGACCTCGGCCCCCGCCTCGCGCTCCAGAGGGAGGGACGAGGGACGGAGGCGAAGGGGCTTTGCTAATTGCCAAAGCAGGAAGTGAGCACGAGGAAGAAGCGGCGGAGACTGGGCAGGAGGAGCAGCGGGAGGAGCAGCAGGGGAGGAGGGGCGCGCGGAGCAGCCGAGGTGCGCTGCACTCCCGCCGCGCCGGCCGCAGATTGCCCATCGCCGCCGTCCCTCTGTCCGCCTCAGTCCCGGAGGCCGCCCAGCGCTGCTCTGGCTCTCGTGTGTCCCCACCCCACCCCCATGGCTTCAGCAGACGACCCTCTGCGCGCAGGTAAAGTGACACCGCGCCGCGCCCGCACCCGGAGCGGGGAGCGCGGGCGGGAAACTCTGAAGGTGCCGTGACCGCGGCACGCTGTCGGGGCCGATCCTCGGAGACCCCTGAGGGACGCCCGGGGACCGCCCCGCGCCGCAGCGCCAGACTCTGGGCCCCGCGAGGCCCCCGCTGCACCGCGGGAGCGGCCGCTGGTCCCCGCCCGGCCTCCCGTGCTCCCACGGCCCCTGCCCGGTCACCTGCACGCTGCCTGGGACGCGCCCTTCCCCTTGCCACGCTGTGGCCCCGGACGCTTTTTGTTCTACACCTGAGATGCCAGGTCAAGACAAATCCTGCAAAGTTAGGGCAGAAAAGGGTGCAAAGAAGTGGCTCTCCCTCTCTCCCTGCTCACACGCCTTCTTCCTCCTCCTCTTCCTCCTCTCTCCTTGATTAGATGGTTTGTTTTTCTGAATACGCGACCCAAGCTTGTTCCTTGGCTCCTATCCACAGAGCCACGAGGCTGAGCCCTCCTGTGGGATCCTACTGCTGACGAGAACGGCCTCGTGTTCTGCCCTTATTTTCAAATACCTGTGTTTGTACCTGAGGTCAGAATCTAGATTTTTCTTTATCCTTTCACCTGAATTTAAAATCCTCAGACTTCACTGTCCAGGAATTCTCTTTCTCTGCTGTCCGGTAGCCTAGGCCTTAACCACAATCGATGTTTCTTTTCTTTTCTCTCTCTCTCTTTTGGGAGACAAAGTCTCACTTTGTTGCCCTGGGTACAGTGCTGTAGCATCACAGCTCACAGCAACTTCAAACTCTTGGGTTTAAGCATTTCTCTTGCCTCAGCCTCCGGAGTAGCTTGGGACTACAAGAGCGGCCACAATGCCGGGCTGTGATTAGAGATGGGTTCTGACTCCAAGCTTGGAGCTGGTCTGGAACTCCTGAGCTCAGGCTGTCCACCAGCCTTGGCCTCCCAGAGTGGTGGGGATTACAGGTGTGAGCCACTGCACCTGGTCCACAATGGATGTTTCTTGAACACACAACTGAACGAGTAATATCTCAGGACACCAGGGCTTTATTTAGTTTTGTTGAGGTTGGAAACGCTGCCGAGAGTTACACCGAGTCTGATATAATTGCGTAGATAAACGTGTTCTGTTTCATTTCTTGAGCTTGGGCCTGGAGAGAGTTTGAATGTTCCACCCCGAATCTGTGGCTTTCACAGTGTGTCTGGAGGTGATGGGAAGACTGTCCCCAGCAGCCAAGTTGGCAGTTGTGGTGTGCTGGGTTTGGAGGAGTTTCCTGGAGACTTCAAAGAAAGATCTTATGTCTTTATGTGGGGGAAATGCTAAACTTCTATCAGCTGGAGATGGAAAATAGATAAATTGTCTGGACAGCCTTCATCCTTCCCCTTCCACCAGGCCTATTGTTTGGAAAAGTAGAAGTGGAAATAAAGGGAGAAACCCTTCCCCATTCCACTCCCACTCTCCTGATCTCCTTTTCTTTCTTTCTTCTTTTTTTTTTTTTTTAGATGTTTTATATTTTTATTTATTTGGCTGGGGCTGGGTTTGAACCCGCTACCTCCGGTATATGGGACCGGTGCCCTACTCTTTGAGCCACAGGTGCTGCCCCTGCACTTCCTTTTCTGAGAACCAAATAGTAAGGTGCCAAGAGGTGTTTTAGGCTAGATTTCATTGATAGAGACCTCAGCTCTCATTAATGGTGATAGTTGGGGTGGGGGGATTTAAAAAGCTCTTGAGAGGGATACATTGAATGGAGATAAATATAAAATCTGCTTGAGCCTTCCAGAATCAACAGCACCAGAGGAGGTGAGGTCTGGGAAACACAGTTTAGCTGTGACATCAGTGTATAAAAAGCCTCAGTAGGTTAGTAGTGTGACGAGGCCACCAGTGGCGTTATATGATTTTAGGCGACAGTAATAGCAGTGTAGGATCCAGAATCCCGGTGAGGGGACTGTTAGTCTGCTTGGCCCAGCCAGAACAGATGTGTACAACCTGTAATAAACAAGCAAAGTAGAACAAAGGGACTTTAAACCCCAGCACACGTGGAATGAGGAGAGGTCAGAGGACGTAAGAAGACATCATATAGAAGGAATCTGTCTCTTTGACTTTAAGAGGTAGAACACAAAGCTGTAGGTGAAATCTGTACAGAGAGATGGATTTAGGGAGACCTCCTGTGGTTGACGTCTCCTGCCGTGAGACACAGGATGTCAGCATCTGAAAGATGATCCAAATGTCCACTCCTGCTCCAGAATAAAATGAGGATTTGTGCTGGGCATGGAGGCTCACGCCTGTAATCCTGGCACTCTCGGAGGCTGAGGCAGTAGATTGCCTGAGTTTAGGAGTCCAAGACCAGCCTTAGCAAGAGTGAGACCCCCCATCTCTACTAAAAATAGAAAGGAAAAAAAACTAGCTAGGTGTCTTGGTGGGCTCCTGTAGTCCTGCTGCTCAGGAGGGTGAGGCAAGAGGATCTCTTGAGCCCAAGAGTTTGAGGTTGCTGTGAGCTATGATGATGCCACAGCACTCTACCCAGGGTGAGACTGTCAGAAAGAGAGAGAGAGGAGGATTCCTCCATTTAAACACACTTCCACATACCGATTTCCCCTTTCTAACATTTCACTTTGTTTCCTCAACCCACAGTGCACACCCACCTACCCTTCCATCTCTGTCATGAAAGCGCAGATGGTGCCCATAAATGGAACGTCCACCTCACCCCAGACCAAGTGACCGTATTCTCTCACCTGATTGCCTACACTCACCTCCCAAATGGTGTTTGCACACCCACGCTTGCCTGCTGGCAACCCATTCTCCAAAAGGTGGCCAAAGCGATCTTTTAAAAAATAAATTAGCGCCAGCCACGTACACCTAAGGTGGCGGGTTCAAATCCCCAGCCCGGACCCGCCAAACAACAATGACGGCTGCAACCAAAAAATAGCCGGGCGTTGTG
>NW_003852511.1:5184177-5194525 GCF_000181295.1 Otolemur garnettii
AAAAAAAAAAAAAAATAAAAATAAATCAGATTCAGTGATTCCTCTGCTTTGAACGTTGTGCTGGCTTTCCAGCACTTTCCAGCAAGACCTCAGGCTTTACATGGTTTCCATACTCTGTCCAACCCATCCCTACTTATTCCTTTTACCACCTCATCTGGTGCCTGGTTTGGCCGCTTTCTCTCAGTGTCCCAACCACACTCTCCCCCGTCCCCCTTTTTGTTTTTGAGTCAGTCTCAAGCTGTTGCCCTGGGTAGAGTGCCATGGCGGCATCAGAGCTCACAGCAACCTCTAACTCTTGGGCTCAAGCGGTCCTCTGGCCTCAGTTTTTTGTGTTTTTTAGTAGAGACGGGTCTGGCTCTGGCTCAGGCTGGTCTAGAACCTGTGAGCTCAAGCAGTCCACCCACTCAGCCTCCCAGAGTGCTAGGATCACAGGCGTGAGCCACCATGCCTGGCAAACACACCGCCCCCTTTCATCTCCTTGAAAGCCTTTACACCCTCCTACCTCCTGGCCTTTCTTTGCACAGATTGTTCCTGCTGCCTGGAAACTTCCTCCACTCTGCCCGCAGCCCCATCTCCTGCCCACCATTACCTCCTACTTATCCTCAGATTTCAGCTAAAAGGTGACCCAGGTCACATCCTTCCTGACCATTTCGCTGTTTTTAGCTGTGATTATTTGGCCAGAGTCACTCCCTCCCCACCCCCCATTAGAAAGTAAGCTCCTGGATATAGTCCATGTTTGTTTTGCTTGGCAAAATAATACCTCGCACAGTACTCAGCACTTAATTAGCCCTGAATAAATAGGTATCATTTCAGTGAATGAATGAAGGATATAAAATTTAACTACATGGGCTTCACACTGGAGGAGGAGGAAGAGCTCTTCCCATTCTGTCGTCTTAGGAACTTAGTTATTAAGTTTGGTATATTATCTAAGTCTACCTTGTAAAGTTAAAAAAATATATACATCCACATGCATACAGCAAAGGTTTATATACTATGCACTGTATCATAAGGTTAATTAAGAAAGCAACTTTTGGCTTGGCACCAGTTTCTCAGTGGTTAGGGTGCTGGCCACATACACTGGGGCTAGTGTTGCCCTCGGTAGAGTGCCGTGGTGTCACAGCTCACAGCAACCTCAAACTCTTGTGCTTAAGCGATTCTCATACCTCAGCCTCCTGAGTAGCTGGGACTGTAGGTGCCTGCCACAACTACACCACAGCTATTTTTTTATTGTTGTTGCAGTTGTCACTGTTGTTTAGCAGGCTTGGGCCAGGCTCAAACCCACCAGCCCCAGTGTATGTGGCTGGCGCCCTAACCACTGAGCTATGGGCGCTGAGCCAGAAAGCAACTTTTGACAATAAGAAAATTCCCAAGACTATTAAAGCTACAGGGGAGGAAAATAAAACTGATTACAGTGTAGCTATTACACTCTACCTCTGCCACTAGTAGGCAATCTGACACCGATTGAGCCAGAATCAAGTTTGTGTTCATAACAGTGCATGCGTATCAAAGTCAAAAACAAAGCGTGAGGCTGTGAAGGTCTGGGTTAAAGGCGGTACAATTGGGTGCTGGGAGCAACAAGCTAAGTGCCCGTGGCCATAGAGCACAGCAGTACACACTCTCCCTTTGTTCTGGGGTCTTTTCTTTCTTTCTTTCTTTTTTTTTAAGATAGAGTCTCATTATGTTTCCCTCAGTAGAGTGCTGTGGCATCACAGCTCACACTCTTGGGCTTAAGCGATTCTCTTGCCTCAGCTTCCCAAGTAGCTGGGACTACAGGCACCTGCTGCAATGCCCGGCTAATTTTTGGTTGCAGTTGTCATTGTTGGTTAACAGGCCCTGGCCGGGTTCGAACCTGCCAGCCCTGGTGTATGTGACTGGCACCCTAACCACTGAACTACAGGCACCAAGCAGCAGGGCTGTTTCCTGGGAGCCCGGGCCACCTGCTCAGGATATCCCCTGAGGTGGCATCTCCTCTCTCACCTGCTACTCCTGTGAGCTTGGATGGGTCCAAGGTGGCAACCTGCTGGCCAGTAGCGTGGGGGGCAGCACCTAGGACTACAAGGTTACCACTTCCAGGAGCGCCTATGTTTGCAAATGCACCAGCCAGTTCTTTCTCCAGATGCACCGGAGAGGGTGGGCACTCTGAGGCCTTCCCTTCCCCCTTCCTTCCTTCTCTCCTTCCCTTCCCTGTGAGCTTTTCCAATGCTCAGTTCATTTCTCTTCCTTTCTTACAAGGGCTCTGCTTTCTAAGTTTTCTTCTCTCCCCTGATCATTTCCCCTAGACCTGTCCCTTCATTCATGTCTCCCCCCCAGTCTCTTCAGCGTCCCCCCTCATGAAGGCTTCCAGAGAAGGTGCTGTAGGGAGGTACTTCCTGGATCCCTGCCCTTTTCTTTCCCAGCTTGTTGGGCCCCTGCTCCCAGGTCTGAGGACCGCAGAGAGGGATGCTGCGAAAGAAAGACGGAGAGGACGCCAAAGGCAACAGCTGCGGCATTCCTGCGGCTCTGGGTGCTTTTCTAATCTGGAATGTGACTCAGGACTCCAGGGCTTCTTTATACCCAGTAATGAAAACAGCGGGGGTTCAAAAGCAAAGCTGTGGTGTAACAACAACAAAATAACAAAGGAAAAATAAATTAACTCTGCGATCCCACATTCAAAGCAGTTCCCTACTAGACAGCCTGACGGGGCCCACGCTCTGGCTGCTGGCGGCTGGGAAACCTGGGGCCCTGACACGCTGCCTTCTTGGTCTTCTCTGAAGGGACATTGAACTTCCTCTGAGAGACTCTCTAGGAACTCCTGACCTCTGTCTAACGTGGCAAATACGGGGAGACGTCAGAAGGTGGCAGCGTCTGTGTCGGGCACCGCGCTCTGCACAGGCTGCTGGATGCGGTACTTGGTTCCTGGTGCACCGGAATGGCTCCAACTGGGACAATGATGAGATTTGAGGCTTTGAGTTGAGGATGAGTAGATGAGATTTTGGATTTAGAGTGCGCGCTGGCGTGACTAAGGCTTCTGAGGTGTTGGGATGGGGCGAACGTATTTTGCATGTAGAAGGGACACGCATTTGGGGCACACCGGAGACTGGACTGGTATGGGTTGAGTTGCACCCCCCCCATAGAGATGTTGGGATCCTGACCTGTAGCACCTCAGAACATGACCTGATTTAAGAGATTGAATCTTTACAGAGGTTACTGAGTCAGAATGAGGTCATTGGAGTCAGTGCAGAAAGGGGAAATCTGGACACAGATGTCCCTGAAGAGGGTCTGTCAGGTTGTCAGTGTGTGAGCCACTTCTAGAACCTGATGGTCTGGAAAACAGGCAGATTCTGGTTTTCCAGATACAAATTTTGGCCTTTTTACTCACCCTGTGAGTAGTTAATATATGAAAAAGGTGGAGGAGGGTACTTAATATCTTTCTTAGGGTTAGGTTAGGCTTGCTGAGACTGCGTCTTAACCACACAGCACAGAGCACACACCGGGAAAGTGGGAGGTCTCACTGCTATTTAAGATCAAAGTGCCATGAACTTTCCACCTGGAGATGCCCTTTTTGTTGTTGTTGTTCTCTCCTTGCTTTTGTTGTTGTTGTTTGATAGAGTCTCACTCTGTCACCCTGACTAGAGTGCTGTGGTGTCCTAGCTCACAGAAATCTCAAACTCCTAGACTCAGTCACCCCCCTGCCTCAGCCTCCAAAGGAAAGAATTTGTGTATCCAAACATATCTAAACATAGACAAAGATACAGTAAAAATAATGGTGTTATAATCTTACTGTCATATGTACACATGGCATATTGTAAGACTGTACACTAATGCATCACATTCTCTGCCATCCTGAGGCCTTTGCCTGTGCTGTTCCCTCTGCCTACAATGCTTTTCCCTCTCTGCCGCGCCTCCTGGCTGTCTTTAACTCACTCTCCAGACTCAGACATCAGTTCCTCTGCAGGTGCTTCTCCAGCTGTGCCTCCCCTCCCTACAGCACACCCGGGGTGGGGGTGGGGGGATGTTCTCTTCCTCCGTGTCTGTATCATTCTGTCCTTCCACTGCCTGAACGCTAAGGGCTCTGCACGATATTTAATAATTACCTGTAGCTTAGGCAGCGGGAGGGTGGTATTTGCAATACAAATTGTTTTTTATTTTCTTTCCTTCAATTTATATCCAAATCTGCATCTGTATTCCACTGAGCTGGCTGGAAATTCCATTTCAGTCAAATTAGACCCCTTCCCCCACTCCTAAGGGTCACACAGGAACCTGAGAGGCTTGTGGGGTGCTGGGAAGACGAGGGAGAAAAGGACCTTGAATTTTTAGTGCATCAGGTTAGGGCCATGATGTCTCACTATTTGAGCCTGAGAAGCCCCTTGAGACCCAGCAGCTCTGTTTCTGTGCCGGGCACACAGCAGAGGTATCTTTGCTGGACCCTTTGTTGGACTCTGGTTCCTGGGCTCTTTCCTCTGTGATCTGCCAGGAACGGGGGCACTGTCCCTGCTCCTGGGAGCTACAAATCTCTCCCCTGCTCCTTGGGGACACTGGCCAAAGCTCTCTCCATTCGCCCCCAGTTCTCTTCAGTGACTATAGCCTGCCCTAAAACAATGAGATGGTGCTACCTTCAAGCGGCTTCGCCTTTCAGTAGGACAAAGAAATATGGAAACCCAGACATACTCTCAGCAAGGGGAACAGACAAATTATCTCAATAAATTGTCCTACTGTGCTTCTTTGGATCCCCAAAGGCGTTCCCAGGACCTAGCACCTAGTCCACCATATGTACTATGTACTTGATGAGGATGTGGGTAAGTACATGTTGCATCTTAGTTGGCTCATGGTGCCCACTTAGGGTTTCACAGGTTGCGCACTGCACAAATGTGGCGGATTTGGTTATTGGCTGAGCGCTTTCTGGCAGATGTCTTGTAAAGCATCTTGTGAAGGGGGAGCTTTTTTCAATTTGTACAAATGCTTGAGATCTAGGCCCTGACTGAGACCTTACCTGTTTCTGTATTTCCTCAATAAATTCCTTGCATGCAACAAGGGGTAAAGCATAAGAAACAAAACATTGAGAAATCCAGATCACTTTTCCCTTGATAAAAACACTATGAGATGTTGACCTTGTCAATCCACAAGCTTTATAATAATAAAAAGCGAGTTGCACAAGAGCAGGCAAGAAGCAGATGCAGCATTAAATGATTCCTGCTGAAGTTATGTCAAATTCAATGCACAAAAGAGCTGTGAACATCATGCCTGCAAGAGGTACAGTGATTTGTAACTCTCCGAGTATTTGTAGATATTTATAAGTAACCTGTTCTAAACTGTTGTGGTTTTATTTTTACAAATCTTTTTCAAATCTCTTTCTTGATGTCATCTGAATGTGTTCATGTTGCCTCTTCTAATAAAGGACAGTAAGGTTTTCTCCAACCTTCCTAAAGTGGTTGTTTCTCTATGAGGACTCGTCTGTGCTCCATTGGGGTCTTTGTTTTGTGTTTTACAGATCATGTGGCCAAGGAGCCCGTGGAAGACACAGACCCCAGCACTTTCTCCTTTCACATGGTAGGTTACGCATTTTACGCTAATGGTGATGACTCTCATTCTGCTTTCCTTTCCCTCTGCTCTCTCTTTGGGTTTTTTCTTTCTTTCTTTCTTTCTTTTTTATGGTAAAAAGTTATATATTTAGAATTAGCCAGCTGGACTTGGTTTAGATGATCCCAATCTTGTTGGCAACATCCAAAGCATCGTAATCAGGAGCCAGTCGAACATATGCCTTCTTCTTGCCCTCAGGCCTGATCAGGGTGTTGACCTTGGCCACATGAATATCATAAAGCTTCTTCACAGCCTGTTTGATCTGGGGCTTATTGGCTTTGACATCCACAATGAACACAAGTTGTGTTGTTGTCTTCTATCTTCTTCATGGCAGACTCAGTGGTCAGGGGGAAATTGATGACAGCATAGTGGTCAAGCTTGTTTCTCCTGGGGGCGCTCTTCCTAGGATATTTGGGCTGCCTCCGGAGCCTCAGAGTCTTTGGCCGCTGGAAGGTGGGTGATGTATGGATCTTTTTTTTTTAGTGGCTGTGGATGCCTTATAGCACTGCCTTCTTGGCCTTCAGTGCCTTTGCTTTGGCTTCAGCTTTGAGAGGGGCAGGAGCTTCCTTCTTCACTTTCAGAGCCATCTTGTGAAAAGAGCCTCTCTTTGAGGTTTTATTATTCCATATTTCCAGGAGGACCAGAAACCCCAAAGGAAGATTTTCCTGGGATAGACAACTTCATCTTGATATTCTCTGTGACCATAATAGACTTTAGGTCCTTCCAGGCTAATAGTGGTCTCTTTTCACGCACCCCAGAAATGACCTGAGACTATAAGAGAGCTCTGTTGACTTGCCTACTTTTTTTTTTTTTTTTTTTTGGAGACAGAGCCTCAAGCTATCCCCCTGGGTAGATTGCTGTGGCATCACAGCTCACAGCAGCCTCCAATTCCTGGGCTCAAGCGAGTCTCCTGCCTCAGCCTCCCAAGTAGCTGGGACCACAGGCGCCCGCCACAATGCCCAGCTATTTTTTGGTTGCAGCATCATTGTTGTTTGGCAGGTCCAGGCTGGATTCAAACCCGCCACCTTAGGTGTATGTGGCTGGCGCCTTAGCCACGTGAGCCACAGACACCGAGCCGACTTGTCTACTTTTAACGCTGTTGATATAGTAACTGGGTGGCCTCTATGCTGGTGGACACACACTTTTTGATTTATCTCTTGTTACTGCTTTTAATCCCAGAAGCTGACTTCTGAGCCCTGCCTTGTCCTCCCCTGACCCCTCTGAGGTGCGTCCACGGCTGTCTGGTTTACCAAACACATTGTTTTTCAACCTGCGAAGATCCTTTGAGATGGTGAGGCAGGTTATTTGTCCCTACACCACCACCGAGATGGGAGCCCGATTTCCTTCCTGCATGGCCCTGCCCAGCTCTGCTGCTTGCTCAGGACAGACTTGGTGCCCTTTGGTAGCCCTGCCCGTGATCCCATGCAGATAGTGCAAGACACATTCCTTTGGTTCCAAGCATTTGGAGGACAGGATCTATGGAGTTGTAAGAAGTTTCGGTTAACTATTTTAGTGAGAGTGATGTTCATATAATTAAATTACATGGCTTTAAATCTGGAGTATCTTTAGGACTACAGGTGTTTGTTTTCCTGTCCTTTAATTACCACTGGACAGTTTGGTAAGGGCAGTCAGCTTAGGGGACCAAGCTTTGATGCACAATGGAAATTAACCTGAAACAGGTTATCTATCTCTTAACTCTCATCAAAATGGAATGGACCGCCCATGGTCGCGGCATATGGTCGCTCAGGGGTAGTGTCACCAAGCCTTCCTTTAGGTGGCCCTTTCTTTTCCCTTCCCGCTCCCCCCTCAGGGATTATCCAGGTCTCCCTCCCTCAGGGCCATTCTCCTTACTGCTCCCCTTGGGTCTGGTCATCTCTGATCACTTCTCCACGCTGGAGACAAAGCGATCCTTCCGAGGCTTCCTTCTTTCTAGCTTCTTAAGGCTGTCCTAACAAAGTGCCACAGACTGGATGGCTCGAGCAACAGATCTGTGTTCTCTCAGTTCTGGAAACTGGAAGCTTGACGTCCAGGTGTTGACAGGGCTGTGCTTCCTCTTTAGAGAGGAATTCTTGCCCCGTCTCTTCTCACTTCTGGTGGTCGCCAGCAAGCCCGGGTGATCCTCAGTGTGTAGCTCCTCCCTCACTTCACAGCAAGTGGCCGTCCTCTCCCTGTGTGTCTTCTGAGTCATATTGGGTGAAGGGCCTCCCTGACTCTGGGGTGACCTCATGGAAACTGAACTGATGACATCTATAAGACAAATTTCCAATTAAAGTCATATTCTGAAGTACTGGGGGTCCGGACTTCAACGTGTCTTTTTGGGGGAAACTTAATTCCTGTTTCTAGCCCTAACTTGAGCTTAATTCAAGCCCTACCATTCCTGCTGTGTCCAGGATTAAGAACAGACTCCGTAGTGTGGCAGGGGAGGCCCTTCACGATCTTATCTCAGCACCTGCTGCTCATCTGAGGCGCCAGGAGTGTGCAGCTATTTGCTGTTGCTTTAATACGCTGAGCTCTCTCTCCCTCATGGGGTATCAATAGTGCTGTTCCCTCTGGCAAGGACAGTCTCCCGCATCCTCCCATCACCGTTCAGGCATCCCCCATCTAGGAAGCCTTCTGTGCCTAGGGACAGTCAGCTGCTCCCTCCACAGAGCCTGGTCCCTCCTTACCATGCTGAGTTGTAATTGTCTGCTGGTCTGACTTTCCCCCGTTGGCCATCTTCCCGTAGGCATAGCTGGGCACAAAGCAGGCAGCCGCAGATGTTTGATGAACCAAGCCTCCCAAGAACCTAGAATGGCATCCCACCTAAGTCCCTTTGCCAACTCTCATGGTCTTTCTTGGAAACTGGTTTCGTCATTTCTTGTCCAACCCTGCCCTCCTCTGTCCACCTCCAGTGGACCTCCATGCTTCCGGCTGATGCGTCTTCTATACCTTCAACTCCTCCAGCCACCTGGCTGTGTCCACCACCTGCAACCACGTGGCTCCTTCCTCTTGGTTCCTCCAAGTCCTGAGCATCCTTTAGGCTTAGCTCTAGCATCCGTTTGTGTGCTGGGTGTTCCTCCACGCAGACTTTCAGGGGATGTTTACTCAACACTGTATCAAAATCCAGAGATGCAAAGATCATCATCCCATCTCTGGAAAAACTCAGTTTATCTGAGGAAATAGACAAGTACTTTTAAAAACAGACTAAGTGTTAAACAGTACAGGTGTCTGTTCTATGCTCTTGAGAGCAGGATGATGAGAAGAATTAATTTAGTCTGGGGTAGAACGACTTGGTTATGTAGTTTCCTGTGATTGATGGCTTTTGATGTACTTTTTATTTTCATTGGGACACGGAGGGAGGCTTTTAGAGTTCCTGAAACTTTGTTGCACTGCTCCAAAGAGACCCCAAGGAAAAGGCATTTAAAACAAGACCTTTGATTCCACATTTGTTTATTTTTCTCCTCTGTCAAAGGAAGCCGTGGGTGAGACTTACAGGAAGTGTGCAAGATGTAACTTTGGGCTGGAAGACAGGGGCGAGTTTAGAGTAGGAGCCAAGTAGGACTCAGGGCCAGGCTTGGGAAATCGGGCACATTCTCACACCTCCCTTGGATGTCTTCAGAGAATGGCTACATTGTTTAATCTGAACTAAGTTTCCGGAACATTAGAGACCTGCATGTAAGTATGAACAAATTAAAATATAGGGGATTGTAAGAGCATTTGTTATTTTGAATTCAACTAATGCCTGGAGCACCTGTTCATAGCTGTGCGTAATTACTGATTTTTAGATCTGTGTACGATCAATGAGATGATTATCTTTGGAGCCCTGTCCTATTCAACTCAGGACAGAGCTCTGTGATAGTATTGCATGTGACACCTGCTTATTGACCCAAACGACTGTCACAGAGATGATGAGAAGAAATAGGTCTATCTTTGTACTTTATGAAAACAAAATTCTCCTCAATTCTAAACTGCAGGAGGCTAGCCCTGCAGAAAAGAGGGGAAGTGGGGGTTATGGTTAGAGCAGAGGACATCTGGAAGCTGATTCTGTTTCATGGTTCAGCATTAACTTCCTGTAGACTTGATTTCATGACTGCCAGTTGAGAATAAAAACCATCAGTGGATCATGCTAATCGGTAGGTTTGAGTCTAAACATTTGCAAGGTTTTTAGTAGAAATCATGACTTTCCCAAGACAAAGCCTTCTTTTAACTTTGATCTTGATATTGACCATGGTATTTAAAAATAACTCTCCTCTTTTGTTGGTTTCTACAGTCAAACAAATATCCCATCCAAGATACAGGACTCCCTAAAGGTATGTACAGGTAATATAACTACTTGAACTTGTGATGATTTTACTACCTTGAACAAAACACTACTCAAAGTAATTTTTCATTACTTAAAATTGTAAATCAGATATATACTGATGAATTTATATGACTCATCATGAGTTTAACTCATAACTTGTTATATGATTATCTAGAAATAAACTTCCTCCGTAAAATCTGTGAATTATTTCATGACAAATTATACATTAAATTCCTAACAGGGGCCAGGTATAGTGGCTCACACCTGTAATCCTAGCACTCTGGGAGGCCAAGACAGGAGCATCACTTGGGGACAGGAATTCCAGACAAGCCAGAATGAGACCCCCTCTCCACAAAAAATAGAAAATTACCTGGGTGTGGTGGTGCATGCCTGTAGTCCCACCTACTCAGGAGGCCGAGGCAAAAGAACTACTTGTGCCCAAGAGTTGGAGGCTATAGTGAGCTATGATGATGCCTCCGGACTCTAGCCTGGGCAACAGAAGGAGACTCA
>NW_003852511.1:5195334-5200367 GCF_000181295.1 Otolemur garnettii
ATGTCTCCATCCTCGGCTCTGTCTTCTGTGCTGGCTCCATTCTTGGGTAGGATCTCCTTCCCTGCACGGAGGGAAAGGTGGTCACTGACGCCTCCAGCTTACGGGGTGCAGCTCAGGTGGCGAGAGGGCGTCTTTCTCCAGTGCGCATGCGCACTTTTCGAGATGCTTGTGATTGGGCTGTTTAGGTCACGTGCCCCTCCCTAAATCAATCATCGTGATCAGGACTGAGAATTTTGGCCAGGTCTGAGCCTTGAGGTCGGGGAGGGCATGGGGCAGATTTTACCCAAACTATACCAAGGAAAGAATGTTCTGTAGCAGGGGCAAGGGATGCTTATCAGCTCCCGCAGCAAACTTAAAAACGTATCTTTTATAGTCCACAGACTCCTGTTTTAGGTATGGTATAGACCACACCGGTGGCCCTCGCCTTTCACAAAATCTCCCCTGCAATGCAGTCTGCAAGGCCATCTTCCATTGCCAAGGGCGAGATGCTGGTTGTCACAGTGCAGCATGTGCCTTGCGTTCTACTGACAGCCAGAGATGAGGGGTGGGGAAGGTGGGGTGAGGGTGGACACAACAGTCACGTCTGACCAGCTTCCGAGATGACAAGGGCACCTGGCTCCCTGGTCTCTGTGGACAGGTAGGCCTGCCCGGCTCATGCTGACATGGGTTTTCCTAGCACAGTGGTTCTCAACCTTCCTAATGCTGCGACCCTTTACTACAGTTCCTCATGTTGTAGTGACCTCCAACCATAAAATTATTTTCATTGCTACTTCATAACTGTAATTTTGCTACCGTTATGAATTGTAATGTAAGTATCTGATATACAGGAGACCCCCAAAGGCCAAAGGGGTCGTGACCCACAGGTTGAGAACTGCTGTCCTAGTGTTTCTTGTGGTAGCTCCCCTCTAGGGCCAAAATATTAAGTTCGTGATTTGGCCAAGCCTCTCCTCCTCACCCTTCTCTACCCGGCACCCCTCTCCTGCTCCCTGTAATGACTCCACTAGAGTGTCATTTCTTTCTGTCCTGTCCCGGTCCCTGTCCCTGGAGTGGTAGTGATAGACAAAAAGAGACTGAAGCCAGGTTTGAGCCCAAACCCTGGCTGTACTAGGGAAGGCTTCTAGCAAGCTCCCTTCCCCCTCGCTGTCTCCACGAATGACCTTTAAGCCTTCTGCGTCCTGCCTCCTGGTTACTCTCCATTTCAGCAGGAAAGCAGAAGGCAACAGGGGCAGATCAGAGGCCGTCTTGGGCAGTGGTTCTTAGACTTCAGTGAAGGAGAATCATCCTGGGAGTGTGTTTAAAATGCAGGTTCTCAGCTCGGTGCCTGTGGCTCAAGTGGCTAAGGTGCCAGCCACATACACCTAAGGTGGCAGGTTCGAATCCAGCCTAGACCCACCAAACAACAATGATGGCTGCAACCAAAAAATAGCCGGGTGTTGTGGCGGGCACCTGTGGTCCCAGCTACTTGGGAGGCTGAGGCAGGAGACTCGCTTGAGCCCAGGAGTTGGAGGTTGCTGTGAGCTGTGAAGCCACAGCACTCTACTGAGGCCGATAGCTTAAGGCTCTGCCTCAAAAAAAAAAAAAAAAATGCAGGTTCTCGTCTCCACTGCCTCCAAATCATGATCTGGTGGATCTGGGGTGAGGCCCCAGAATCTGCCTTTTAACTCATACTTGTGTGGTTATGAAGCAGACCCCATTTGAAGACCTCCCCAGGAAGCTTCAGGGAATATAGAGGAGGAGGGAGGCAAACAGGAGCTCGACTGCCTGGCTCTGAGTGGCCTCTGCAAGTGACTTCAGGTCTCAGGGTCTCCCTTTTCTCATCAGCATGTTGGGGAGGACAGGGTGAGCATCTGCCTCCCAGGGCACTTCTAACAATGGGATGAATGAGTCTAGAATGGTGCCTGGCACACAGGAGCGCCAGACACGCGTGGAGGGAAATCTGGCCAATGAGTTGTGAAAAATCAGAGCTGAGGACTGTCAGCAGCTTCCAAGCAGAGTGTCAGAGTGAAACTGCCTTAGGAAAAGGCAGAGCCACAGTGGCCCTCACAGTGCAATGTCATGGTGAGATCTGGCTCAAGATCTTTTTTTAAAAATCACCCTTAAGTGTGATTTCCTGTTTTGAACAAAAAAGGCGGTTGCTTAGCAATCTGGTACTATAGTGACTGTACAATGGGGTTTCTCCTAGAATTTGGTTTCTACAAAGTCTTCATAAAGAATAAATAGGTGAATCGTTCAATCCCTCACTTCACCCTACCTTTTGAACCCTGAGTTAAATGATTCTCTGTTTAAAGCTTTACAACTCTAAACTTTTACATGATGCTAAAAAATTTTTTTTAAAACATACTATGTGTCTGTCAGCTTTCGATTTTAGAGAATGGCCTTGAACTCTGTGACTGCAGACTAGATGTAATGGAACAAATCAGTTTTTAACACTTCTCATACAATCTCTACCACGAATGGGGAGACTATGAAGTTAACACATACGCAAAACAGCCCAAGAATGGAATTCTTTCCAAACAGTTCATTTTGAAAGATGTTAAACGTTAAACTTGCATATCAAGTTCCTTTCACTGGCAAGCTGAACTCTAACAATGGAACTGAAATGGTTTGGACTTGACCTTTAAGAGGATGAGCTGTCAAGGTAAACCTAATCCCACTCTGCTGTCTGAAAGGCTTAGTAAGCCCAGTGTCAGACAGCTGAGTGAACACAGTGGAATCTGATTTGATGCTGTTACTCACAGGAGAATGGGTTCTGATTGCCTTCTCTTCACTCCATTGGGAAGGGAGGGCTCCCACCTGAGGGTTATGGGAAGGGCCGGACATAGGACACTGGACCCAGGATAGATGAGATGGACAGTAGTGATGAGTCACATATACTCACAGCCCAGAGGAGGAGGGTGCTGTGTACTGGGCAAGGCCATCTGTGGTTCCACCTGGGAGCAGAGCAAACGGCCAGGGGCTGTACCAGGAAGGCTTTGTGGCAGCAAGATGGTGGGGTGCCCCCGTTCCCACGGGGGGTTGTGACAAGAGAACTGAAGCCCACTACTCAAGGCTAAGAAGTGTACCTGGTCCCTTTGCATTGTTTAGGGAGGGGACCTTAGCCACAAGAACAGAGTAAGAAGGGCAGATTGTGCTTAGGCTATTCAGGACCCTCCCAAATTTAGCAGATGTCAAGGCAGCACATAAATTGAGTCTTGGTTTTAGGTCTTAGGGCACAATTCACTTGTAGGTGCCTTGGTGTCAATTCAAACCTTGCTGATGACTGAGACTTCTAGGGAAGCCAAGAAGGCACTGGACCAGGAGAGAGAGGGCAACGTGGCCATTAAAGACATGAACTTAGGGCAGCGCCTATGGCTCAAAAGGGTAGGGCACCCGTCCCGTATGCCAGAGGTGGCGAGTTCAAACCCAACCCCAGCCAAAAAACTGCAAAAATAAAAAATAAATAAATACTTTTTTTTTTTTAAAAAAAGACATGAACTTAAAAAAATAAAAATAATGCCCACAACCCATGAATGGATTAGTAAACTGTGGCATACGTATACCATGGAATACTATTCATCCATAAAAAAGGAGACTTTATATCTTGTATTAATGTGGATGGAGCTGAAACACATTCTTCTTGGTAAAAGTATCACCAGTATAGAAAAGTAATTATCTGATGTACTCAATACTAAAATGAAGCCCAAACAAGAGAAAAACTCAGTTCAGTTCAAGTTGAGGGGAGAAGAGAGGAGGGAGGGGGATTGGTGTGCTGCCACCTAGTGGGCACGATGGAAGGGTGTTCAGCACACCTCCCGGGTGTGGGGCACAGCTACACCAGGGACTTCGGCTCGGCGCCTGTGGCTCAAGTGGCTAAGGCACCAGCCACATACACCTAAGGTGGCAGGTTTGAATCCCCCGCCTGGGCCCGCCAAACAACAATGATGGCTGCAACCCAAAAATGGCCATGCGTTGTGGCGGGCGCCTGTGGTCCCAGCTACTTGGGAGGCTGAGGCAGGAGACTCGCTTGAGCCCAGGAGTTGGAGGTTGCTTTGAGCATGATGCCATGGCACTCTACCCAGGGGGATAGCTTGAGGCTCCGTCTCAAAAAAAAAAAAAAAAAAGGACTTCGTCTAACACATGCAAACATTGTAACCTAATCGTTTGTATTCTCATATTAATCTGAAATTTTAAAATAGTAAAAATAAATTTAAAAAAACCTATGAACTTCAGAAGTATCCCTGTTTGTGGCTGTTACCCTTTGCGGCATTGGTGTAAGGAGTGTGCCTCCCAGAGTAACTTAAATACATTTGGGGGGAGCCCCTTACACCTCAATAAAATCTGCTGCCTGAGTTAGAAATTTCACTGACTGGTTAAAACGCCAGCATTGTGTATTCTGAGAAGAGAGATGAGTGCCTTGGTTACTATCAGCAACCTCTAGAACTCTGAAGGGGACGGGAGTGTGCTGGTGAGGGGCCATGTCTTGTGGCCTTAGTGTATATAGGGACGTCTGTTAGTCTGGTTTATGTGTTGGGCATCGGAGAGGCAGGAGACTCCCAAAGTTCTTTACCCCAAAGAGTGCCTCTCTCAGGCAGCAGCCCAAATTTCATAAGACCTGTGCAGATGAGGTTGTTGGCCAGGGTATCCGGTGATAAGATCCTGCTCCGAGTGTGGCTGTTTTACTGACCCCTGGCCCCCATTCTTTGCCAGGGGTATCTGATAAAGGCTAAGGGATGGAGCCACTGAGCTCCATCATGTATGATGGTGGCAGTGTCATCTGTCAAGTCTGCAAACTCCCATTGCTCTTCACACAGTTGCTTTGAAGGGGCTCCCCAGGCTCAGCGCCCGTAGCACAGTGGTTACAGCACTGGCCACATACACTGAGGCTGGCGGGTTCAAACCCAGCCCACAACAGCTAAACAACAGTGACAACTGCAACAAAAAAATAGCTGGGCCTTGTGGTGGATGCCTGTAGTCCAGCTACCTGGGAGGCTGAGGCAAGAGAATCGCTGAAGCCTAAGAGTTGGAGGTTGCTGTGAGCTGTGATGCCACGGCAC
>NW_003852511.1:5200617-5203732 GCF_000181295.1 Otolemur garnettii
GCAGATGGAGTATGTTAGAGGGCCCAGGTTTGGCTCCGTCCTATATTGAGGAAGCCTCAGTAGCTGCTTCCAAGCCCCAGGGCATAATGGGTGGTAGAGTGTGGAAGGTCACAAGCTCAGGGGTGGTGACAGCCTGTGTTTCCAGGAGAGCCCGGTGTGCAGCCAGCAGCTGCTGCTCTATGACGTGTAGAGCAGGGCCTAGGAGGGCAGCTTCTTCCATCAGAAGCCTATGGACAACTTATGGCCATCACGGGGGATCCCAAGACTTCAGGAGGAGTGATGGGCAGCTGCTAAAGCCCCCCCCGTGAAGGAGTCCCTGCAGTACTCACGGCAGGGCCTGTTGTAGACTTTTGTTGCGGGCTGGGAGGTCAGATTTATTATGAGTTGATTTGCAAACAGTAGTGTCAGTGAGATTAAGAAGACTCAGTAAATGAGGAATATTGTGTCACTAGAACCCCAAAAGAACTGAAAAATACTGGACTTGTGTTAACATTGTGGGTGCAGAGAGGGCCTGGGAGGGAGCAGCCCTTGGACGCCAGTAATCTTTATGAATTTAACTCACGTGGTGGGGCCTTGCTCTCTGTGTGGTGTGAGAGCCCATCCCCTTCTGTGGGCGTTTTTGATGAGAATGTCCAGTGAATGCCCTCAGAGGAGGCTGTCATCCACCTAATGTCATCCCCTGGTCCCGACAGTGTTGGGTGCAGGTGGATCTGGCCTGCAAGGCTTGTGTGTGATGACTAGGATGTGGAAGTGCCCCAGCCTTATAAAGATGTATCACGTCCCTTTGGAGATGAAGGGAAATAAGCACCAAACAGAACGTATTAGCCAAATCTAAAATAGCAAAGCATTTCCTAGTTGCTGATTTGGAATCAGTGATCTCAGTCGTACTGGGTCTTGGGTATGGGAACCTTCAAGGGCAGGGCCGAAGCAGTGAGGCTTCTGCAATCCACTGTGAAGCACCATTCATTTTTTGCAAGTTTATGAACAGGCCTAACTAGGCTGTTCAGTGGAGAAGCAGTTGAGATGACCACCCTTTCACTCATTGGGTCTTTTTACAGGGTCTCACTCCGTCACCCAGACTAAAGCACAGTGGTGTGACCATAGCTCACAGCAACCTCAAACTCCTGGGCTCAAGCGATCCTTCTGCCTCAGCCTCCCAAGCAGCTGGGACTACAGGCGTGTGCCATCATGCCCAGCTAATTTTTTTTAATTTTTTTGTAGAGACAGGATCTTGCTCTTGCTGGTTTTGAACTTCTGACCTCAATCAATTCTCCTTCCTCCTCAGCCTCCCAAAGTGCTAGGATTACAGGTGGGAGCCACTGTGCAGGGCCTGCTCAGTGGGTCTTATACAATGCCTTTTGACCTTTAAAGGCCCTGTTTCAATTTACATTAGGATATATTAATTATTTTAACTTGGGGATCAATAGGACCTCATTTAGTTAAGCCATCTTGTAGTTGTCACAATTTTGATTTAATATTCATTTATGAGGCCAGAGCCCACTATGACCATGGAAATACAGGAAAAACAACAATTCTGAGGCATATCTGTTTGTCCTCTATTTTATATTCAGTACCTCCCCTAAGACTGTAGGGGCACGGTGTTTAAATTTAGTGGTATCTCCAAATATAACTGCTAATTTGAGCCCCAGCACAGATTAAGTCCACGAAGGTTTGCCAGTTAATCCATTGTAGCAGCTGTTAAAGGCAATTCAAGATCTGTGTTGTAGAACACAAAGCCGCACTGCCCGCTTTTATCTTTTTACTATTTAAATTATTTGAGTGAACTCTGGATTTCCAATTGGGTCAAAGTTGGGGGCTCTATTTCAGGGGGGTTTGTTTTTGTTTGTTTGTTTTGTCTCCTCTCCTGTATCCAGGTGTCTTTTCTGTCTTTTTTTCATGCCCATTATTTCCCAGTCCCTGGATATATTTGGGGAGCATAGCCGTCTTCTCGATTATGCTCACATTTATACACTTCTTACCCCGGAGAACCTTAAACCTGGATGGTCAGGGTTGGGGGCTTTCCCTGTGATAACTCACGTACTGGCACGTGGTTAAGGACTCTGGGCTCACACCAGATGTGCCTCAACCTTTACTGTCCTCAGGGATCCAGGGATTTTCCTTTTAAGTCGAGGATCAGGTTCTTTGTTGCCGCCTGGGCGTAACTGGAGGAGGGCCGGGCCAGTAACCCAGAGTTTGAGGACCAAAACCAAGCTCTGCTGCGGCCCTGTCTTCTCTGCCACATAGGTTTCTAAACAATTAAGAATTCATTACTTTATGCATTTTTTTCCTCTCTCTTACAAATTCTTTCCAAATATTTTGGATTTTTAGCCACGTATGGCTGTGACTTTCCTTTTTTGTGTCCCATCTGTTTCCATCCACGATGGGGATCTTTGGGGTGGCTACGGAGAAAGAGATGGGGTCTGTGACAGCCGTCTCTTCCTCCAGGGAATGTCAGTCGGCCTGCCTGGGGATGAGTCCTCATCCAGGCAGGTGGTTTTGTCTGTAGCCTGGGTCCCTCTAGGGCGGGGGCCCCACAGTGATGAGACTCTGTGCCCTGTGGGAGCGCAGCAGTGCTGAGTAGCCCTGTGCCCTGGCCCCGCTCTGCGCTGACAGCGGCTGGGCACGAATGCCTCTCTGCCTCTTTTCTTTCTTCACCAGAGCCCAGCTCACACCTGCACCTCCATGCCCTGGGGCATTGGAAGGACAGAGGGGAAGCAGCAGGAGGGGACAGGGTGCTGGGTGGAATTCTCCCTGGAGTGGCGGTCTCCTGCGCTTCTGCAGACCTCACAGAGGGCCATCTCCACTCCTTTCCTGGGGGTGCACACCCACAAAAAATGTCTCTGGCTGCGCATGTGGCCAGTGCAGCAGTCCAGGGAGCTGCAGTGCTCGGAGAGGCTCGATAAGCAGGATGGAAGTAGCAGCCAGCTGGGCTGCTGCACTGCCCCTGCCGTCCCACGTAGGAACCTCCTGCCCAGCACGGGCCCACTGACAGCACAGCTGGGGCCGGTCAGCACACAGAAGAGAGAGCAAACACGCAACAGCGACAAGCACAGCACCACACAGGCCAGAGTGCACGTCTGCTGGCAGTTGGCAGCTCCCTCCAGCTGCCTGCACC
>NW_003852511.1:5204099-5204576 GCF_000181295.1 Otolemur garnettii
TGGAGGATATGATTGGCCTGTTAGAATAATCCCACAGCTGGCGGGAGACGGAAACCTACTATTCTGAAATAAGCAGGAATTGTGCCTGATCCCTTGAGAAGGAACACTCCCTGTTTAGTGAGGGGACTTTGTCCTGGTTAGTGAGGTGGTGGGGAAACCTGCAGGGAGGCCCTCCTGACTTACTAGGCGTCAGGTGGCATGTGATACAGCAACTTAATTTTAGGTCTTACACCGCAGCTTGATCAAGCTTTGTGTCTTTTTTTTCCTCCAGCTGAGGAGTGCAATACAATTACTTTAGAAGAATGCCCACCACATTCTGATATGCAACACCAGGTAAGAATAATGTCAATGCTATTTTTACCCTTAGAGTGTTACAGGAAGTCTCTTAGCTTTAAAAATAATGAAGAATACTATTTCTATATATTAAGTTTGAAAAGGACCTTTAGGCTCGGCGCCAGCCACATACACCTAAGGTGG
>NW_003852511.1:5205213-5210056 GCF_000181295.1 Otolemur garnettii
CTAGATACATCTTTGTAATGGTTTATGAAACCTTTTAAGACAACAGCTGTCAAATTTTGACCTATTATTTCTATTGTCCTTTTCCAAAAAGCAAACGTATGTAGTGTGTTATGGTTATAAAAGAATGTTTGTTATTAAAGCTCAGATTGTGCAAAAAAAATATTGAGACTTGCCTGCCCTTCCCCTGTTCACCTGTTGGTAAGTGTCCTTCCAGAGGCTTCCTTGGGTCACCGTGTGCTTCCCTTACGTCTTGTACCATCCAGGCCCGTCTCTTGTACCATCCAGGCCCGCCTCTTCACTCCCTTGAAGCTCATTAGCAAAATTGCACAGTAACCTCACGTGTGCTGAACTCTATGCAGGCGTCCTCAAACTAATGCCCACGGGCCACATGCGGCCAGCAGAAGACATTTATCCGGCCCACCGGGTGTTTTTGCTGCCGCTGCCTGTCCTGCGGCCCTCAGTCCAGCCCTCCAACGGTCTGAGGGACAGTGAACTGGCCCCCTGTTTAAAAAGTTTGAGGACCCCTGAAATATCTCAAAAAGTATGTCTTGCCTCAAGATAGCCTGGTTTGGTTCTACTCCGTCCATAACACCAAGTGAATTTCTAACAAAGTTTCGTTTAATCTTGTTTTAAAAACATCTGTCTGTACTAAAACTTTCATAGTAACATTTTTGGGTTGTCAAATCACCTCTGCAACAAGGCAGAGTTTACATAATAGTTGATAGATTAAACACTGTGACAACTCTCGAGAATTATCGGGGGTGCTACTTTTAACTTTATTTGGGGGAAATCATTAGTCATCGGCTGTGAATAACAAATGCTTGCTCTTTTTCCTTGGAATTCCAAAGGCTTCTGTAGCGAGTGAATTTAAACTGTTTTAGCCAACTGAAAAGTATACACTCTCACCTTTCTTTTATCCTAATTTTTTAAACCCAATTTTACTCCTCACAGTTTTTGAAAGTCATAGACTTCTGGAAGATAAAAGAATGCTACCTGGTTCATTTAGTTTCCCTTTGGGGATTTTCTAAACCGTTTAGGATTAGATACCAAATACACATTACGCTACTCACCCATTGTTCCCAATTATAGTGTAATTCTGACCCTACTAAGCAAAGACCATCCTACAAGATGAAAATGTATTTATCAACCAAAAAACGGTGGGAAAGACTCACTTAAGATGTTTAAGGTTCTATTTCAAAACAGAATGTCTTTTCTTCGTGTAAAAAGTCGGACTATAAGCTAGCTACTTCAGTTTGTTATTTCTTTGTATAATCTATAGGATTTAACTGCTAGATTCCCAGAAAGGGTCTTTGAAACCAACTTGGCAGTTAGAACAAAGAAAACTCACGAGGGAAGAATCTTTTTTAAAAAAGAGAAAAACCAACCCACGCTCCTTTTTCTATAGCTCAGACATTAAAAGCAAGCTGGAAATAGGGTCTTTAGAATATTTATTAACTGCCCTTTCACTGATTTGTATATTTTATTATAAGACTAAAATCCACTTCTACTAAGGCTTAATTTTAGCTTCCTTTCGTTGGTTAATGTAGAAGAAAAACACAGCAGTGTCCTAGTGCCAGAAATTAAATGCTGACATTTCAGACAGAATTTCATTTTGATCCTTTTTTAGAGACAAGGGTCGCTGTTGCCCAGGCTGGAGTGGAGTACTGTGGTGCGGTCATAACTCACTGCAGTATCAGAGCTCTAGGGCTCAGGCCATCCTCCCACCTCCACTTCAAGAGTGGCTGGGACCACAGGTACACGCCACCACTCCAGGCTCAGATAGAATTTCATGAAAAACTCTTTACTTTTGGCTCAGCGCCTGTGGCTCAATTGGCTAAGGCGCCAACCACATACACCTAAGGTGGCGGGTTCTAATCCAGTCCGGCCCGCCAAACAACAATGACGGCTGCAACCAAAAAATAGTTGTGGCAGATGCCTGTGGTCCCAGCTACTTGGGAGGCTGAGGCAGGAGACTCGCTTGAGCCCAGGAGTTGGAGGTTGCTGTGAGCTGTGATGCCACAGCACTCTACCCAGGGGGATAGCTTGAGGCTCTGTCTCAAAAAAACAAACAACTCTTTACTTTTACTCATTTAAAATCTATATCCCATCTACTGGAACTATTTTACTTCTACAGTTAATTACAACTGATACTTATTGAGCATGTAGTCTGAGAACAGATCTGAACTGGGAATTCTTAGGTATTAAAAAGGCAGGTGGAGGCGGAGAGAGCTAAGATCCCAGGTAGAGCTGATGCGCTTATTGGAGAGGCAGTGCCCACGCAGCTCAGTCCTTGGATATTTAAACCGTATACATTGCCTAGACCTGTATCAATCAATAACGTTTTAACTACTTTAACTATAGGTACAAGTGTAGTAAATGATGGTAAAGAAGAAAGTTCGTGGGCAAGAATCCATTCCAAAATAAAATAAACATAAGGAAAATAGTAACCATCAGGGTGCTAAGTTGGAGTTAGAGGTTATGGAAAGAATGACATTTTTCCTCCAGGTCGTTTATTTGGTTTTACAAAACACTTTTTTTTTTTTTTTGAGTTTTAGAAACTACATTAAGTTATTAGCTCACGTTGTTGTGACAGAAGTGTCAGGCTAATGTAGCGTGTTCGTAAGAGAAATTGGGTGTGTGGTATGTAGGAATTTTTTATGTGGTATGTAGGAATTTTTTTATACTGTCTTCACGAGTTTTCTATAAGTCTACCACTATTCTAAAATTAAAGGTTTGCTTTAACAAGCATTCTAAATAAAGGCCCAGTGTGGTGGCTCATGCCTGTAATCCTACCACTCTGGGAGCTGAGGTGGGTAGATTGCCTGAGCTCACAGGTTGGAGACCAGCCTGAGCTAGAGTGGGAACTTGTGTCTAAAAATAGCCAGGCATGTGGTCAGCACCTGTAGTCCCAGCTGCTCAGGAGGCTGAGACAAGAGAATCTCTTGAGCCCAAGAGTCTGAGGTTGCTGTGAACTGTGATGCCACGGCACTCTACCAAGGGTGACAAGAGAGACTCTTGAAAACATTCATCCACAATTCCACCATGCTAATGCAGCTATTTTTGTCACTTAGATATATTCGTTTTTTGTTTGTTTTTTTTTGAGACAGAGTCTTACTATGTCACCCTCGGTAGAGTGCCTATAGCATCACAGCTCACAGCAACCTCCAACTCCTGGGCTTAAACGATTCTCTTGCCTCAGCCTCCTGAGTAGCTGGGACTACAGGAGCCCGCCACCATGCCTGGCTATTTTTCTTGTTGTAGTTGTCATTATTGTTTGGCAGGCCCAGGCCAGGTTCAAACCCACCTGCCTCAGTGTATGTGGCCGGCACCCTAGCCGCTGAGCTACAAGCGCCGATCCTTGATAGATTCTTTTATACATTTTCTTACATATAATTATAAACTGCAAGTGATTTTCTATTACTGTATGTCCTGCTTTTGTTATTTGATTTCTCAGAAACATTTACACAGTCTGCTGGATGGGCTTGCTGCTGTCATGGCAACATGATCTAAGTGTCTCTGACACAGAAATAGGTTCCGTTACTGAAGGTAGCAAAGTCGGACATGAGCAGGGAAGTAGGGCACGGGCGGTGTGAGCACACGGGATGCTGAGTAGGAGAATACACTGTGACAGTAACAAGATGTGTCACAAGAAGCATGACAGAAACCACACAAGGCACGTTATATGGCCTAACTTCCCCCTGCCCCCATGGGCCTTGGGGGCCAAGACACCTCTGGGCCTAACCACATAAGGTGAAAAACTCCCCTGCCAGATGGTGAGAAAAAGACAACATCCCTGTTGGTCTAGAAAAAAAGGGCCAGAGACAGTGCCACAAAGGAGGAGAGGCCAGACAGGAGACAAAGGTGACACAGAAACCCTGGGGTCACGAGTCATAGAAACCCTGTGCCCCTTTGACCTGCTGCACTTAGACTTAACAAACTCTCTCTCTGCTTACAGCACGTTCCTTGTCACTTGGTTTCATTTCTTGATCAGTCACAAGTAGGTAAGAACCAGTGTGTTCACATCAACCTTGGGATTAAGGGTGCAACCGGGAGCATATTCTAGGATGTGAGTCTGAGGGCCACGGTGACAGCTTTCCAGTAAATGGACTGGTGTAGACAGAAAGTCTGGGACAGAGTGAACTTTCCTGGGAGATCTCAGGTGCTTCAGCTGGGAGGTAAGTTGGGGTCAGCCTTGAACGTCAGACAGGGGGTGGTGGAAGAGAAGAGGGGATTGAAGTGATGGTCCCATGACCGTATCTGAGACCCCAAGGGGACTAGAAAAAAAGATGAGACTAAGTTTGAAGCCTCTGCCTAGGAAATGGTTGCTATTAACACTATAAATGGAGAGTTCAGGAAGATCAGATTTGTGTGTTGGTTAGGATTGAGTTTTGTTTGTTGGTTGAGAAAGAGAAGATAAAGGTTTGTGGAGTTTGGGGTACGTGAGATCTGTCACACCAGTGAGACAGCTTATGAAAACGCCCTGCTGGGAAGTGGGGCACTAGGTATTGGCTTAGATTAGGATTCGTGCACCAGGAGGTCATAGCTGAAATCCTAGGAGTAGATGAGATTGGCCAGGAAGATGGTCTTTGTAGCAAAGCAAGAGGAGGGCCAAGATGGAACCTTGACGAACACCTGATTTCACATGCAGGGGAAGGTCAGAGTGTAGAAGTAGCCGGAGGAATAGCCAGAGAAGGCAGCCTATTAACATTTGCTGACTGTTTACCTGTCTCTGATGAGACCACACTCCTTGAAGGCAGAGACTGTGTTGTCCTCGGTAGAGTGCTGTAGTGTCACAGCTCACAGCAACCTTCAACTCTTGGGCTTAAGCAATTCTCTTGCCTCA
>NW_003852511.1:5210357-5220580 GCF_000181295.1 Otolemur garnettii
CAGCAACCTCAAACTCTTGGGCTTAAGCAATTCTCTTGCATCAGCCTCCCAAGTAGCTGTGACTACAGGCGCCCACCACAACACCCGGCTATATTTTGGTTGCAGTTGTGATTGTTGTTTTGCTGGCCTGGGCTGGATTCAAACCTGCCAGCCTTGGTATTTGTGGCTGGCGCCCTACTCACTGAGCTATGGGCACTGAGCTGAAACATTTAATTGTAATGAAGTCTAGTTTATCATTTCTTTCTTTCATGAACATTTACTTGGGGTTGTATCAAAAAGTCATCACTAAACTCAAGATCATCTAGATTTTCTTCTTTTTTTTTTGAGACAAGATTCTCACTTTATCACCCTCAGTAGAGTGCTATTTTATCACAGCTCACAGCAACCTCAAACTCTTGGACTCAAGCAATCCTCTTGCCTCAGCCTCCTGAGTAACTGGGACTGTAGGCACTTGTCACAATGCCCAGCTATGTTTAGAGATGGGTCTCTGTCTGGCCCAGGCTTGTCTTGAACCTGGGAGCTCAGGCAATCCACCCGCCTTGGCCTCCCAGAGTGCTGGGATTACGGCGTGAGCCACCTCACCGGGCTTAGATTTTCTTCTTTCTTATTGTCTAGGAATTTTATGTTTTCCAGTTCACTTGTAGGTCTGTGATCAATTTCAAGTTAAATTTTGTGATGAGAAATGTGTCTATATTAATTTTTCCTTTTTTTCTTTTTGAGACAGAGTCTCATTATGTTGCCCTCGTTAGAGTGCTGTCTCATCACAGCTCACAGCAACCTCCAACTCTTGCCTCAGCCTCCCAAGTAGCTGGGACTACGGTGCCTGCCACAATGCTTGGCTATTTTTTGGTTGCAGTTGTCATTGTTGTTTAGCTGGCCTGGGCTGGTTTTGAACCCACCACCCTCTGTGCATGTGGCTGGCGCTGTAACCACTGTGCTATGGGTGCTGATCCATAGATTGATTTTTCTTGGTATTATTCCAGCACCATTTGTTGAAAAAAAACAAAACTATCTTTTCTCCATTGTATTGCCTTTGTTCCTTTGTCAACGGACTTTATTTATGTGGTTCTATTTCTGGGTTCCCTCGTTTGTTTCATTCTTCAATTTATTCCTTGCCAATACCACACTGTTTCAATTACTGTCGCTTTAGAGGGAGGCTGGAGGTCCGTCCCCCAGCTTTATTCTTTTCCGTCAATATTGTGTTGGCTGTTCTGGGTCTTTTCCCTCTCCGTGTAAACTTTAGAATCAGCTTATTAATATCCACAAGATAACTTGACGGGATTTTGATTGGGATTGCATTAAATCTTTAGGACAGCTGGGAAGACCTGCCATCTTGACTACATCGGGCCTTCCTACCCATGATCAAGAAACGTCTCTCCATTTACAGGAAGACCTCATTTTACTGTGTGCTATTTGATTGTGTCCCACAGATCGTTCATTTTTTTTTTTTTTACAAATTGAAGGTTTTGGCACTCTTGCATCGAGCACGGCTGTTGGCACCGTTTTTCCAACACGGTGTGCCTACTTTGTGTCTCTGTGTCCCATTTTGGTAATTCTCACAGTATTTCAAACTTTTCCCATTATTATGGTGATCTGTGATCAGGGATCTTTGATGTTGCCATGGTAATTATTTTGAGGCTCAAAGACACATCCAGACAAGGTGGGGAACTTAATGGATAAGTGTTGCATGTGTTCTGACTGCTCCCAGGACAGGCTGATCTCCCTGCCCCGTCTGTCTCTCTCTCTCTCCTCAGGCCTCCATATTCCCTGAAATACAACAATATTGAAATTAGGCCGTTTGGCTCGGCGCCTGTGGCTCAAGTGGCTAAGGCCCCAGCCACGTACACCCAAGGTGGCGGGTTCGAATCCAGCCTGGGCCCGCCAAACAACAACAGCTGCAACCAAAAAATAGCCAGGCATTTTGGCAGGCACCTGTGGTCCCAGCTACTCGGGAGGCTGAGGCAGGAGACTCGCTTGAGCCCAGGAGTTGGAGGTTGCTGTGAGCTGTGATGCCACAGCACTCTACCCAGGGGGACAGCCTGAGGCTCTGTCTCAAAAAAAAAAAAAGAAATTAGACCGTTCATAACCCTTCAGTGGCCTCTAAGTGTACAAGGTAAGGGAAGAGCCATGCATCTCTCACTTTAAATCACAACCTAGGAACAGTTGAGCTTAATGAGGAAGGCACGTTGAAAGCCAAGACGGGCTGAAAATAGGTCTCTTGCACCAAACAGGGAGCCAAGTTGTGAATGGAAAGGAAAAAGTTGCCTTGGGTAGAGTGCAGTGGTGTCACAGCTCACAGCCACCTCAAACTCTTAGGCTTAAGCGATTCTCTTGCCTCACCTTCCCAAGTAGCTGAGACTACAGGTGCCCTCCACAATGCCCGGCTATTTTTTGGCTGCAGTTGTCATTGTTGTTTGGCAGGCCCGGGCGGGTTTGAACCCGCCTGCTCTGATGTATGTGGCTGGCACCCTAGCTGCTGAGCTACAGGCACCGAGCCAAGGAAAAATTCTTGAAGGAAATTAAAAGTGCTATCCCAGGGAACACAGGGATGATAAGAAAGCAATTATTCCTATCTTATTCTTATCAAATCTTACTGCTGATACGGTGAAAGTTTTATTGGTCTGCATTTAAGATCAAACGAGCCACAACATTCCCCCAAGCAAAAACCGAATCCAGGGCAAGGCTTTTCCTCCCTTCGATTTTCTGGAGGCCAAGAAAAGTGAGGAGGCTGCGAGAGTTGGTTTGTGAGGTGTACGGGCAGAAGCCATTTCATAGCAGAACAAGGAGGGGGCAGCAGGTGCTGATACTGATACAGAAGTTGCAGCAAGTTATCCAGATACTGGATACTGATACAGCTGATACAGAAGCTGCAGCAAGTTATCCAGATGGAGCTACGATCATTGATGAAGGTGGCTGCGCCACACAGCAGGTTTTCAGTGTAGATGAAATCGCTTTCTGTTAGAAGAAGACTCCATCCAGGACTTTCCTAGCTGGCAATGCCTAAGTATTTCATTCTGGGGGGAGCTAGTCTACGTGACATTATGTTTTAAATTTCTTACTCGCAGTCTTACCCAGTTCAGTATTTTCCCAATTTCACACGATAACATAGGTTAGGAAGTCATGAACATTTCTTAGGTTTCAACCAGCATTTCACCAATGAAATGTGTAGAATATCAAAGAATAAAATAGAAAATGTGTCAAAATGCTCTGCACGCAATAGAATTATTTTTGTAAATTTATTATTTCTACTGTACGTTTCAAAAACATATATTCATGGAAAATAGCACGACATACGCCTTTTCTTTTCTTTTCTTTTTTTGTGAGACAGACTCTCACTATATTACCCTCAGTAGAGTGCTATGGCATCACAGCTCACAGCAACCTCCAGCTCTTGGGCTAAAGTGATTCTCTGGCCTCAGCCTTCCAAGTAGCTGGGATTACAGGCACCTGCCATGATGCCTGGCTATTTTTCTTTTTCTTTTCTTTCTTTCTTTCTTTTCTTTTCTTTCTTTTTTTTTTTTTTTTTGTTGTTGTAGTTGTCGTTTGGCAGGCCTGGGCTGACTTTGAACCCTCCAGCTTGGTTGCATGTGGCTGGTGCCCTGCCCACTGAACTACAGGAACCAACCCATGACTTAGGCCTTTTCTGTAGGTTGTGGTCCCAAAAGTCAGAGAAGCCTCACACTAGACTGTGAACTTGTCAGGGACAGAGCGGCTGCCCTGCTCCTCTTTGCCCCCCCCCCCATGTTGCATTTGGATCGTGTACTTACTGTAAAGGGTGGGTGATTATTTGTTCAGGCAGTCTGTCCTGGGTACCGCTCAAAGCACTGGAACATGGTGGTGAACAAAAGACAGGGCCTCGCCATCAGGAGCTGACATTCTGGTGGGCAGAGAGAGGGCACAGTGAGGTGGGACGGGTCCCCAACACTGGCCCCAGAGCACCCGTGGTGGAATCTCGGTGGCCCTGGCAGACTAATTCCACCTCAGAGTGCCTCTGTTTCCCATATGCAAAATAACGGGGGTAGTAAGGGGAGGGCACAGCCCCAGCACCCACCTACCAGGACTGTCGTGACGATCAAGCAATTGCAGTTTTATTTTGGCCGGGGCTGGGGCCAGCGCCCTACTCCTTTGAGCCACAGGTGCTGCCCCAGGTTAATATTTTTTAAGCCCTTGAAATATTATGGAGCACGGTCATTAATGTCTTCTAAAGAAGACTGGCCGTAATCAGATTTGTGCAGCACAGAGAGCGTTCCTGCCGGCAGTGGGGACAGGCCAGAGAAGAGGGTGGGGAGTGTCCTTGTGAACAGGAAACAAACTGAGCTTTGTGGAAGGTGTGAGAGAGCAAGTGATGGATTTTTGGAAAGTGTTCCAAAAAACTAGGAAAGCAGTAGATGTGGAGAGTCCCCAGACATCGAGAGGCTTGTGCTAACTCAAGTTCAAGCAGCCTGCATCTCCCGCTGCACAGGCAGTGGCCTGCAGAGAATGCACGAGGCCATTCCTCCCTCCATAACCCACACACTTAAGGTGATTAGATTTTAACATTGGTAAAGCGGGACACCATTGGGGCGGGGCGGGGCCTGACAACAATGCAAACTTTGATAAGCAGTTCTCCATAATCACTTCTCAACAATTATTTGTTATTATTACATTTTAACATTATAAAATTGACAAAAATAATATAAAACTCATATCCTGGTGAAATAGCCACCTGGCAGCCGAAAACCGTATATTCCCTTACTGTTCTCCCGCCCGTTCGTGCATTCTTTCCAAAAATCGGGACTTTTTTTAAATGCCATGGGACAAATTGTTCAAAAGCGGGACGTCTGGTCACCCTACACACACACACTCACTGCAGGGTCTCGCCTGGCCACAGGCGCCCCAAGACTAGGGCTCTGAAGGGTTTTCCAGGACACTCAGGAAGTGCAAAGGGTGAGAGTGGCGGGCCTTAGCTAAACCACATCGCGGTTGCTGAGAACAGAGGGAGGAAAGTAGGGCCCAGGTGCCGGAGCTCTGAACTCCCAGAGCCGCAGGAGTGGGTTTTCTCTTTCCTTCCCGCCCCTCAGTGAACAGTCTCCCGGAGGGCAATTTTTTTAAAAGCCTCACAGATGATTTTGATGTGGCCCCCTCCTTTCCCCCAAATGAAACAATTGACCAGGAGAGATGACTGCCTGGCCAGGGGTTAAATCCACCTGTTTCCACTGCACTGGCCCACACATGGTTTTTCAGCCACAGAACCCCAAGCATGCTGGTCTGTTGATAGTATTACAGAAAGCACACGACGGGGGCCAAGACTAAAGTTTTGAGTATGTTGTTAGCCAGAAAACTGTCTTAGTTAATAACTTTAATAACTGATGCTAAAGTAGGTACCCAAGAAATTGTAACTAATTTTGTTTTGGCTATTCACCCAAGAAACAGAAGTCTTATTTATATATGTTTTTTGAGATAGAGTCTCACTCTGTGGCCCTAGGTAGAGTGCTTTGATATCATCGTTTACAGCAACTTTTGGACTCAAGTGATCCTCTTGCCTCAGCCTCCTGAGTAGCTGGAACTAGAGGCGCCTGCCACAATGCCTGGCTAGTTTTTCTATTTTAGTTATGAGGTGGATCTGGCACTTTCTTAGGCTGGTCTCAAACTCCTGAGCTCAAGCAATCCATCCACTTCGGCCTCCAAAAGTGCTAGGATTACAGGCGTGAGCCACCATGCTCAGCCTAGAAACAGAAATTTTTCATTTCCAAGGACTCAGAGTTTGTATGTGAAGTGGGGCTCGCCTCCCCTTGGTTCTGACCCCTCCCATTCCATGTGTACCTTCCTTGGGGAGCTCTGGATTCTGCCTTCCTCCCAGCTCCCACACATGCCCTGCCCTTCAGAGTCCAGGGCCCCTCAGTTGTGCCTTGTCTCCTAAGCTCAGGGCCACCCACTGCTACAGCACAGGGTTAACACCGTCTTGCTCATCTTGACAATTTAAAAAGTAAGCCTGGGGCCCAGATGCCCAGTTGGCGTCCTGGAGTTGAAGGGACCCTTGGAAGTCACAGGTTCAGCCCCCTTGCTTACCATAGGAGGGAGTCTGGGTAGCTGGTAAGTGGCAGAGTTGACCCCAGGCCTGGTCCACTGCCAGAGCCACCCCCCTGCCCAGATGCTCAGCATTTGCGAGTTGGGAGCAGTTGGTGGGACCACGTCCTGCTGGGCCTCTTGCCTTGCCTAAATCTAGGGAGTTTACGTCCCTCTCCGGCCCCCTTTCCCCAGTTCTAAATGAGATTGATCTGGCAGACCAGCACGGGGAAACTACTGGTGCAAAACTGGTAGATGGAGGGGTTTTCTTTTGTTCAGAGTGGATTTCGAGGCAGTGGCAAAACCCATCCTATAGCTGCATCACCTTGGCAGAGCAACCCGCCCTCCAGACTATCTGCAAACTCGGAGTAATTACACACATTGTAATAACAGGGCATGCACCCGACCAGCGCTTGCTGTGGGTGGTGTCTGAGGTGAGTCAGCCCGGCAGGCCCCTGCCTGCTCCTCCTGGATAGGCGGCAATTCTTTCGAGCTCCAGCAAGATCTGTTTAATAGCTGGTGAGTGCTTTTGCTTTTTTCTCTATGGGAAAAGCAGATAGTTCTGGTCTACTTGGTAATTCTTTATTTCATCCTTGATAGGAACTTACCAGGTGAGACTATAAAACTCTCCCTAGAGCACTGACTTGGTATTTCTAACTCTGATGAGATGTTTTCACCCCAGCCTGCCAACTATTATCTACCAGTCCAAACACATGGGCCCTCTGGAAATAGGCCGTGAAAGGGTTCTTGACACAGAGTTGCCCAGGCATTTAGAGAAAGGAGAAGGAACTTTTTAATTTTTGAGACAGAGTCCCACTTTGTTGCCCAGGCTGAAGTGCAGTGTCATCACCGTAGCTCACTGCAACCTCCAACTCCTGGGCTCAAGCGATCCTCTTGCCTCAGCCTCCTGAGTAGCTGAAACTACAGGATACCTGCCACCATGCCTGGCTTAATTTTCTGTTTTGTGTTGAGACGGGGCCTGGCTGTGTTTCCCAGGTAGACTCCTGGACTTAAGTGATCTTTTTGCCGTGGCCTCCCAAAGTGCTGGGATCGCAGGTGTGAGCCACTGTGCCTGGCCCTGCATTCTCTGTTTTTGATTATCAGAGAAAATCCTGAAACGTAAACTGTTATTCCTGTTGTTCCCACCAAGTCATGCTACCCAACCTCGGTCATCACTTCAGGGCCTTGTTACCTTTTTTCTATAATGAAGTATCCTAGTGATGAAATTTTGAAAGAAAAAAATTACGGTATTCTGATTTGATGTGGTCTATTAATGCCTGTGGCTTTGGACCAGGTCAGAATAAAATATTAGTGGTAAGACATATTCAAGCCAAGAGGCAAAAATGCCTGCCTCCTAGCCCTTAGTCATCATTTCCCTAAGAAGGGTATGAGAGACGGGTGTTTATTAGTAATTAAGTCGGACAGTTATTTTACCAGCCCTAATTGTTTGACTTCCTGGCATCTCTTCTGACCACCTTTCTGTGCGTTCCGGACTGTAATTTCACAAGTGGGTTAGAATTTCACTGACACTTCTGCCTGGTGTCGATGTCAGGGTACAGCCATCCTCACTCACAGTGGAGAGTGTAAGCTGATACGTTATGGAAAATTATTTCCGGGGGCATCTATTAATGCTTTCAATTCCACTTTAATGCTGGCAATTCCACTTTAAAGACTGGATCCTTCAGAAGTCATAGCAGAGTGCAGGATATGCCCACTGTGTGGCATTTGAAATAAAAAAGTATTGCCCGTAACTCCCATGCTCCTTAGTAGGAACTTATTAAAAATAAATAATGGTTCAGTGACACTGTGTAACACTATGAGGCTATTAAACAGAAGAGAGACCACTAGCCTTTAAAAATATTTGTGAAATATTGTTAGACCGATAAAGCAAGTTGTTGACCAATTCAAACTGGGGCTAAAAACCTCTCTATAGCTCTTGACTATGGCCATGACCATGAAATCACAAAGGATGTGCCTGGACTGTAACCAGTGGCCTCTGGAGAGCAAGATGGGATTGAGAGATGGGATAATGGGCTCAGCGCCTGTGGCTCAAGTGGCTAAGGTGCCAGCCACATATACCTAAGGTGGTGGATTCGAATCCAGCCTGGACCTGCCAAACAATAATGACGGCTGCAACCAAAAAATAGCTGGGCATTGTGGCAGGTGCCTGTGGTCCCAGCTACTTGGGAGGTGGAGGCAGGAGACTCGCTTGAGCCCAGGAGTTGGAGGTTGCTGTGAGCTGTGAAGCCATGGCACTCTACCCAGGGGGACAGCTTGAGGCTCTGTCTCAAAAAACAAAAAGAGAGATGGGATAATGGATTGAGAGAAAATGTTTTTCACATCTCTTTTTGTTTTTTTCCCAAACACGACTTTGAGTCCTTTTTCCTTTTTGTAGGCTTTTGGTTCTTTAAAATTAAAGAAAAAATTACTAGAATAAGTAATCCAGCAATGTGGAGCGTATTTTGGCTCAGGAAGCATTTGCTATACTAACACGTGAAACCAAGAGGACCCCAAGGGTCCCCCCTCAGCTAGCGTTTAATCATGCAGCACAGGAAAATCAGAGACTGGACCCAGGAATTTGTGAATGCAGTTCCTCATCACGCAGCCTTTGGGGAGTCTGGGCTTTAGCGTCACTTGGATCATGGAGCCTGGGATTTGTGGTCTATTAATGCCTGTTAAACAGATATAAGAAAAACTCCCTGCCCCTCTGTAATATCCATAGCGCCGCGGTGTACTTGTATTTGCATGTATAAGCCATAATCTCCTGTAAAATACTCTGTGATACTTCTGAACAATAATCAACCGTGCTTCATACACAAAGGGAAAACCCCTTTTCTTTCGTCTTTGAAACCATCGCCAAGGTATGAAATTACACCTGAGCATGCCCAGCCTCAAAGTCACAGAACAGTTCCTCAGTCTTTGACCCCCACTTCAACTCCCAGAGGAGCAGTTCTTCCTCATAATTGGGCAGAAAACTCGTTGAAGAGAAGAAAGACCTCAATGCACACAAACCCACAGGTTTGCTCTCATCCCAGCAAAGAATCATAGAATTTATTTCAAGTTTTAATTCTTCCTTATTTAGTTCTTTCATCCTCAGGGAAACAGTCCCTGTTCCCTGAGGTCTCACTCCAGTTCTCGCCCACCTTTCTGCTTCCTTGGCAGTCCGTCTGCACCTTTCTTTTTTCTTTCTTTCTTCCTTCCTTTTTTTTGAGACAGAGTCACAGTAGAGTGCTGGGGCGTCACAGCTCACAGCAACCTCAAACTCTTGGGCTTAAGCGATTCTCTTGCCTCAGCCTCCCAAGCAGCTGGGACTACAGGTGCCCACCACAATGCCTAGCTATTTTTGTTGTTATTGTTGTTGTAGTTGTCATTGTTGTTTGGCAGGCCCGGGTTGAGTCTGAACCCTCCAGCTCTGGTGTATGTGGCTGGCACCCTAGCCGCTGAGCTACAGGAGACAAGCCAGTCTGCGCCTTTCTAAAACACGCCTCCTGTGATATCAACACTTACATACACATCTTTGTTCCATTACTGGATTATAATCTTGAGGCAACAGGGTTTTGTATCCAAGTTCCAGGGTCTAGAATGAACTCTTACACTGACCAGGTGGTTAGCGTATGTATCCTTAATTAAATACATTTGTTTTTTTTTCAAGCTGTCCCCCTGGATAGAGTGATGTAGCATCACAGCTCACAGCAACCTCCAACTCTCGGGCTTAAGCGATTCTCTAGCCTCAGCCTCCCAAGTAGCTGGGATTATAGGTGCCCGCCACAACACCTGGCTATTTTTTGGTTGTAGTTGTCATTGTTGTTTGGTGGGCCCAGGGCTGGATTCGAACCTGCCAGCTCTGGTGTATGTGGCTGGTGCCTGAGCCACAGCGCTGAGCCAAATTAAATACGTTTCTAAAAGTGAGTTTGTAGTGTACTTTCAAATAAGGAAATACATGTTCAACTTTCTATGAGAAGCTTATACTTCAATAAAAAATAAAGATAAGTGGAGTGGCGCCTGTGGCTCAAAGGAGTAGGGCGCTGGCCCCATATGCCAGAGGTGGCAGGTTCAAACCCAGCCCCGACCAAAAACTGCAAAAAAATAAATAAATAAAATAAAGATAAGTATACATCATTACTATAGTAATAGTAATGCAGAAAATAGGTTAATTTTATTTATTTATTTATTTTTTT
>NW_003852511.1:5220859-5221808 GCF_000181295.1 Otolemur garnettii
TTTTTTCCCCCCCTTGGTGACAGGGTCTCTTTCTGTGGCCCAGGCTGGGGTGTGTGTCATCATAGATCACTGTAACCTTAAATTCCTGGGCTCAAGGGGTCCTTCTGCCTCAGTCCCTTAGTCTCCCAAGTAGCTAGGACTAAGGTGTGCACCACCACACCCAGTTAATTTTTTTAAATTAATTTTTTGCAGAGATAAGAGTCTCATTATGTTGCCAAGGCTAGTCTCAAACTCTTGGCCTCAAAGGATTCTCCCCACCTTGGCTTCTCAAAGCATTAATACCACAGGCATGAGCTGCTATGGCTGGCCTAAGATTGGCATTTTAGAAAAACCCACCAGGAGACTCACAGGCTAGTAGTAATGTTTAGCCGTGGATCATTATAAATATATTCAGAAGATCTACACAGATACGGAACCTGTCTTGGAAGCTCTTAGCTTTGGTACCTCAAACATATAAGTAAACGGCTTGGGTTCCAAGTTGGCGATGTGGCCCTTTAGCACAAGTGACTCCATTTTGGTTTGGTCTGTTGGGTCCTAGTGCAGGAGCTCAGTCCTAACCGATAGCCTCCCATAAAGTTTATTTAATGGGGCTTCCCCATCAGTGCATCCATGTCTCGGTCACGTTAGCCCCTCCCCACATGGACTACACATGGGGCTACGTTGAGAGCTTTCCCCAGGGTGTGCTCTGGGCCTGGGGGTTGCTGGTGTGAAATCCCAGGTTTAGGTTTTTAGAGGACACCATTCCGTTGTACCCAGAGCTCTTAGCTCTCTAAGCAGACATGGGACCTATCAGTTATAAACTAAATGAAGTGCAAAATTCATGTAATGTAGCCAACTTTCTCTCTGCTCCGAGAATTCTTGGCAGCAGTTGACACATTTTCCCCAAATGTAAGGTGACTCCCTAGTAGTCCCGATGAGAAGATTTTACAAAAGGAGGGATTTTTTTTTT
>NW_003852511.1:5221925-5223175 GCF_000181295.1 Otolemur garnettii
ATACTAATTAAATGAGAATCTCTCCCCATCCAGGGTAGGGAAAAATCAACATCAAGTTTTTATTTATTTATTTATTTTAACATCAAGTTTGAGGGAGATAGATAGACTATCCAAAGGCATGCCTGTATGATTTAAGGTGTTCAGTTCATTGACACACACATATTTAAAATCGTGGATTCGTTTAACACGGAGGTGCTGGATTTTTCTCCTCTCCCATTTCCTAAGCGTCCTCACACGGTGTTTCTCTGACGTCCTTGGTGGACTGTCGCATCATCCCTCCAGGCACACTCCTCTTCCCACTGCCCACGTTGTTTGAGAGAGAGCACATTATTTTTGTTTTTTATTTTTTATTGTAGTAAAACACACGTAACATAAAAGTTAGCACTGTACTACTTTTTTAATTGCACAGTCCATTCACATGGTTGTGCAACTGCCCCCACCGTCTACCTTCAGAACTTTTCCACCTTCCTTAACTGAAATTCTGTATCCATTGAACAATCAATAACTCCCTATTCCCCTTTTCCCCAGCCTATGGTGACCACCATCCTACTATATGTCTCTAAGTCCCTTCTGTGGGCGGAGTCACACAGTGTCTGTCCTGTGACCGGCTCATTTCTCTTAAGCATAATGTCCCCTAGAATTGTTCATGCTGTAGCATATGTCAGATTTCCTTTTTTAAGGCTAAATAATATTCTATTTTATGTACATATCACACTTTAAAATCCACTTGTCCATTGATGGACACTGGACTTGTTTCTACCTTTTAGCTTTTTGTGAAGAATGCTGCTGTGAACATAGATAGGTGTGCAGATATCTTCTTGGGACCTTGATTTTAATTTTTTGTGTGTGTATACCCAGAAGTGGAATTGGTGGATCCTATGGCGGTTCTATTTTTGGTATTTTGAGGAACCACTGTCTGTTTTTCCGATGGTCACATTCCCATCAACAGGCTCCAATCTCTCCACATCCTTCCCAGCACTTGTTATTTGATGGGTTTTTGTTTGTTTGGGTTTTGGTTTTGGAGACAGTCTTACTTTGTTGTCCTTAGCAACGCTCTACAAGCCCCTAATGCGTGTGAGGTGGTGAGATAGAGCGCTTTTATATCAGTAGGTGATGGTGTCTCCAGAAATTCTACCCCAAGCCATTTGTGTAGCATTAAGTTTTATTTTTTTCTTTTGTTTTTGAGACAGTCTTACTTTGTTACCCTGGGTAGAATGCCATAGTGTTATAACTCCAGCAACCTCAAACTC
>NW_003852511.1:5223607-5227689 GCF_000181295.1 Otolemur garnettii
GTCCTTGGTACAGGGTTAGCTCTTAGCTCCTCGGCATCTGGAGGATGTGATGAACTGACCCATTCGAGGGTCACATGCTGGTCACATGTCACACAGTGCGTAATCCTCAGCTGTCAGTTACTGAGGAATGAGGGAAGTGAGGAGGAGGTAGCAGAGGGGCTTGGCCTCCAAGGCTGGCTTAGAATAGGGGAGACTTACTTGTATACACTGCAGGGCCCGGGACTCCTGTAGAGTGGAGCTCATCCAGAACTAAAGGTTGCCATGGCCTGCACATGAGTCAAGCACCCAGATGCTTGGCAGTGGCCACACGGGCGGGAAGGCCCCTGAGAGTGGAAGGGGCTTGGGGGTAGGAGGAAGGGGCATGGAGAACAGCATGAGGAGCAGCAGCCCCGCTGTGATCTGAATTCTAGGTTCTCTCTCCTTCCTCCCTTCCTTCCTTCCCTCCTTCCTCCCTTCCGTCCTTCCTTCCCTCCCTCCCGTCCTTCCTTCCCTCCCTCCCATAGCTGCCATTAACACTGCCTTAGACACACCCTGATTCCCACTGTCTCATGCAGTCAGGATCCTTTACCCCTAGGCTCTCGTCTAGTGCAGAAGAGGAGACTCCAGACCTGGGGAGCAAACACTCCATGGGCTGGCACAGACAGGGCACTGGGAGGACACCCGCCGGGCACAGAACCCAGAAGGCATCCCAGAGGAAGCTATGTCTGCGGGGTCTTGCAGATAAGGCAGATGAAGCTGATGAGAAGGTCGTGCGGGGGTGGGGGGTGGGGGGGGCTTGCAGGCCGACACAACCCCCTGTAGCTTTTTAGGCCTTCCCCAGAGCCAGGCCACCCACCCGGTTTCAGCCATTCAAGAACTGCTTTCAGAATCACTGCTCATCTCCTCAGCAAACCGTGTCTTCCCTCGGCTCTCAAACCCGTGACCTTTCTGCAACTTTCAATGCTGCCACCTCCTGCTCTACTTCCCTCCTCTTTGATGTCCGTCCTCTGCTTTCCTCTACCACCAAAATGTAGGCATTCGTGACCTCACAGCTGGCCCTCCCCTGCCAGGCGCATCTTCCAGACTCTGACATGCAAATTTCCCTCTCCTGCCCTGGCCTCTCCTGGGGACTGGGACTATGTTTGCAGGCCCCACAGTCATCTGCTGAGCCTGGCCTCCCTGTCTCACTGCCACCTCTGTAACACTTGCTCTAATTTCCCCTCCTTTCGCTCATCCTCTAGTGATTACACCTCTGCAGCGGCTCCTCCTCCCTCCTCTCCTAGAGGAGCACTGGGGGATCTCGTCAACCCTGGCCTCCCCTTTCCCCATCACCTGCCCTCTACACTGTCCCCTGCCCCCGTGTGTCCCACACTCTGCAGCCTGATCCTAGACACCTTGGGACACCCTGCTTCTGATGAGCGCCCCTCCATGACTCCCCGTTTTCTGTGAAATGACCTCTAGCTCTTTAGATAGGCCTGTTTCCCCTTCCCAGCTCCCTCTTGCCCCTCTTGTTACCTTTGCTTAAGACTAAATGCCTCTTCTTCCCAAGTCCCCCGCTGCCCCCAGCAGGGCCCCTCAAACAAGTTTGTCTCCGAGAAAAACCACCTCTCACTTTTGTTGTCAAAGTAAACGTCTCTTCTCTGACGTTGCCTGAACCTCCCTGTTGGAACACACATCTGCTTTGCGCTGTAGGTCTCCACGTGGTCTCTGTTTCTGCACATCGTATCTTGAGGTCAAGGAGTCGGGTGCTTGTATCTTTATATACAGGCTCCACCACGGGGGCTTGTACATACTAACTGCTCGGTAAATCAGAGTCGAATAAAGGCAGGAATGTGGTTTCAGTGAGACCACAAAACATAAAAAAAATAAGTCCTTTTTGGATTTTGCTCTTAGGAAACGAACCTGCAGAGTAGCACAATCTAACGATCAGAGCTGAGAACAGGGGTCACAGACACACCTCTACTTCCTGTCCTTCTCGCCTTCACGAGTGACTCCAAGCCCTCTTCCCCGTCTGCCTCATGGGGAAGGTTCTGGCCGGACATCGTACCTTGGTAAAATTTCCTCCAGATTATGAGCAATCAAATCGAACACTTGATTATAAACACGCATTAAACTTACAGAAAGGTTAGTTTTAGCAGGGACCTCAAATACCACATTTGTGTGTCTTGACATTACCTGAAGTTCCTGTTTGTCCCCTCAGCCCACGTTTCCAGTTCAGTGAGCAGGACGGTGACAGTGCTGATAGAAAAGCCGAGAGACCTGCCTGGTCCTGCCGGAGTTTTGCAGCTGTGAGAAGGCAGGTCTCCACACGACCCGGGAGTGAAAAGTAACGGCCCTCATGTCATGTGCCTGTCGGGTGTAGCCTTGGGAAAGCTTGCCACAAGAGAGATTTCTGTCCCTGCAGAGACTTCCTATCACTCTTACCCACACACACATCCTCTCTCACTCTGTCTCTAACACACAAAAATACAGACACACACACTCCTAACTGAATCAGGGAAGTGTGAGGAGAAAGGACTTCAGCTACAAGAAAAAAATATCATATGAATTATGGTAAGCAGTTTGCTTTTTTTCTTCCAGTAAAAACTGGTCAGTGGGAAGGGAACCCAAACGGAAATAAGAAATATTTGGATGACTTAGGGGCGAAATCTAGGTGGTAAGGCGTGGGGGTGCACCTGTGTGGGGAAAAAAAAATTAGGCTTGTGATCAGGCAGGTTTATGTGCTGCTGAGACACGGGGATTGCTGGGCTTGGGTTGAAGAGAAAGACTTCTTAGAAAGTTAAGAGAGAAAGACTGTAAAATCCTTAAAGCACATAACACCGTGGAGTTAGCCCATCTTTAGGGGTGAAACTCTCAGAGACTGGAGGATACAGCCGCTCCAAACCACGCCTACCCAACAGCCTCCTCCAGACACAGATGAGGGACCCAAGGCCCACGTCGGTACCTGGTGGCCTGAGGTTATAAAACTCTTGTGTTTTTTCTGCAGTACCGTGGATGGAAGGAGTGATACCATCTGACACGTGATTTTAGTTGTGTAAAGATTGGGTTAACATAAACAAAAGTGTACTGGGCTGCTCTCCTCTGCCGACTTCATGGAAAACACACACCCCACACATACACACGTGCATGGCCTTGATTGTAAAAATAGAACCCCTGTCACAAGGGCAGAAACAGGATACCTTTCAAGAAGTTTGGACCTCACTTCTTCACAGTTTTAGCTGCTTCACAATATTATTTATTTATTTATTTTTGAGACAGTCTCACTCCATCGCCCTGGAATTCCAAGGCGTCCTAGCTCACAGCAACCACAAACTCCTAGGCTCAAGAGATCCTCTTGCCTCAGTCTTCCAAGTAGCTGGGAGTCCGGGCACCCAGCACAGCGGCCAGCTGTTTTAAGAGACAGGATCTACCTCTTGCTCAGGCTGGTCTTGAACTCCTGAACTCAGAGATAGGAATACAGGGGTGAGCCACTATGCCCGGCTGCAATATATATTATATATATATATTTTAAAAAGTAGGCAGGTATGCTGTCTCATACCTGTAATCCCAGCACTCTGGAAGGCTGAGGCCAGTGGATCACTTGAGCTCAGGAGTTCAAGACCAGCCTGAGAGAAGCAAGACCCCATCTCTGCTAAAAATGGAAAACTAGCCAGGCAATATCGTGGGCATCTGTAGTCACAGCTACCTGGAAGGCTGAGGCAAGAGGATCCTTGAGCCCAAGAGTTTGAGGTTGCTGTGAGCTATGATGACACCACGGCACTCTACCCAGAGTAATAGTGAGACTCTGTTTCAAAAACAAATTTTTTTTTTTTTTTAAAGTAAGTATGATAGATGAGGGAAAGAATTGTATCTTGGACTGAGAAACAACAACCCCAACAAAGAGCAGGTAAGAAATAAAATAAAGAACATAACCCGTAATGTAAAATGAAAATAAAGCAACAGCCCATTGTTGCGTGCATTGATGTGTTTTTTAAAAATAGCAACTCCAGGCTCGGCGCCTGTGGCTCAAGTGGCTAAGGCGCCAGCCACATACACCTAAGGTGGCGGGTTCGAATCCCCAGCCCGGGCCTGCCAAACAACAATAATGGCTGCAACCAAAAAAT
>NW_003852511.1:5228689-5233412 GCF_000181295.1 Otolemur garnettii
TTTTTTTTTTTTTTTTCAGTTCAACAAATTTTTATTTATTGAGGGCCCCCTGTAGGCTGGGCTCTCTGAAAGTCATATGGCAAAAGTAAAGCTCGGGGGGACAGAAATTGGGGTTCTGGGTCCAGTTTGGCCACCACATGGCTGTGATAAGAGAAAGTAAAGGAGACATTGGGTCAGGCAAACTTCAGGAAGAACCTGACCACCAGGTTTCATGGGACAAGTCTAATGTTCCGGGTGGGTCCCATTGGAACTTGCCTTGCTCGGAATACACCCAGTCCCCACCAGAGGCCAGGGCCATGGTTACTAGGAATCCCTCTTATACAAGGGCTTCAGCACTGAATTGGATGATGTGAGAAAGCAGAATGTATCTTTGCATCCAAGCAGAAGTGACTTTTATTTTCTTTCCACTATTGTATATTTCTAAAATTTCTAACATGAGCTGGTATCAGAACCCTTCCCCTATTTATTCAAAATAGTGTGCACAAACTTTACGGCCACCTGTATAACAAGTGATCAGATGTAGGCAGATACACACAGCATGGTGTGATAACCAAGGAGATCTCTGAAAGGCTAACTGTGATTGGTCTGGGTAGTGGAGTAGGAATTTGTTTTTCCCATATACTCACCTGAATTTTCAGATTTTCTGTGACAAGCACTTTTTTTTTTTTAAACAGGGTCTTGCTCTTTTGCCCAGTCTGGAGTACAGTGGCTTCATCATAGCTCACTATAACCTTGACTTCTGGGCTCAAGTGATCCTCCTGCCTCAGCCTCCTGAGTGGCTGGTATTATACCACACCCAGCTCATTTTCTGTTTTTTTGTAGAGCCAGGGTGTCACTGTTGCCCAACCTGGTCTTGAACTCCTGACCTCAAGGGATCCTCCTGCCTCAGCCTCCCAGACTGCTAGCATTACAGATGTGAGCTACTGTGCCTAGTATACATATTTCTTTTCTAATTAATAAAAAAATCCATATTTAATTGCTTTAAGACTAACACCCTACACACCAATATGACATGTTAGCTAAAATAAAAAAGAATAAAGAATTTTGTTAAGGAATATTTATAAACCCTTCAAAGATTCTTCTGAATTAGGGTCTGAATTTTGTTTTTTGAGATAGGGTCTCACCTGCCACCCTCAGTAGAGTGCCTTGGTGTCATAGCTCACAGCAACCTCCAACTCTTGGGCTTAAGTGATACTCTTGCCTCAGCCTCCCGAGTAGCTGGGACTATAGGCACCGCCAAAACACCCATCTAGTTTTAGAGATGGGGTCTCGCTCTGACTCAGGCTGGTCTCCATATCCTGAGCTTACGCAATTCACAATTCACATGCTTCAGCCTCCAGGAGTGCTATAGGGTTATAGGCCTGACCCACCCTGGCCCTGAATTAGGGTCATTATTAATTAATAGATTAACTTTAATCAAGTTTCTGGTTATCTCCAAAGATTTTTAACCTGTGTCAAAATGAAAAGCTCCCTTGGTGGAGCCAGCAAATATAGATGCAAACACCACCAGGCAGAGTACAAGAGAGAATAAACTTCTAACAACAGTAGCAAGCAACGTGATAATGCATTGCGGGCCCCTGTGAGCAGAAAGCCCCTGTTCTGGTCCGTGTCTGTCGCACCTTGCATGGCTCTCAGGAGCATTCAGGTGTCGTGTTTGGTTTTCCATAAACAAGTAGATGAGAGACATTGAGTTAATGGTTTTGCTTTTGATTGAACAACCGGCAAATGCAGATCTATGTATTTCATCTTTGAATGAGGATAGCACCATAAGACTTTGTTCTGTTTTCTCTACAAACACTCATTTGGCACAGACTCAGTTCCAGGCCCGTCTAAACACTACACAGATAAATGTGAAGTGCCCAGGAGGGCCCTGTTATTTTCTTCACCCTGGTGACTGCAGCATCACTCATCACTGGGTCACATGGGAGCAAGTGGGATTCGAGGCCCAGGGCTGGCCAGGAGCCCGCTCCCAGTGATCACAGCAGGATGCCTCTGCAACCCTGCAGACACTGAAGATTGAGTGTCCTACAGGCAGGTGAAATTTGGACAAAGCTAAGCCAGACTTTCCCAAAAGTCCATCTTGGGCTGCTGAAATCCATTCCCCCAAAGCTTGCTACTTTCCCTGGATGAGATCATAGTTTCTTTTTTTTGAGACAAAGTCTCATATGTTGCCCTGGGTAGAGTGCCATGGCGTCATAGCTCACAGCAGCCTCCAACTCTTGGGCTTAAGCAATTCTCTTGCCTCAGCTTCCCAAATAGCTGGGACTACAGGCACCCCCCACAATGCCCGGCTATTTTTTGGTTGTAGTTGTCATTGCTGTTTAGCAGGCCCAGACTGGGCTTGAACCAGCAGTCTGGGTATATGTGGCCAGTGCCCTACCCACTAAGCTATAGGCACCGCTGAGGCCCTAGCTTTTTTTGTTTGAGACAGAGCCTCAAGCTGTTCCCCTGGGTAGAGTGCTGTGGCATCACAGCTCACAGCAACCTCCAACTCCTGGGTTTAAGCTATTCTCTTGCCTCAGCCTCCCAAGTAGCTGGGACCACAGGTGCCCACCACAACGCCCGGCTATTTTTCTTTTTTTGGTTGCAGCCATCATTGTTGTTTGGCAGGCCTGGGCTGGATTTGAACCCACCAACTCTGGTGTATGTGGCTGGTGCTTTAGCCACTGGAGCCATAGGCACCGAGCCAAGGCCCTAGCTTTTATTGAATTCTCATCATTTGAAAACTTCAGCTATCGAGATCCCGTCTATAGCTGGTTAAAATAAGCCACCTGGGGAACTTGGAGGACTCTCAGATGAAATATGGGTCAGGAGTGAGGATGACGGAGAACAGTTTGTAATCAAGGAAAGAGAATGAATCCAATTCACAATCCATTCCCACTGGGAAAGCAGAGCCCCCTTGGGGTACATTGAATACAGATGCAAATGCCACCCGGGGCCGAAAAAGCATAAGAAAGTAAAAGACTATTCTATGGATGCCCTGGGTTGAAACTACAACAAATCATGTCCAGTTTACTCTGTTAAAGGAGACATTGAAGTTTTACTCTGTTTTTATAGAAATTTTCACAATGAAAACAGTCAGGCATTAAAGAATAAGGCTCAGTAATATATATTTTAAAGATTCCCCAAATAAGATTTTTATTTCTCCACTGTGCCCGATAAATGGAATCATCGCTCTTATATTTAAAAACTAAAGAAGCTGGCCCAGCGCTGTGGCTCATCCTTGTAATCCCAACCCTCTGGGAGACCCAGGCAGGTGGATTGCTTGAGTTCAGGAGCGTGAGACCAGCCTGAGCAAGAGTGAGACCCTGTCTCTACTAAAAACAGAAAAACTGAGGCAAGAGGATCACTTGAGCCCTAGAGTTGGAGGTTGCTGTGAGCTATAATGATGCCATGGCACTCCACCCAGGGCAACAGCTTGAGACTCTGTCTCAAAAAAAGAACCATGAGATCCTGTCACTACTAAAGTAATTTAAAAAATAAAAACTGAAGGAAAACCCTGGTTCTGGTGACCCTTTCTAGTGGCAGGATTTATGACAGCTCTCCCAACACTGTCACACTTATTGCTGGTGTTTTGAGGGTGACTTTCTGGCGACACTGCTAATTCAGCTGTTGCCTAATCTAACGCTCCCAAAGATTTGATTGAGAAATAGGATTTTCACTTTTTTTAAATTAGGTTTGAAAGGGACTCGGTTAACACATTGTTGACTGGCAGTTTTACGCAGCAGAAACTATTGGTGTTTCCCAGAAACTTGTGACCAGTCAGGAATGTGTTAATATGTTTGTGTTACCTCGTTGGCTTGGACCCACCCAGTTTGTCAGTTAGGCACCTCAGTTCTCTGCCAGCTTGATGTCTCCTGAAAAGGTTGTTTTAGAGAAAATGAAATCAGATTGTTTTCCCCTTTGGTTAAGAGATCAAACGCCCACCAAAAGCCCTTGGGTCAGTTTCTTAGCAGATAAAAATAATTCTTCATTCCTTTCCAACTCCTAGCCTAAAACTACCTCTGATGAATAATGTAGCGTGCCTGAGTCCCAATCCAGTGGGTTATCAAAGCCCATAACTGACATTTTAAATATGTTTATTTCCAACCTCACTGGAAACCACACACAGAAGAAGAGCATGACATGTGCCCTCTTATTAAACTTGACTTATGATGCGACTCTACTTAGACACTCGTTGGTATTTTTGCAGACTCCAAATCTGATAATGTGTGGACACACCTGGGAGAACGTTATTTTATTTCAGAACTATGATACTTTGCTGTCTCTAAACTTGCCAGTGTAAAATGTTTACTTCTTAATTGTTCTGAATTAACTCAAGACGTGGTTATCCTGGGGAGCAGTGTCACAAAGGATCTGAGAGCCAGCGGTGGTCCTGGAACGCTTGGAGGGCGACACTGGAGTGGTAATAGCTCTCCAAAAGCAAGAGTGTACAAGATAAAAGGGCACCTCCCCTGCAGCGAGGCACATTAAGTCAATCTGTGATCCACTGCCAACATCCTGGCTGCAGCCATTTCTAGGCTCAACTAATCATGACCTTTGTGGATTCTGAATCTTGTTCCAGTTCACAATTAACTGTTAATTGACTGGTATTTTATAACCTGTCAGCAGCATACTTAGAGTTAGACATAGCACCAATGGATAATAACCTTCTTTTCCTTTTTTTTTTTTGTGGGGGGAGGAGGGACAGGGTCTCACTCTATTGCCTGGGGTCGAGTGCAGT
>NW_003852511.1:5233563-5234148 GCF_000181295.1 Otolemur garnettii
GGGGACACAAGGACCCACCACCATGCCCAGCTAATGTTTCTCTTTTAGTTTTGGTAGAAACTGGGTCTTGAACTCCTGGCCACAGGCATTCTTCCTGCCTATACTCCATTGCTTTGGAAAGCCAAGGTGGGAGCATTGCTTGAGGTCAGGATTTCGAGACCAGGCTGGGCAACATAGTGAGACCCCACATCTCTACCAAAACAAACAAACTAAAACTGTATTTGTGAGAAAGGATGAAGAGGAAGAAGAAAGGGAGAGAAAATGCTCTGTAGAAAGATCCACGTATCTGCTTGTGAGTGTGGAAAATACCGTGTATCCAAGAACTTTTTTTTTGTAGAGACAGAGTCTCACTTTGCTGCCCTCAGGAGAGTGCTGTGACATCACAGCTAACAACCACCTCCAACTCCTGGGCCTACCTGATTCTCCTGCCTCAGTCTCCCGAATAGCTGGGCCTACAGGCACCTGCCACAATGCCCGGCTATTTTTTGGTTGCAGTTCAGCCAGGGCTGGGTTTGAACCCACCACCCTTGGTACACAGGGCTGGCGCCCAACCCACTGAACCACAGGCGCCACCCTATCTGAGAA
>NW_003852511.1:5234682-5237945 GCF_000181295.1 Otolemur garnettii
ATGCTCACCTGTGGCTATTCTAGTCATTGTTGTGCTTGCCCAGGAGGAGAACGGACCTTTAATGCATTATCTCCTCCAGTCCTCCAGTCACCTGGTGAGACAGGTGTCATCCTGTTCAGAGAGTGAGACAGTGGGTTTGGCAGGCTTGGTAACGATGGAGTTGCACATTTGCACAAGCTTAGCTGCCCCTAAAGCTGTTAATCTCCGTGGCGTGCAGCAGGCTCCTTCTCCACAGCAACCAGCAATCTTTTGGCAGCCTCGTATACCTATGCTCAGTTAGCACTAAGAAAAGTGTCATTTGGGGTCAGGTGCAGTGACTCATGCTGTAATCCCCACACTTTGGGAATCTGAGGCAGGAGGATCACTTGAGGCTGCAGTGGCCTGTGATGCCACTGCACTCACGCCTGGGTGACAAAGCAAGACCTAGTCTCTTGAAAAATAAAATGTCAGTTGCTTTGACAATTTCTAGAATAGCTTTTCACTATTCTATTCACTGGGCTGTCCAGTGATTTCTAATTTACTTCTTTTTCTTTTGGGCTAGTTTTTTTTTTTTTTTTTGCAAGTAATGCATTTTATTTGCATTAAATGGCCAAGAACTGGGCGTGAACACAGGTTCTGTGATGCCACTGCACTCACGCCTTTGTTTTGTGTTTATTGTCCGTCTCTCCCAACTAGATCATAAAGCTTGAGCCTAGGAGTTGGTGTTTGCAGTGAGCTTTGATCATGCCACTGCGCTCTAGTCTGGGCAACAGGGTGAGATCCTGTCTCAAAATAAATAAATAAGGGGAAAGGAGGGAGATAGGGAGGGAGGGAAGGAAGTGCAGGAAATTGAGCCGTCTGGTTTGGCTGCAGCCCAGGCTGTATTTAAGGAAGTCATGGGAAATAAGACAGATAGAAGGCTGGGTCAGGACTTGTAATTGATGGACATAATGAAAAAGTCTCTAAGGACTGCAGGGAACTATGAGTGTAAATAGGGGAGTCTAAGGATTTTTGCTGTGTAGGGGACGAAATTTTAAGGACTGTTTGGTGCACTGGGTTGGAGATGTTATCTGAACATCAAGAGATTTCAGTAGGCAGTCCTAGAGCCCAGCGGAAAGCATTTACTGTATGCCATGGGTGGTGCTGAGTCTTCCAGATGCAAAAAGAAAGGGCCTTCCCTTCTGGTGGAGAGGCTTGTAGAAGTTGCTGAGAATGATGGAGACCACCAAAAGGAGAAAATGTGGAAGGAGAACGCTTAGAACCTCACTAGAGTTCCTCCTGGTAACTCCCGAGGACTTGGCTGTGAGACAGGCTGGGATCTCATCATATCAGGCAGGATGGGGAAAGGATGTGGCCAGGACATGATGGGCACGGGCCTGGGGTTCAGGCTTCCTTGGCAGAAGGAACTCTCAGGGAAGATGCAGCCTGCAGCCTCCAAAGGGGAAATGGAGTCTTGGCCCTGGTTCCAGAGGCAGCTTTTATCCAAAGAGAGCTGGTGTGATGGGGCATGAGCTGGAGCAGGAGGGCCAGGTGTCTCTAAGAGTCAGGTGGGGATCTGCTTCCCTGTTCTGGATTTTTCTGGCCAACCAGAACTGGACTGTAGCCAACAGTTGGTGTACAAGGAACTGGGTCCAGTCTCCGCAAGGTTTGGTGGGAACCGGGCTGATGCTGCTTGAAGCACATGAGATGAAGATTAAGAACGTGGTGAGGCCTGGAAGCAGCAGGTTTTGAATTCTCATTCTAGACGCTTAACAGTGAATTTTAAAAAGAGAAAGAGAAAGTGGCTTCAGCAAGTCATAAATCCAGAAGAGGGCAGTTTGAGGCTCTTATTTTGGGGGATAGATGATGCCTAAACTTGTTTGTAGATAAAGGGGACAGAATTAATACAGATGGGTAGCTGAAGAGGAAGGGAAAGAAAGGAGCCATTTATGAAACAAGCTCGGAGAGGGTAGGAAGGGGCGGGTAGACTCGAAGGCATAAACACCGCTTGGAAAACAGGAAGGAAGCTCCATGGATAGGTGTGCTCTGTGGTAAGCTAGACAAGATATTTGTCAAGGCTCGGCGCCTGTGGCTCAAGTGGCTAAGGCGCCAGCCACATACACCTAAGGTGGAAGGTTCGAATCCAGCCCGGGCCACCAAAACAACAAAGACGGCTGCAACCAAAAAATAGCTGGGCGTTGTGGTGGGCGCCTGTGAAGCGGAGGCAGGAGACTCACTTGAGCCCTGGAGTTGGAGGTTGCTGTGAGTTGTGATGCCACAGCACTCTACCCAGCTTGAGGCTCTGCCTCAAAAAAAAAAAAAAATATTTGTCAATGTAATACATTGTTTATCACAGAAACAACACTGCCAGAGAAAGTTTGGAAAATAGAAACATAAACCCAGTAGCTATTATTATTTTTGTATTTTCCCCTCAAATTCATATAGTCCTAACTTGCATTTTCACATGGTTCCAGCCATAGATACATACATTCTATCTTGCATGTTTCACTTAACATTACATTTTCTATGTTGCTATTTAGTCTTTATAATTACTTAAATAATATTTCATCAAGTAGTATGACAATTTATTCCACTTGTAACCCTACCTTTAGGCATTTATGTTATTTTTAAAAACTGATACTTGGGAGGCTAAGGTGGGAGGATTACTTGAGGATAAGCGTTTGAGATCAGACTGGACAGCATAGTGAGACTCATCTCTTGAAAAAGTGGTAATGTACATACATCTTTTGTATTATCTTCTCAGGCTGGATTCTCAAAAGTCACATTAGTAGGCAAAAGAGTGGAAGTATAATTTTTGTGGGTCTTCTTTTGTGACCTTTTAGTTTGTACATGCTGGTTCTCAACTTTATGATCACCAAAGTAATTCCCTCTGTCCTAGTCCTTATCTAACTTGAAAAGGCCACAACCCAGTGTAGTAGCATATGTAGCAGAAGTCATCACAATTTTCCCCCAAATTTTCCAAGCCATTGATCTCTACAGTACCATTCGGCTGCTAAAATCCAAATTCAGAGGACTCATGAGACTCCGTGTTACTGCAGAATTTAAGCTGTTTCATTTGCCGTGTTCTGTAGACACTGCTTAATACTTTATTATAGGTGATTTGCCAACACCCCTTACCTACTAACTTCATCCTCCCACTAACATGCCTGCTGCTAATAAAATGAGGCTAAAGATGAGGCCTGTAGCTGGGCATTGTGGCGGGTGCCTATAGTCCCAGCTACTTGGGAGGTTGAGGCAAGAGAATCACTTAAGCCCAAGAGTTTGAGGTTGCTGTGAGCTGTGAT
>NW_003852511.1:5237965-5240286 GCF_000181295.1 Otolemur garnettii
AACCCGCCACCTTAGGTGTACGTGGCTGGCGCCTTAGCCGGTTGAGCTATAGGCGCCGAGCCCACTTTGTTGCCCTTAGTAGAGTGCTGTCAGAGCTCACAGCAACCTCAAACTCTTGGGCTCAAGCGATTCTCTTTGCCTAAGCCTCACAAGTAGCTGGGACTACAGACACCTGCCACAACACCTGGCTATTTTTAGAGACAGAGTCTCGCTCTTGTTCAGGCTAGTCTCAAACCTGTGAGCTCAGGCAGTTCACCTGCCTCAGCCTCCTAGAGTGCTGGGATTACAGGTGAGCGCTACCATGCCTAGTAGTAGATTTTCAAAAAATATTTTCTTCTGCCTCTCTGTTTTATTCCTGACACTATGTTTTTTTTCCTGTGGTTAGTAACTCCAAAGAAAAATATTTCCAGCACACCCTGCATGGAGGTGTGCTGGAAGAGGGGAAAGAGCAGGTGTCTGGAAACTCTTACTTTGTAGAGTGTACTTTATGTTTCCTCCTTTTAAGTCCATTGTTCCACTGTTGTGCTCCTCTGGTCTGGTATTAGTGGCCTTTTCAGTGGACTTTCTTCCTTGTGTCTTGGGTCTCTTGAGGAAAAGATTCTGTTGGCCAGCAGAAACACATCTCCATTTGCAACTTTGTTTCATCATTCTTTTTCAGCTTTAGTATTCTATTTCATGTGGTTGTCTGTTTAGGATATCCTGTTTGCTTTCATGTTATGTTAAAGGCTTGTATTAGAATAGGATGAATATTTAACCAGGTTGTTTGAATTATAGTATTGGTTTAAAAAAGAAAAAAGATCTAAGAGTTCTAAATTGGACATATTGAACATAGGTTTCTCCCAAAGGGCTGCTTATTCTTCTGTGGCCTTTGATCTTGTAAGCATGAAAGTGAGTAATACAATGCAGAGAATACTAATATAGATATTTTCACCTCTGCTTTGGCCTGTTGGAAGAAGCCTTTCACTTTATGGACTTTAAGATTATGCATGGCTCGGCACCTGTGGCTCAAGCGGCTAAGGCACCAGCTACATACACCTGAGCTGGCGGGTTCGAATCCAGCCCTGGCCTGCCAAACAACAATGATGGCTGCAACCAAAATTAGCCAGGCGTTGTGGTGGGCGCTCGTAGTCCCTGCTACTTGGGAGGCAGAGGCAGGAGAATCACTTGAGCCCAGGAGTTGGAGGTTGCTGTGAGCTGTGATGCCACGTCACTCTACCCAGGGTGACAGCTTGAGGCTCTGTTTCGTCTCAAAAAAAAAAAAAAAAAAAAGATGATGCCTGAATCCGTAAGATGCAATGAGAAGGCCGTCCTCCCCCAGGTGGGAGGGGGACCGCTAGGCAGAGAAGCCTCCTGCCCTGCCCTACCTCTTTCTATCTCACTGCAAACACCCTGGGGTGCTGGCTCCACTTCAAAGGAAGCCCCAAGGGTGAAGAAAGCACAGATAAAGGCACCCAGGGATGATAAGGGGGCCATAAATTTGAAAGGTAAGTTTTCTGGCACTATCAATTATCACTTCTTTTCAAATATGTATATAGAGTGGATATTCCAGTTTTCATTTCAGTGTATGCAGGTATTTTTTTAAAAGACCTTTTAAAGAATTGTGCAATCCTTACTCCCTAACATGCTGTGTTTGGTGTTAAGAACCTGCCAGGGCTGACTGGTAACTTGGAAGGGAAAGGGCTGAGGTGGCTGGGGTGGGCACCGACTGGTTACTACTCACAGGTGCGGTGGCCTCTGACCCCCACTGGACTGGTGATCTGCCCACAAACAGAGCTGCTCCCCCTTCTGGCCAGCGGTGTCACAAATGCACACCGTACAACGTAGAGAATTTCAGACAGAAAGGGAAACTAGCTTTATAAAATCTTACTACTCCTACTAGCAAAACAACCTATCCTTAGGAATAAAACATTATTAGAGGGCGGTGCCTGTCGCTCAGTGAGTAGGGAACTGACCCCATATACCAAGGGTGGCGGGTTCAAACCCAACCCCCAGCCAAACTGCAACAACAACAAAATAGCCAGGTGTTGTGGCAGGTGCCTGTAGTCCCAGCTACTCAGGAGACAGAGGCAAGAGAGTTGCCTAAGCCCAGGAGTTGGAGGTTGCTGTGAGCTGTGATGACACAGCACTCTACCAAGGGTAATAAAGTGAGACTCTGTCTCTAAAAAAATAAAAATAAACCACATTATTAGAAATGAGTATTCTGAAATAGTCCTCTATAAGCTAGGTTGTGATGGCGGTGCCTGTGGCTCAGTGAGTAGGGTGCTGGCCCCATATACCGAGGGTGGTAGGTTTGAACCCGACCCCAGCCAAACTGCAACAAA
>NW_003852511.1:5240306-5243379 GCF_000181295.1 Otolemur garnettii
GTCTCAAAAAAAAAAAAAAAAAAAAGATTATGCCTATTTCCCCAAAGTAATGCTAGTATTGCCCTTTTTTCATTCTCAGAGGTCACTTTCTTTGGATGATAAATTACATAGTCACCTTAACTATTATTATTATTATTTTTTAGAGACAGAGTCTCACTTTGTCACCCTTGGTATAGTGCTGATGTGTCACAGCTCCCCGCAACCTCCAGCTCTTGGGCTTAGGTGATTCTCTTGCCTCAGCCTCCCAAGTAGCTGGGACTACAGGTGCCTGCCCCAACCCCCAGCTATTTTTTTGTTGCAGTTTGGCTGAGGCTGGGTTCAAACCCACCACCCCTCAGTATATGGGGCGGGTGCCCTACTCACTGAGCCACAGGCACTGCCCAACTATAATTTTTTTAATATTTGAATTTTTGCAGTGAGCATGTATAGTTTTTTAATCAGAAAAAGAAATTGGTATTAAAACAAGTACAAATACTTCCAGAGTCTTTGATTAACTATTATTCCATAGAGTCTGACTAAATACCAACCAGATGGAAAATATTTGCCACCTTGGGGTAGGCAATGATTTCTTTGATGAGACACTAAAATTATGAATCACAGAAACAATCAATACATTACATATTAGAATTGAAAATTTGCTCTTTGAAAGATACAGTAAAAATGAAGAAATAAGTTATAGATTGGAAGAAAATATTAGCAATATATGTGACAAAGGACTTGTTTCTAGAACATATAAAGAACTCTTATAGTTCAATAATGAGACAAATAACTTAATTAAAAAATGGGCAGCAGGTGGTGCCTGTGGCTCAAAGGAGTATAGCGCCAGCCCTATATGCCAGAGGTGGCAGGTTCAAACCCAGCCCCGGCCAAAAGCAAAAAAAAAAAAAAATGGGGCAGGCCGCAGGGGAATATAGCCGGGGAAGAAAAACTAATTCTGTGAGAATATAAGTGGCAGCAACATCAATCTGGGGTGGAGCTGGAACTGAGTGAATTGCCCCAGCTTCCATTAAGCTCCTGATGTTGTCAGGCTTCAGCTCCCCCTGCTGGCTGGTGGCAGAGTGTGGCAGTCTGACCGAGGAGACATAGATTTCCCTGTGACTCAGGCAGGTACAAATCCCTAGAGCATCTGCTCATTGGAGGGAACTGGGTCACAGCCCTGTGGGGTTACCAGTGACTGGGTGTGACAGAGGTGTAAGGTGAGGAAGGAAGCATCAACATTCCCAGACTAATTCATTTGCTAATTCATTCAGAAGGGTGGGTCCTTCTGACTCCATGGAGCACCAGAGTGAGCATACTCAAGCTGCCAGCAGACCCCTGCTAGCTAGTTGCTAGAGACCTTTTGAACTCTCACACTTGAGACTGGATGCCAACTGGGACAATTGATTTGGAACTCTTGACCTGGGCCAGTCACTTGAGGACTAGCCAGAGTGGTACCGTGGGTGTGTGGTTGTGGGAAGGTTTGATTTTCCTTTTCCAGTTGTTGCCTGTGGTGGGTGGAGTGACTTAGTTGCTGGTATTTCTCCACAGCTGAGACTTCAACCTAGAGTTACTGCTTCACTAGGATTAGACAGAGACTAGCTGAAAACAAGACAGAGCCACTTAGCCCCATCACACAGGTCCCCAGTGTCTCAGGCCATAGGACTGTTACAGGTCCTTTGCAAAGCTCTAAGGGAAAAGATACAGATACCAGTCCCAGCTCTTGGGCAAAGGGCTGGTTAATCCCTACACCAAAAGCCCCCAACCCAACTTCACCTTATCTGCTCATCTAGCCAAACGGTGTAAACTAATCATAGGGCAGAATCAGCGGAAAAACTCCAGCAACATTAATAATCAGAGTAGATCAAGTCCTCCAAGGAATGACATGGCAGACACAACAGAAGATCCCATTTCATAAACAAATGGCTGAGATGTCAGAAACTGGATTCAGAATTCTGTCTCATTGCAAATAAAACTAATAGAATGGAGGTAAAATTGGAATTAGAAATTCAAGGAGCATTTCAGAAGTTGTCTTAATAATTCAATGAATTCAAAGACAGAATCATGTAAGATTTTGACATAGTGAGACAAGAACTTGCACCACTCAAAGATCTGAGAAATAGAGTAGAATCCCTCAGTAACAGAATGGACCAGGCAGAAGAAAGGATTTCAGACATTGAAGAGAATGCTTTTGAATGCTCCCAAACACTCAAAGAGAAAGAGAAGTGGAGAGCAAAAATGGATCATTGTCTTAAGAGAGCTCTGGGATAATTCAAAGACTAATATTTGCCTTATAGGAATTCCTGAAGGCAGCGCAAGGGGCTTTGAAAGGCCCTGATGCTCTACTCTTTGATAATTGAGAAATTCCCAGACATGCCAAGAGATTCTGAAATTCAGGTAGCAGTTTCAGAACCTCAGCACAACTCAACCTGAATAAGGCATCTCCCAGACATATTATAATTAACTTCATCAAAATTAATACAAAAGAGAAAATTCTGCAAGCAGCCAGACATAAGAAAACCATAACCTACAAAGGGAAGAATATTAGAATGATTGCAGATCTCTCTGCTGAAAACTTTCAAGCTAGAAGAAGGTAGTCATTGACTTTAAATCTGCTAAAACAAAATAATTTTCAACCCAGGATCCTGTATCCAGGTTAACTGAGTTTCATTTATGACGGAGAAATTATACTTTAATGCCATTCACATGTTGAAGTAAATTGCCATAAGTAAGCCAGTTCCCCAGGATATTCCCAGACCTATCCTCCATAATGACCAGTGTAATCTTCTGCCACCAAAGTAAACTCACTCAGAAACTTTTGATCAAATTCCAGCTTCCATAGTGGTTGAAGTATTAAAAATGTCCACCAGATTTTTGAAAAACTTCATACCAAAAATTCTACCAGGCTTATCAATATTCTCAATGTGAGTGTTTTAAATTGTCCTTTAAAGAGGCACAGGTTGGCTGACTGGATACAAAAACTCAGGCCAGATATCTGTTGCATACAGGAATCTCATCTTACCTTAAAAGATAAATATAGACTCAGAGTGAAGGGATGATCATCTATATTTCAGGCAAATGGAAATAAAAAAAAAAA
>NW_003852511.1:5244372-5258411 GCF_000181295.1 Otolemur garnettii
AAGTCTAACCTCAGCAAATTTAAAAGAATATAAATTATTCCTTGCATCTTCTCAGACCATCATGGAATAAAAGTTGAACTCAGTAACAACAGGAATCTGCATACTCATGGATGCAGAAAAACATGTTCCCCAAAACATGAAAACTAAATAACCTTATGCTGAATGATAGCTGAGTCATAGATGAGATTAAGATGGAAATTACCAAATTTTTGGAACAAAATGATAATGAAGACACGAATTACCAGAACCTCTGGGATACTGAAAAGGCAGTCCTAAGAGGGAGATTTATAGCACTGCAAGCCTTCCTCAAGAGAATGGAAACAGAGGAAGTTAACAACTTAATGGGACATCTCAATCAACTGGAAGAGGAGGAACATTTCAGTCCCAAACCCAACAGAAGAAAAGAAGTAACCATAATCAGAGGAGTAATTAAATGAAATTGAAAACGAAAGGATTATACAACAGATCAATAAATAAAAAAGTTAGAAGAGTAAAATCTTTAATTCCTTTTTTTTTCTTTTTGAGACAGAGCCTCAAGCTGTTGCCCTGGGTAGAGGGCCATGGCATTACAACTCACAGTAATCTCCAACTCCTGGGCTTAAGCAGTTCTCTTGCCTCAGCCTCCCAAGTAGCTGGGACTACAAGTGCTTGCCACAACGCCCAGCTATTTTTTGGTTGCAGCCTCATTGTTGTTTGGCGGGCCTGGGCTGGATTCAAACCTTCCAGCTCAGGTGTATGTGGCTGGTGCCTTAGCCACTTGAGCCAGAGACACTGAGCCTAAAATCTCTAATTTCATCAGTCAGAAATGGCAAAGATGAAATAACAATAAACTCAGAAATTCAAAAAATCCTTAATATTATAAGAAACTCTATTCTCAGAAATATGAAAATTTGAAGGAAATATACCAATATTTGGAAGCATGCCATCTTCCTAGACTTAGCCAGAATGAAGTTCTGAAATAGCATCAACTATACAAAAGCTTTCTAAAAAGAAAAGCCCAGGACCAGATGGCTTCACATCAGAATTCTACCAAACCTTTAATGAGGAACTAGAACCTATATTGCTTAATCTTTTCCAAAATATAGAAAAAGAAGGAATACTACCCAACACATTCTATGAAGCAAACATCACCTTGATCCCCAAACCAGGAAGAGACCCAACAGGAAAAGAAAATTATAAACCAATATCACTAGTAAATATTGATGCAAAAATATTCAACAAGATCCTAGTAATCAGAATCTACAAAAAAAATTATACACCATGACCAAGTGGATTTTATCCCAGGTTCCTAAGGCTGGTTCAATATACATAAATCTATAAATATAATTCACATAAACAAACAAAGACCATAGGATTATCTCAATTGATGCAGAAAAAGCTTATGATAATATCCAACGTCCTTTCATGATTAGAACACTTAAGAAAATTGGTATAGAAGGGAAATTTATAAAACTAATAGAGGCCATCTACAGCAAACCCACAGCCAATATTTTATTGAATGGACTTAAATTGAAATCATTTCCACTCGGATCAGGAACCAGGCAAGGTTGCCCATTGTCTCCCCTGCTTTTCAACATTGTAATGGAAGTCTTAGCCATCACAATTAGGCAAGAAAAAGCGATCAAGGGTATCCATATAGGGTCAGGGGAGATCAAACTTTCACTCTTTGCAGATGATATGATTATATATTTGGAAAACACCAGGGATTCTACTACAAGACTCTTAGAAGTGATTAAGGAATACAGTGTCTCAGGTTACAAAATCAGCACTCATAAATCTGTAGCCTTTATATATACCAGCAATAGTCAAGCTAAAAAAACAGTCAAGGACTCCATTTCTTTCACAGTAATGCCAAAGAAGATGAAATATTTGTGAGTTTACCTAACAAAGGACATGAAAGATCTCTATAAAGAGAACTGTGAAACTCTAAGAAAAGAAATAGCCGAAGATGTTAACAAATGGAAAAACGTACCATGCTCATGGCTGGGAAGAATCAACAATGTTAAAATGTCCATACTACCCAAAGCAATATATAATTTTAATGAAATCCTTATTAAAGCTCCACTGTCATACTTTAAAGATCTCAAAAAAATAATACTTTGTTTTATATGGAGTCAGAAAAAACCTCAACTAGCCAAGACATTACTCAGAAATAAAAACAAAGCAGGAGGAATCACGCTACCAGACCTCAGATTATAGTATAAATCGATAGGGATCAAAACAGCATGTTACTGGCACAAAAACAGAGAGGTAGATGTATGGAACAGAATAGAGAACCAAGAGATGAACCCAGCTACTTACTGTTATCTGATCTTTGATAAGCCAATTAAAAACATTGAGTGGGGAAACGATTCCCTATTTAGCAAATGGTGCTGGGTGAACTGACTGGCTACTTGTAAAAGACTGAAACTGGACCCACACCTTTCACCATTAATTAAGATAAACTCTCACTGGATTAAAGATTTAAACTTAAGACATGAAACTATAAAAATACTAGAAGAAAGTGCAGGGAAAATACTTGAAGAAATTGGCATGGGCGAATATTTTATGAAGAAGACCCCCCAGGCAATTGAGGCAACACCAGAAATATATTACTAGGATCTGATCAAACTAAAAAAGCTTCTGCACAGCCAAAAACACAGTTAAGTAAAGCAAGCAGACAGCCCTCAGAATGGGAGAAGATATTTGCAGGTAATGTCTCTATAGAAGGTTTAATAACCAGAATCCACAGAGAACTCAAATGTATTAGCAAGAAAAGAATACGTGATTCCATTTCAGAGTAGGCAAGGGACTTGAAGAGAAACTACTCTGAAGAAGATAGGCGCATGGCCTACAGATACATGAAAAAAATGCTCATCATCCTTAATCATCAGAGAAATGCAAATCAAAATCACTTTGAGATAGCATCTAACCCCGGTAAGATTAGCCCACATCACAAAATCCCAAAACCAGAGATGTTGGCATGGATGTGGAGAAAAGGGAAAACTTCTGCACTGCTGGTGGGAATGCAAACTAATATGTTCCTTTTGGAAAATAAGTTCGGAGAACACTTAGGGATCTAAAAATAGACCTGCCATTTGATCCTTCAATTTCTCTACTAGACATATATATCAGAAGTCCAAAAATCACTTTATAGCAAAGATACTTGCACCAGAATGTTTATTGCAGCCCAATGCATAATTGCTAAATCATGGAAGAAGCCCAAGTGCCCATCAATCCATGAATGGATTAATAAATCATGGTATATTTACACCATGGAATATTACGCAGCCTTAAAAATGATGGAGGCTGGGTGGCGCCTATGGCTCAGTGAGTAGGTTGGCGGCCCCATATCCAAGGGTAGTGGATTGAAACCCAGCCTGGCCAAACTGCAACAAAAAAATAGCTGAGGGTTGTGGCGGGTGCTTGTAGTCCCAGCTACTTGGGAGGCTGAGGTAAGAGGATCGCCTAAACCCAGGAGTTGGAGGTTGCTATGAGCTGTGATGCCACAGCACTCTATCCAGGGCAATAAAGTGAAACTCTGTCTCTTAACAAAAACAAACAAAAGATGAAAACATTACCTCTTTCATGTTTATATAGATAGAGCTGTAACATATTCTTCTTAGCAAAGTATCTCAAGAATGGAAGAAAAAGTATTGAATGTACTCAGCCCAGGGAATGAAACCAATTTATAGCTTTCATATGAGAGCTATAACCCAACTATATCCCAAGAAGAAGGGAAAAGAGGAGATGGAAGGTGGGGGAGGATGGGTAGAGGTAGGGTAATTGGTGGGAACACACTTGTGTTCCATTTTACAAGGGTACATGTTAAATTTATTAAGTATGGAGCATAAATGTTTTAACACAATAAGAAAATGTGGTGCAGGCTATGTTAACCAGTTTGATGAAAATATTTCAAATGGTATATAAAACCAGCACATTGTACCCCATGATTGCATTAATGTACACAGCTATGGTTTAATATAAATAAATAAATAAATGGGCAGGCCAGGGGCCATGGCTCAGGTCTGTAATTCTAGCACTCTGGGTGGATAAGGTAGGAGGATCACTTGAGCTAAGGAGTTCAGCACCAACCTGAGCAAAGAATAAGACTCTGTCTCTACTAAAAATAAAACAGTTAGCTGGGTGTTGTGGCAGGTGCCCATAGTCCCAGCTATTCAGGAGACTTGAGCCCAGGAATTAGAGGTTGCAGTGAGCTAGGCTGACACTAAGCCACTCTAGCCTGGGCAGCAGAGTGAGACTCTGTCCCCAAAATGAACAAACAAACAAACAAAAAAGGCAAGACTGAACTCAGACAATATGTGAATCATATCGTAAGCACGTGAGAGGTTGGCTTAACATCATTAGTCATTAGGGAACTGTGACCACAGTGAGATATTTTACATTCATGAGAATGGTTAAAATTAAAAAAGAATGAAACTACCAAGTGTTAGGATGTGGAACAGTTGAAACTTGTACATTGCTGATGAGAGTGTAACATTGTACAAATACTTGGAAAACTATTTAGCAATTTCTTTCTTTTTCTTTTCTTTATTTCTTTTCTTTTTTTTTTTTTTTGAGATAGAGTCTCAAGGTGTTGCCCTGGGTAGAGGGCTATGGCATTATAGCTCACAGCAACCTCCAACTCTTGGGCTCAAGGTGATTCTCTTGCCTCAGCCTCCCAAGTAGCTGGGACTATAGGTGCCTGCCACAATATCCAGCTATTTTTAGAGATGGAGTCTTGGTCTTGCTCAGGCAGACCTCAAACCTGTGAGCTCAAGCAGTCCACCCACCTCGGCCTCCCAGAGTGCTAGGATTACAGGGGTGAGCCACCACACCTGGCCTATTTAGCAATTTCTTTCTTTCTTTTTTTTTCTGAGACAGAGCCTCAAGCTCTCCCCCTGGATAGAGTGCTGTGGCATTACAGCTCACAGCAACCTCCAACTCCTGGGCTCAAGCGAGTCTCCTGCCTCAGCCTCCCAAGTAGCTGGGACCATAGGCGCCCACCACAACACCCGGCTATTTTTTGGTTGCAGCCGTCATTGTTGTTTGGCGGGTCCAGGCTGGATTCGTACCCGCCACCTTAGTTGTATGTGGCTGGCGCCTTAGCCGGTTGAGCTATAGGTACCGAGCCCTATTTAGCAATTTCTAATAGCTTATACCTCCATATGACACAATAGTTCTACCAGTATTAATCTAGGAGAAGTAAAAATATATGCCCATAGAAATATTTGTAGCAAACTTATATATAATAATGCATAGTGAAAACAACCCAGATGTCTATCAACAGGTGAATGGATAAACAAATTATGGATATCTATAAAATGGAATACTTCTTGGCTTTAAAAAAGAGATAATGATCTACTTCTTTATGATTTAATAAGGGCAGTACTGTGGCTTGGCTCAAAGGAGTAGGGTGCCAGCCCCATATGCTGGAGGTGGTGGGTTCAAACCCAGCCCCAGCCAAAAAAAAAAAATAAATTACTAATACATACACAACATGGTTGAATATCAAAAACATTATTCTAAATAAAAAAAAAAAAGGCTACATTTGATATGATTCCATTTATATGAAATTCTGAAAAATGCAGACTGTGGTACAGAAGCAGATCAGTTTTGGTTGAAAATAGAGGGGAAGATTGATTGAAAAGGGACACAAAGGAATTTTTGGCAGTAATGTGAATCTTTGTCTTGATTGCTGTGGTGATTTAATAGGTTTACACATTTGTCATCAAACCATGTGCTAAACATAAGTACAATTTACTTTTTGTAAATTATACCTCAATAAAGTTGACAAAAAATATGCTATGGTCAGGTGCAGAGTCTCACAATAATTTTGACTAATCCCTGTGCTTTGGGAGACCAAGGCTAAAGGATCACTTGAGGCCAGGAGTTCGAGATTAATTCAAGATAGTGAGACATCATCTCTAAAAAAAATTTTTTTTAAATGATTTAGGCATAGTGATGCATCCCTTAGTTTTAGCTATTCAGGAGGATTGCTTGAGCCCAGGAGTTTGAAATTACATTGAGCTATGATGGTTCCACTGTAAACTCCAGCCTAGGCAGCAGAGCAAGACACTGTCTCTTAGAAGCAGAATAGAACAAAAAATCAGATAATCTTATTCTTTTAGAATTCCTTTTTTATGTTTAAAATCTTTCTAAGCCCTTTTGGGAAGTTAGGTTATTTCCTGGTTTGTATCTTTATTCTGACTTGTTTTTTTACTTCTACTATCTACAAGGTTTGTCAGCTCTTGGGCAAATATATAATGACTCCAAGGCATACACTGCAAATTCTGGTATAAATCTTTGGCAAACTTAAGAACTTCATATACATGTGTATATATAAAAAAATCCTTCATTTCTTAAAGGTAGGGTAAAAAAAATATCTCTTGTATAATTTGGGTTAGTTAAGATTTTTATTGAACTTTTTTTTGAGCATAAATTTTTTGGTTTGTTTCTTCAGTGGCCCGAACCTGTAACTTGATCCTGATTGTTCTGGATGTCCTAAAACCCTTGGGACACAAGAAAATAATTGAAAATGAGCTGGAAGGATTTGGCATTCGCTTGAACAGCAAACCCCCCAATATTGGCTTTAAGAAGAAGGACAAGGGGGGCATTAATCTCACAGCCACTGTAAGTGGGGAAGGTGATATGGGTAGGTTGCCAAAGGGACTGGATTCTGGGTGGATTGAGGTCCATAGACATTGACCTTTTGAAGTTTCTTGGCTTTTCCCTGTGCTAATTGAGATAACACAATGACCTTACAATGATTGACAATAAAGACTTCCAGATTAGCACAGGAATCAGTTTTAGACTTACCTTTACAACTTCATTTCTTCTTTTGGCTTATCTATTTGGGATTATATGGGAATGTGGACCAATCTTACTCTTGCATGCAATAGGTGGCTGCCAGTATCCTGTGTTTTCATTTATTTAATACAAATTAATAGATCAACTATCATGGGGCAAGCATTGTTTTAGGCTCTGGGCTAGAGCAGGAGTGGAGAAAGTGGGGAATGGAAGAGGGAACAAAATAGACAGAACCCCCTGCTCTTATATTTTAACTGGGTAGAGTAGCAAATAAAATAAATGAGTGAATTATAGTATATTAGATAATGATAAATCAAAGAACAAAAGTAAAGTAGGAAAGGGGATAAAGAGTGTTGGTATAAGAGTTTCAGTTTTAAGTAGGTCTGTCAGGAAAGTCTTTACTGAGGTGACATCAAAGTGTAAACCAAATAGATATCTTGGAATAGAGTGTTTCTTGTAGAGGGAATATCCAAGTTCAAAAGCCCTGAGGTAGCTCATGCCTTCCCATAGTTCAGGAACAGCAGAGTGAGCAAGTAGGAGAATAATAAGAGATGAAGTCATCACATAGGGCCATGAATGCTTTCACTTTATAGAAGATGGGTAATTACTATTTATGTTCTGATCCACAGAGTAAATAAGTTTTGACTTAGGTTTTAATGGAATCATCCTGGCTATTGTGTTGAAAATAGAATGCAATGGGTTAAGAGCAGAAACAGAAATTATTTGAGAGGGTTACTGTAATAATCTGGATGAGAGGTGATGTCTTCTGTGTTGTATTAAGAGAGAGGTTAGCAGTCTCCCTGATGAGGATGGAAGAGGCCCTCAGACCTGGCAACATGCAGTCAAGGCATTGCCATTTACTTTGTGGCATCTAACCACTCCTTGATGATGCCAGTTGACCAGCCCTGGTGTGGTCTGGCATCTCCCCTATGATATTCAAGTAGCTATAATCTACTTTGTCTCTTGCTAGGGTCATGTGCCTCTGTCCTTAAGTAATAGCAGAAAGGAGAGGAAGATCCCTATCCTTCACTTTCCCCACTTTCTCCCGTTAGATCCTTTTGGTACCAACTTTTCTTTTGCTCACCTGTCTTCTCTTTTTTTTTTTGAGACAGAGCCTCAAGCTGTCACCCTGGGTAGAGTGATGTGGCATCACAGCTCACAACAACCTCCAACTCCTGGGCTCAAGCTAGTCTCCTGCCTCAGCCTCCCAAGTAGCTGGGACCACAGGCGCCCACCACAACACCCAGCTATTTTTTTGGTTGCAGCCGTCATTGTTGTTTTGGCGGGCCCGGGCTGGATTCAAACCCGCCACCTTAGGTGTATGTGGCTGGCACCTTAGCCACTTGAGCCAGAGGTGCCAAGCCTCACCTGTCTTCTCAAAACAATTTCTAGGCTGGGCGCAGTAGTTCACGCCTTAATCCTAGCACTCTGGGAGGCTGAGGTAAGTAGATTGCTTGAGCTCTTGAGTTTAAGACCAGCTTGAGCAAAAGTAAGACCCCCGTCTCTACTAGAAATAGAAAAACTGAGGCAAGAGGATTGCTTGAGCCCAAGTTGGAGGTTGCTGTGAGCTATGGTGCCATGGCACTATACCCTAGGGCAACAGCTTGAGACTCTGTCTCAAAAAAAAAAAATTTTCTGTTTGTCAAGAGCTAGAGCCCACGGTGGCATCTGTGCTCAGTGAGTAGGGCTCTGGCCCTATATACCAAGGGTCGCAGGTTCAAACTCAGCCCTGGCCAAATTGCAACAAAAAAAATAGTCGGGCATTTTGGCAGGCGCCTGTAGTCCCAGCTACTCCGGAGGCTGAGGCAAGAGAATCACCTAGGCCCAAGAGCTGGAGTTTGCTGTGAGCTATGATGATGTCACAGCACTCTACTGAGGGAGATAGAGTGAGACTCTGTCTCTACCAAAACAAAAAAAAGAACTGGAGCCCATGCCCTACCACACATCCATAGACATGCCTAGGATTTGACTTGGCCCATCAAATTTTGCACAGTAGCTGCTACTAGGTGTTTTAGATAATACTCTTAGATTCCTGGAGGCTTAGTTCTATTTTCCCTAAAATACTAAAGACCAGACAAGAACTAGCCCAGTACCTCTTGGACCTTTTTTAACACCATAATGTTTCAAAAATACAAATATGAAATAAAAAAATAAAAGGGCAATAGCTTCTTAAAGTAGGGTCATAAAGTAGAAGAGGTGAGAAGTGTACCGCTCAGTAGAGTGCTGTGGTATTACAGCTCACAGCAACCTCCATTCTTGGGCTTAGGCGATTCTCTTGCCTCAGCTTCCCAAGTAGCTGGGATTACATGTGCCCGCCACAACGCCTGGCTGTTTTTTTGTTGTTGCACTTTGGCTGGGGCCAGGTTCAAACCCGCCACCCTCTGTATACGGGGCTGGCACCCTACTCACTGAACCACAGGCACCGTCCAAGTTTGGAAAAATTTTTAGTTTTTATTTCCTCCTAGAAGTTAGTGACTCTCATCTAGAGTGTCTTTAGTAGTGACTTTGCATTTTGTTTGAATTATCCAGGTACTTTGATAGGTACTTTTGGGAAGTGTGTGTGTGTGTGTGTGTGTGTTTGTGTGTGCACCCTATCTAGTCATTGTTTGCTATGCTCATTCAGTGCCCTCAGAGTGAGCTGGATGCTGAAACTGTGAAGAGCATTTTGGCTGAATACAAAATTCATAATGCTGATGTGACTCTTCGTAGCGATGCCACAGCTGATGACCTCATTGATGTGGTGGAAGGAAACAGGTACTGACCAAGTTTGTAGTCTGTGCCTAAATGTTGAATTTGGATCATGAATCTGGCAGACATCAACTCTAACTCTATTTGTGCTACTATCTCAAATGGTTTCTTCAGCTGTAAAACGAGGGATTGGTTTTTATTTCTAACATCCTTTCTTGCTTTTAAATTTGATTATGATAGCCAAGTTCCCTATTTCAGTTACTTGCTGTGAACTGCCTTAAGCTCTTTTAATGTGATGGTCAAAGAGAGTAGATCATTCAGTTCTCCCAGAATTAATCCATCTGAGAAATCATACAAGCTGCCCTGCAGCAGTCATTGCAGGCCAGACTGTGTCTGTTTTCCCTAACCTCAGAGTACATAGCTAAATACCTATTCTATGAAACATTACTATTATTAATACTTTAATAATTTAGACTACTATTAAAATTATTCCTAGCATTTAGATATAATATTTTTTACTTGCTTTCCTGTTCATTGTTCCTGTTTGTTGGATAAATTATTTTATCCTTATTTGCAAACAAAAGCTAATGCCTTGAATTAGGCATTATATTTATTTTCTTTTTCTTTTTTTTTTTTTGCAGTTTTGGCCAGGGCTGGGTTTGAACCCACCACCTCTGGTATATGGGGCAGGCACCCTACTCATTTGAGCCACAGGCGCCTGCCCTCTTTTTTTTTTTTTCTTTTTTGAGACAGAGTCTCACTCGGTCACCCTTGGTAGAGTGCTGTGGTGTCATAGCTCATAGCAACCTCAAACTCTTGGGTTCAAGTGATTCTCTTGCCTCAGCCTCCCAGGTAGCTGGGACTACAGGCGCCTGCCACAGCTACTTTTTAGAGACAGGGTCTCACTCTTGCTCAGGTTAGTCTCAAATTCATGAGCTCAGGCAATCCACCTGCCTTGGTCTCCCAAGTGCTGGGACTACGAATGTGAGCCACTATGCCTGGCCTATTTTATTTTATTGACAGAGTCTCACCCTGTCACCTTGGTAGAGTGCCTCAAAGCAACCTTAGTCATCATACCTCAAAGCAACCTTAGTCTCTTAGGCTCAAGCAGTCCTCTTGCCTCAGCCTCTTGAGTAGCTGGGGCTACAGGTGCCTACCACATCTCCTGATTAGTTTTTCTATTTTTAGTAGAGATGGGTGCTTTGCTCTTCCTTAGGTTGGTCTTGAACTCGTGAGCTCAAACAGTTCACTTGCCTTGGCCTCCCAGAATGCTAGGATAACAGTTACTGCACCCTGGTGAGTTAGGCATTTTACAGGTAAGGAACTAAAGCCTAGAAGTTGTGGTTTGGCCTAATCATTAGCAACTTTGGTTGCCATACTGATTGGACACCAGGAATAACATTGCTATATGCTGTGTTTTAAAAATGTATTTTTACGCCAGGTGCAGTTGCATATGCCTGTAATTATAGCACTTTGGGAGGCCAAGATGGGAAGATTACTTGAGGTCAGGAGTTTGAGATTAGCCTAAGCAAGAGTGGAACTGTCCGTACAAAAAATAGAAAAATTAACTCGGGCATGGTAGTATGCACCTGTAGTCCCGGGAGGACTGGGAGGCTGAGCCAGAAGGATCACTTGAGCCCAGGAGTTTGAGATGACTGTGAGCTAAGATGATGTCATAGCACTCTAACCCAAGTGACAAGAGTAGTACCCTGTTTTCATAAAAGCAAAAAATTATATTTTTGTTTTCAAAAATTATTATGAAATATATTATTAGAAATTATGGGTTTTTTTGTTTTGAGACACAACCTCAAGCTGTCACCCTTGGTAGAGTGCTGTAGTATCACAGCTCACAGCAACCTCCAACTCCTGGGCTCAAATGAGTTTCCTGCTTCAGCCTCCCAAGTAGCTGGGACCATAGGCGCCCACCACAACACCCGGCTATTTTTTTGGTTGCAGCCGTCATTGTTGTTTTGGTGGGCCTGGGCTGGATTCAAACCCGCCACCTTAGGTGTATGTGGCTGGCGCCTTAGCCACTTGAGCCACAGGTGCCAAGCCAGAAATTACGTTATTAAGACAGCAATATAGGAGACTAACTCTGAGAGAAATTAATTGACTTGCCCAAGGACACATACTGTCAGCCCTCTGTATGGGGGGGGGTTTGGTTTCAGGACCCTCCACAGATACCAAAATCTGCAGATATGCAAGTCCCTTATATAAAATGGTATAACATGGTTGGCCTTCTTTATCTATGAATTTTGATCTGAATCTTTGGATGGCAGACCCACATGTATGTATTTAGATGACAGAACTGGGATTAGAATCAGTTTGGAAACTTCAAATGTGCATTCTTCCCACTGCAGCATGCTTTCCCAGTAATTAGCTTTATGTCTGGGACTAGGGCCTGAATTTTGTTGCTTTTCAACTTGGAGTTCACTTTTTGGAACTTATACTTATTTTGATAGGAAGTCATTTGAGGAGGAAGAGCTGAACTGCTTTTGAGAGCCTCTGATTTGAGTCTGGGTGAGAGGGGTGCTGGTAATCAATCTGCCAGTTTTGTCAACAAGTCCAGACTAATACCCTTTATTTCTTTTACTTCTATAGAGTTTATATCCCCTGTATCTATGTGTTAAATAAGATTGACCAGATCTCCATTGAGGAATTGGATATTATTTATAAGGTACCTCATTGTGTACCTATCTCTGCCCATCACCGCTGGAATTTTGATGACTTGTTGGAAAAGATCTGGGACTATCTGAAACTAGTGAGAATGTAAGTCTTGGTGGATAGGGTAATGTTGCTATAGGAATTAAACTAGACTGTCCTGATCTCTGGAGATTATTAACAGTATATGACTCTTGAAGATAATTAGTAAATTGGTTCCTATTATCTATTGGGTAATACTGAGGGCACTTTCTTCCTCAGATTGGAGATTATCCTGGTCTGATCTCAGGAGTGATAGAGGGTTGGTTTGCATTCAACACATGAGATACTCTAAGAAGGTGACCATGTCTATGTCCCTTCTGTTCTAGTTACACCAAACCCAAAGGGCAGTTACCAGATTACACTTCTCCAGTGGTACTGCCTTACTCCAGGACCACAGTGGAAGATTTCTGCATGAAGATTCACAAAAATCTTATCAAAGAATTTAAATAGTAAGTATCTTGGGCATGTGGTACTGTCTTTCTTGTAAGTTACTGATTCCCTAACTAATTCTTAGGAAAGCATTGAAAGCACCAGGCACCAAGGAGGATGTCTTTTTAAAAAGCATGCCTAGTTGGAGTGGGAAGAGCTCCAGAAACCCCTTCAGGTCAGGAGGACTGATGGACTAATATACAGATGGCTCTGATTTTCCCTCATTAATTCATTTCCTGTTGGCAATACACATATTAACTCTTTCTGCCAATGTATTATTGGCCTTCACTGGGGTCTGAGTACCTCTGTAAACTTTAAATATAGGCCACCCTCCCAATCTCTTTCTCAAACATTAGCAGTAGCTAATATAGGCTAAAATTTTCAATGTTTTATTTTGAACTAACTTTTATTTATTTATTCATTAAATTTCAGAGTCTTAATCTTACCCTCCTGGATAGAGTGGTATGGTGTCATAGCTAATAGCAATCTCAAACTCTTGGGGTAAAGAGAGCCTCTTGCCTCAACCTCTTGAGTAGCTGGGACTACAGGTGCCTGCCACAATGCTCAGCTAGTTTTTTCCATTTTTAATAGAGATAGGGTCCTGCTTTTGCATAGGCTGGTCTGGAACTTGTGAGCTGAAGCAGACCACCCACCTTGGGCTCCCAGAATGCTAGGATTACAGATGTGAACCACCATGCCCAGCCTTGAACTGATTTTTTAAAAAATATTTTTCATTTTTTAGAGACAGGGTCTTGCTCTGTTGCCCAGGTTGGATTTAAACTCCTGGGTTCAAGTGATCCTCCCATCTCAGCCTCTTGAGTAGCTGAGACTACAGGTGCTTGCCGTCATGACTGGCTCTATTTTGGAGTGCTGCAAGTATAGTATAAACCATTTCTTTCTTTCTTCTTTTTTTTAGAGACAGAGTCTCACTTTATCACCCTTGGTAGAGTGCTATGGCGTCACAGCTCACAGCAACCTCCAACTCCTGGGCTCAGGCGATTCTCTTGCCTCAGCCTCCCAAGTAGCTGGGACTACAGGTGCCCACCACAACACCTGGCTATTTTTTTGTTGCAATTTGGCTGGGGCTGTGTTTGAACCCACCACCCTTGGTATATAGGGCCAACACCCTACCCACTGACCTACAGGCGCCACCCAGTATAAACCATTTCTTTTATCCCGTAGGCCACTTCTAATGTTAACAACTCACATTACTATAGTAAAATTATCAAGAATAGTAGGAAATTAACATTGGTACCATATTAAACTATAGATATTATTTGAATTTTACTACCTTTTCTACCAATGTCTTTTTTTTGAGACAGAGCCTCAAGTTGTCCCCGTGGGTAGAGTGCCGTGGCATCACAGCTCACAGCAACCTCCAACTCCTGGGCTCAAGCGAGTCTCCTGCCTCCGCCTCCCAAGTAGCTGGG
>NW_003852511.1:5259748-5280840 GCF_000181295.1 Otolemur garnettii
TGAGGCTCTGTCTCAAAAAAAAAAAAAGAAAAAAAAGGGCTCGGCACCTGTGGCTCAAGTGGCTAAGGTGCCAGCCACATACACCTGAGCTGGTGGGTGAGTAGTCCTAGCTACTTCGGAGGCAGAGGCAAGAGAATCGCTTGAGCCCAGGAGTTGGGGGTTGCTGTAAGCTGAGATGTCACAGCACTCTACCCAGGGCAACAGCTTGAGGCTCTATCTCAAAAAATTAAAAAAAAAAAAAAAAGATATGTCCCCAATGCATCATATATAGGATTTCTGATGTCAGTATATCTAACTGATAATAGTATTTACTCTGATCACTTGGTTAAGTTGGCATTGGCTGGGTTTCTCCACTGTAAATAGTATTTTTTTCTTTGTATTTGATAAATAACTTGGGGGAGATACTTTGAGAATATGCAAATCCTGTTTCTCTTTAAATTTTTGCCTGTTGATTTTAGTATCTCTGAAGCTTGTCTGTGATGTTAGGTTTCTTGCTCAAATTATTCCAACTTTGGACATTAGGAAATCCTTTGTGTTGGCTTCTGTGTTCTTTTTTTTTTTTTCTTCTTAGCATTTCCTTACTTAGGCGCACTACTTAGATGTTCCTGCTTGACTTTTTTTTTTTTTTAATTGAATGGTAACTATGTACTTTAATGTACTTCTGGAGTACAGTGTGGGGTTTTCACACACAATCCGAAACACTTCCATCAAACTGGTTAACATAGCCTTCGTGTCATTTTCTTAGTTATTATTTTAAAACGTTCACATTCTGCTCTTAGAAAGATTCACTTGTACCCTTGTAAGATAAATCTCAGAAGTGATCCCTCCAATCCCCCTCCCTCCACCTCCTGGTTGACATTGGTTTTGCTTAGTCATGTCTCCAAGGATCTTTGGTTTTCAAGAGGTAGGGGCTTATTTATTCATTTTTTAGTAGGTTATTGCTTACAGATCCTCTCAGCAGATAGATAGGAAATACATATATGGATGCAAACCATGCCTACATATATGTTATATTTCTGTATCTAATCCATCCTATTCATCCATCTTTCTTGAAAACCATGAGACTATACCTTTACCTCTGATTCCATAGGATTCTTTCTAGCCTTTCCTCTTTTTTTTTTTTTTTAACTTTTCTCCAGCAATGAGATATGTATATGTTATTACTTGTTACCTGTTTACTTATTTTTATTTTTTTTGTTATTTTTTTTGAGACAGAGTCTCACTCTGAGACTCTTGCCTTGGGTAGAGTGTTGTGGCATCATAACTCACAGTAACCCCAAACTCTTGGGCTCAAGCAGTCCTTCTCTCTCAGCCTCCTAAGTAGCTGGGACTACAGGGACAAGCCACCACACCTGGCTAATTTTTTTTTTACTTTTTGTAGACAAGGTCTTGGTATGTTGCCAGGCTGGTCTAGTACTCCTGGCTTCAAGTAATCCTCTCACCTTGGCCTCCCAAGGTGCTGGGATTACAGGCATGAGCCACTGCACCCAGAATTGCTCTCCACATTCTTTTATCTAAAATAACTATATTCTATGGATAGGTGCTAATTTTCCACTACACTCAAGAGAATTATACTTTGGCTATTAATTAAACTAAAGATGACTCTTGGAAAAAGTTAGGCATTGTCCTTTAGCAGAATTCATAGATTTTTATTAACATATATGGCTCCTGCATTCCATGGTGATAGAACACTGTGGGTAGAAAAGTCTCTAGGGGCAGCACCTGTGGCTCACAAGGGTAGGGCGCCAGCCCCATATGCTGGAGTTGGTGGGTTCAAACCCAGCCCTGGCCAAAAAAAAAAAAGTCTCTAGAACTGTAAGTTTACCAGGGAATTAAAAGAGAGGGGAGTAAAATATTTTAGAGAAAAGACATGTCCAATCAAACAGAATTTTATTTGGTCACTATCCTATTATGTTTTCATTTTCTTTAATTATTACAGAAATAGCTGGGTTTTTTTTTTTTTTTTTTTTTTTGAGGCAGAGCCTCAAGCTGTCCCCCTGGGTAGAGTGCTGTGGCATCACAGCTCACAGCAACCTCCAACTCCTAGGCTCAAGCGAGTCTCCTGCCTCCGCCTCCCAAGTAGCTGGGACCACAGGTACCCGCGCAACACCCAGCTATTTTTTGGTTGCAGCCATCATTGTTATTTGGCAGGCTCGGGCTGGATTCGAACCCGCTGCCTTAGGTGTATGTGGCTGGCACCTTAGCCACTTGAGCCACAGGCGCTGAGCCATTTTTTTCTTTTTTTGAGACAGAGTTTTACTTTGTCACCCTCGGTAGAGTGCCATGGCATCACAGCTCACAGGAACCTCCAGCTCTTGGGCTTAGGTGATTCTCTTGCCTCAGCTTCCCAGGTAGCTGGGACTATGGGTGCCTGCCACAATACCTGGCTAGTTTTTTTGTTGCAGTTTGGCTGGAGCTGGGTTTGAACACTCCATCCTCTGTATATGGGGCCAGCGCCCTACTCACTGAGCCACAGGCATCGCCCTCTAGAAGTAGGATCAATTATCCGTAAGGGTTTTGATAGATTTTGCTGCCTTACTTTCCAAAAGGGCTTGAACCATTTATATTGTCATCACCAAAGTAGAAGGCTTGACTATACTGAGGCACTGAGTATGACTGCTAAAAACAGTTTTCTAGTTTTTTTTCTTTTTTTTTGAGACAGAGCCTCAAGCTGTCCCCCTGGGTAGAGTGCTGGGCATCACAGCTCATAGCAACCTCCAACTCCTGGGTTCAAGCGAGTCTCCTGCCTCCGCCTCCCAAGTAGCTGGGACGACAGGTGCCAGCCACAATTCCTGTCTCTTTTTTGGTTGCAGCCATCATTTGTTGTTTGGTGGGCCCAGGCTGGATTTGAACCTGCCACCCCAAGTGTATGTGGCTGGCGCCTTAGCCACTTGAGTCACAGGTGCCGAGCCACAGTTTTCTAGTTTAAGCTAGTGAGTAAAATGGTCACCTTGTATCCAAATATATTTACTTGTTAATACATTTGAAAAAATTTGTTTTACTAATTGTTATATCTGTTTCTGATATTTATATATTCCTTTTTGTAATATAGATTGTAAAGAGGTTGTAGTGCAATGATAGTATAATAACAATATGACCACTTTTTTTTTGGATAGAGCCTTGCTCTGTCCCCCAGGTTAGAGGGCAGTGGGGTTACCGTAGCTCACTATAATCTCAAACTCTCAGGCTCACGCGATTCCCCTTCCTTAGCCTCCCACCTAGCTGGGACTACATTTATGTCATGTAATTTATGTCATCATGTGTGAAATGGATAAAAATGTGATGTGTGTGCCACCTTCCTTGGCTAATTTTTCTATTGTTTATAGAGATGGGGTTTTGCTCTTTCTGAGGCTGATCTCAAACTCTTGAGCTCAAGGGGATCCTCCTGCCGCAGCCTCCCAGAGTGCTAGCTAGGCACGAGCCACTGCTGCTTGGCCTTGTTCACCAGTTTTTATTATTAGCACACCTATTCTTTTTTTTTTTTTTTTTAAGACAGAGCCTCAAGCTATCTCCCTAGGTAGAGTACTGTGGCATCACAGCTCACAGCAACCTAGAACTCCTGGGCTCAAGCAATTCTCCTGCCTCCGCCTCCCAGGTAGCTGGGACTATAGGTGCCCACCACAATGCCTGGCTATTTTTTGTTGCAGCTATCATTGTTGTTTGGTGGGCCCAGGCTGGATTCGAACCCACCAGCTCAGGTGTATGTGGCTGGCGCCTTGGCTGTTTGAGCCACAGGCGCTGAGCCTACACAACATATTCTTAATTTTCGAGGCCCACTGGCTACAAAACCACCTTTATATGTTCCAGTGAATCAAGAGGACATATCAATTACAATTTTTTTTTTTTGATAGTCTCACTTTCTCAACCCCAGTAGAGTGCTGTGGTCATAGCTCAGAGCAACTTCAGACTTCTGGGCTTAAGCAATTCTCTTGCCTCAGCCTTCCAAGTAGCTGAGACTTCAGGCACCCGCCACAATATCTGGCTATTTTTAGAGATGAGGTTTCGCTTTAGCTCAGGCTGGTCTCGAACTTGTGAGCTCAGGTGATCTGCCTGCCTTAGCCTCCCAGAATGCTGGGATAACAGGTGTGAACCACCATGCCCGGACCCAATTACACTTTCTTGATACAGAGGGAAGTCAGCCCTAATTTCTTATCCGTACTCACTAGTTTCAGTAGACCCAACAAAAACAGGTATTCTTTAACAGTCTTTAACTAACTTTGTATAGCTCTATGAATCAAACTTCAACCTGAATTTTTCAGGGTATTTCCTTTTAATAAATTCATACTTTTAATTTTAAATTAGTCTCCCTATATTACTCATTTGTTTAGGGACTTTTCTAAACTGACTCTGGAAGATGAACCATGCACTTTCAAGAGTCTTTGCCACCTAGTCAAGGCCTTAGTGTGCTATGTTGCTGGTGAAGATAAACCTCTGGGCTTTGAGTGTGGTTCTTGATGTGGAGCAGGGGCTTTTGGCTATTTCAGGTTTGTGGCTCTTAAGAGAAATGATTCTGGTGGCCCCTGTAGCTCAGTGGATAGGCCGCAGGCCACATACACCCAGGCTGATGGGTTTGAATCCAGCCTGGGCCAGCTAAACAACAATGGCAATTGCAACAAACATTGTGCAGTTGCTATTGTTGTTTAGCTGTGACAGGCACCTGTAGTTCCAGCTACTTGGGAGGCTGAGACAAGAGAATCGCTTAAGCCCAAGAATTTGAGGTTGCTGTGAGCTGTGATGCTGTGGCACTCTACTCAGAGCGACACAGTGAAACTCTGTCTCAAGGAAAATAAATAAATAAAAGAAGAGATAGATTCTAAATTTGAATATAAGGGTGACACCCAGGCAAATAGGGAAGAAGCTAGGTTATTCTTTACACTGACTATTCTTTTTTCCCTTCCATACAGTGCTCTGGTCTGGGGTCTGTCTGTGAAACATAATCCTCAAAAAGTGGGTAAAGATCATACCTTGGAGGACGAGGATGTCATTCAGATTGTGAAGAAATGATACATTCCCTTTTTCCCATCTTCTGGGCCAACCACAGCAACTTTTCCCATGGCCAACCACCCTACTCTCAACTCCTCCTGGGTTTGGCATCACTGGATCAGGATTCTGGGGAGGGAGTTGGAGGCATCCAAACTGGAACTTGACTTGTCTTACCATGGTGTCACTTTGTATGTCGAACTGCATAAAAGACCTGGGAGGCCAGCTGGCTGTGTGCAGTTCATGTGTCAATGTCAGAATTTGTTTTGGTATGGGCTGAATGAGTCAAGGATATACAGTGATACAGCTGCAGAAAGGGGTACTTGGGAGTGTGGTCTTGAGTGTGAAATGGATAAAAATGTGATGTGTGATACTTAGATATGGGAAACCCTTCCAGCTGGATGTAGCCTTCAGTCCTTTCAAATAGTTTTTCCCCACCTGATAAAGAGGAAGAGAGGAAGGACTCATTGTATCAACAAGTTAACTGATTATTCTCTGGAAGGCTAGCCCATTTGGGAGACAGTGTAGTGTGGCAGTTTAGGAAAGTAGGCAGAGGGAGTTTGAATTGCAGTTTACCCTCTAATTAGTTTGTAACCCTAAACAAGTTACCCAGCCTTTCTATGAGCCTCAGTTTCCTCTTGTAATGTGAGGATATTATAATAGTGCTTACTTTCTGGGGTGGTGATTGTTAGTATTAAGGGAGATGGTACTAGTAAATTGCTCTGGCTTTTTGTTACAGGCCCTTTACTTTAGTGGGTTCCTTTCTGGCCTAGTCAGACCACAGCTGTGTATCATCATTGTTGGGCTGAATGTTGAGCTGAACCATGCTGGGCCACCAAGTATCTCCTTTCCTATATCCTAGCCTTTCTGCTTCTGCTTGAACCACGCACACCCTCCTGGCAGTCCTAGGTGAACTGCCTCAGGTACCCCCTTCACATAACTTGGGTGGAAAGCAGAGCATTGTATGTGAGGCAACCAGTGTGATCAAAGCAGGGCTGTGTATACATATATGTATACTTATGGAGGTGGGAGGTTAGGTTAGGAGGAGGTTGGTGTCAGGACTACTTGAGAAAATACTAAGGACATGATTAGGTTTTGATGGCTGGAAATAAGGAAATTTAAGAAACTTGCTCTAATTCTGTGAGAATAATTGTCAAAAATCTTGGTATGTGGCTCAGTGCCTGTGGTTATGGTGCCAGCCACATACACGGGGGCTGACGGGTTCAAACCCAGCCCAGGCCTGCTAATCAAAGACAACTTACAACAACAAAAAAATAGCCAGGCATTGTGGCGGGTGCCGGTAGTCCCTGTTACTTGGGAGGCTGAGGCAAGAGAATCGCTTAAGCCCAAGAGTTTGAGGTTGTTCTGAGCTGTGACACCACAGCACTCTGAGGGAGACACTAATAGTGACTCTGGCTCAAAAAAAAAAAAAAATTCTTGGTGTGATGGGCTAGCAAGAATATAGGCAGAGGGAGGATGTGACACGTATGTGCATAGGAGAAATCTAAACTAGGTAACTGACTTGCTCTTTTAAAGAAATCAAAGATTATTTTAGTATGAACTATAGAGATAAAGGATAGTTCCTGAGAAAGAAAAGTATGTTTGCAGTAAGACAGAATTTGATTATCTTCAAATGAGGCCAGCTAGAGCTTTTAGCAAGGATGTGGGGATTATTCACATGTTCAGCTTTTGTCCAGTGCTTATTCTTCCTGCTGCTCTCATTGACAGTTGTTTCTCTTTGATAGTCTTCCTAAAGCTTGGGCTTAGCACTGTCCCCAGACCCAGGAATAAGCTCCTCAGGCCTGGTATCCTAAATCTCTTTTCAGAACACAGACTTTGCTATCTGGTGCATTCATAGTAGAGACCATGATGTCTAGAGCCTGTCCCAACTTGACAGGTGCAAAGGGAGCTATGTGATTTCCGGCATGTTTTACTCTCTAGCCAGGACATAGTAAATTTGGGGGGACTATTCATGCCAAAATTCACAGCTTTTAGCATTGCCAGGATGCTGGGGACAGGTTGCTGAAATCCAGTTCATCCAAGGCCTCAGTTTGTGCTATGAATAGGCCTTGAGTCCATCATTCAGCACCCTCCCCTCTGCTTGAAGTGTAGGGCCTTGGTCCTTGAGTAGACTGTACCCTACCTTCCCTTCTTTCTCCTTTGGTCTTAGACTTGGCAGTTTTGAGAGGGGCACAGTTTGATGTTAGGAATTCTGAGGTGGGGAGTGGAGGCAAAAGAGGAGGTTAATATGTCTTCCAGGCGCTAAGGGGCTGATAATAGAACGAGAGGGTAGAGACAGAGATGTCTTGGCCAGGAAGAAGGGATGTTTGGGACTCTGGGATGTCCAGCACACACAAGATAAGCGTAGAGCAGTTGGGGCTAGAAGGATTTGCAAAGTAAAAGTTAAGAGAACCTAAGGATGTATAAGGCATTCTGGAAGTAAAACAGCTAAGAGCCACAGAGATCATGAAATATCTGCTTTTAAGGAGGGGAGCTCAGGTAGGAGGAGAGGAAAGAACAATACTCCCAAAGGAAGTAGTTGAGTAGCCAGGCATTGGTAGGTCAGTGTGAATGAAAATGTGACTTGTACTATAGTCAGTAGCTATCTTCTGAAAAGTGTGGCTACACTTGATTTATGCCCTCTTTTGCTTCCACTCCCCACCCCACCCTCTTCCTCCAGTCCATCATGGTGACCAAAGTAGTTCTGCTAAAACCTGTCTGGCTACCCTCTGTTGGTACTCCTAGCAACACTCCCTTATTTCCTAGTTCCATCTCGTCAATCACCACCTAATGGCTTTGCCCTTTTGCTTAGTGCCTCTGTTTGTTCATGTCCCCACCAGCTTCTAGCCTAAAAGGAAGCCTTTACTGGATTTACCCAATCCTTACCTTGCACCTATTACTTTTGGTTCAACATGGGAGTGGAAGACGATACACAGGAAAGGTAGAACCAGATTCAGGCATGTCTGTTCTACAATTGACAATTGGGACAGCTCTCTGGCTTCAACCTATGGACACTAGAAAGCAAGAGGGTGTATTTCTGAAGCTGAGGAATCATGCTGAGAGCAAATAGCACTGGAGGTGAGAGAAGTATCACCAATGAGATTGAAAATATCAGGGAGAGACTGACCTTATGCTTAATTCATAAAGCCAGGTTGTAGTGAAAGGTGGCCTGTTTTCGTACATTCCTGAAAGTAGAAGGCAGGGTGAACAGTTCCAAGTTTATAGCCAATAAAGCCACCTTGCTCTTCACTTGTGAACTGAAGAATAACTTTATTACTAAATGGACCAGTATCTTAAGAACTCAAGCAGATTAACTTCAGGAGCTTGAGAAATAAATTCGACCTCATCACGACGGACTAAAACACCTTCAGTCAGGAATGGGGATTCCTGAGTAACATACAGACTCCTTCTCCTCCAATGCTATGTGTATAGTTAAGGTGTAATAAAATAATTATGAATTAAGGAATGAGATACAGAACACAAAGTCAGTTAACACAGGCATCAGTCTTTTTTGGAGCTGAGTGTAGGTGGTCTTGCTTTGTTGCTTGGGCTAGAGTGCAGTGGTGTCATCGTAGCTCACTATAACCAACTCCTGGGTTCAAGTTATCCTGTCTCAGCCTTCTGAGTAGCTGAGTACAGGTGCATACCACACCTGGCTAATTTTTCTATTTGTAGATTTGATGTTCTAACTATATTGCTTAGGCTGGTCTTGAACTCCTGGCCTCAAATGATCCAAAGTGCTAGGGTTACAGAGGTATAAGCCAAAGTGCTTGGCTCAGAATCTTGAAAGAAGTTCTACATGGAGAATTTAGAATTCAATGAATTAAATCAGAACTCTTGTAGAAAAAACAGTTTGGAAATTAAGCCATAGATACCCTTCTATTAGCCATAAACCTACATATAAGGTCACCCCAGCCTAAACTGATCCATTGGTGTCTTTAAGGCTCAGGAAAGGCAGCCATACCTTCATCCTTCTAAACCGAGACAGACTTAAATTCTATGAGTTTTAAGAAAAATTAAAACTTAAGATCAAGTCCCTTGAGGAAAATACTGACCCTCAAGGTTCCACTGGTTAGAAATGAGGAATGGATTCAGGGAAGAAATAAAGACAACAGTGCCTTTCACTTCATCCACACACTTAACATATGCAGCTTTAATCAACAAAAAAGTCCCAAATGTACAAGTGAAAAAAATCCAAACTGTTGACACAGGCCTAACTAATACCAGCTACTTTTATGTACAGCTGTATAAGTTCAAAAAAGCTATCCTATATGTATATACAAAAGTTGTTTATACATAGGTCTGTACATAAGGGTCTATACATTTATTTCCTCAGAACCCTTAGGTGCCACCTTAGTGAGGACACCAACACTTCATTCACATATATTTTACAAAAAAAGAAAGACTGCTTCCAGGACTGACAACACTGCATCCTGTATTCAGACAATAAAGGCTCCACTTGATTGGTTAAGATCCTTCCATCATAATGCAGACCACACCATGTGCGTGGGGCCCCTAAAGAGTGCTTCGCACAGAGTGCTCCCAAGTAAAACCCCGTAAACCAACACAAGATAAGAAGGAAGAAGAGTCCTGCCACCCCAGGTCCAGGCTTAGGTGAGCCTGCATGCCCTGCTCACTGTCGGTATTCCAATTCATCCACACTGATGACTTTGGCAGGCATGGATGGCAGGGGCTGCTGTAGCACATCTGAGCCAAACCATTTGGCGAGGCCCACAGGGGAGCTGCTCCTTTGACTGGGGCGATGCTCTAGCTGGGAGTGCATGTGAGGCAGGCCTGAGCGGCTGGGCACATTCTGAGGTGGAGTCTGAACACTGACAGCTGCTGCCTGGGAACCAGAGCCTGGAGGATGCAGAACTGTGGAGATAAAAAGGGTTAACATCCACAGCATGTTCTTAGGCCCTACTTCATTTAAACCCTATTTCCAAATAGGAATCTTAACCAGAAGATTTATTCTGGGGCTTTTTTAGAAAGCTTTCTTGCAGAATGCTAGAAACGAGTATCTTGATAAACTATTTGCTCAGAAACCACAATATTGGAAATCCACCCTGGATGACAGGACCACTACACCTTCCTATGGCAAGTAATGCATCATAGCATCAGTAACAAGAGTTGATGAGAGGACATCTACCCTGTGCAGGCCCTGTGCCAAACCAGTTAGGACTCTCAGCCTTCTCTCCTAATAGGCAAAAGACAAAGGAAACCAGAGCACACTTGGCTCAAGGTCAGTTTACTTCATCCTATTCTCTGGTTACACCCTTGCTCTAATTTGCTAGAACAAGTCAAAGAATGAAGTGTGTCAATTCGTCTCCAATGGAAACTACTATAAGCTTCAAGATGACTCGAACCCACTCCAAACTCACTTGGCCCATTCCTGAACCTACCTGAGCGCTGTAGCTGCTGCTGCATCATTGCCAGATGCAGTGGTGTCCCAGGTCGAGGGTTTAAGAGAGGGTGACTAGCAGCAGGTAAAGGGTAAAAGGGCTGACCCAGGATTGGGCCAGATATTCCCTGTAAATGGGTCAGGTCCATCCCAGGAGGAAGCACACCTGTTGAAGGGAAAAAAAAAAAAAAAAAAACACCTGAGTAGTAGTCAATGTTACCTGGAATTTTTTGTTTGTTTTTTTGCAGGTTTTTTTGGCCAGGGCTGGGTTTGAACCTGCCACCTCCGGCATAAGGGGGTGGCACCCTACTCCTTTGAGCCACAGGCACTGCCTGTTACCTGGAAATTTTTAAGCTTAGACTGTATAGTTGCTGATCTGGAAGTTTATTAAGAGTGAACAATGCATACCATAAACTTACCAGCTTGAAGCAAACTTGAAAGATGCTGTGGATGTATTCCCTGGGCCAGCATCCTTTGCACCAACCCGGGGTGAAGCTGGTGAGCAGGCCGAACAATAGGGACATGGGGGACAAGGGGAACTTGGTGGACAGGACGGAGAAAAGGTGTTCCTTGGACTGGGGACACCAGGGTGGGTGTTTTTCTCCCAGTTGCTTTAGGTCGGTAATCTTGTTCTTTGGTGTAACGATTGGTCTGGGACAAGGGGGTGGAACATGAAGACCGCTGTAACGTTGACAATTTGGGATTTGTAGTGGGAGAAGCGTCTCGATCAACACTGGGTACAGAATTGGATGACAGGAGTTTTTCTGTAAGGATCCAAACACAAAGAAAATTTTGGCAAACTTTTCCTGATTTTGTCTTCCAGATGGTCAAGTCAGTCTCATTTCTTAAGTTCACAATTATATTTGACCTCTTTAACAAGTTTAAAAAACTGCATGTTAGGGACCATCATTTACTTTATAAATAGGACCAAAAGATGAACTGTTGGGCACTTTGCTGTAAATGGCTGTGGCCTGCATCTGTATGGGGGCTAGTCCTATCTTAGTCAGCTGTTTGGGATTAATATGCTTTTCCGCCTAAGGGGGAAAAAAATCCAACTATAAAATTATGCAAATCCATTATAACAGAATTTTTTTTGAAAGACAGTCTCACTCTGTTTCCCTTAGAGTGCAGTGATGTCATCATAGCTCCTTAGAACCTCAAACTCCTACACTCAAGCAATCCTGCTTCAGCCTCCCAAGTAGCTGTGACTATAGGCATGTGTGACCATGCCAAGCTGATTTTTCTATTTTTTAGTAGAGATAGGAGTAGAGGACCAACCTGCGCAAGAGTGAGACCCTGAGTTCAAGTTACCCTCCTTCCTGGGTCTCCCAGAGTACTAGGATTATAGGTAGGAGCCACTGTTGCTGGCCCAGATAATTTAAACAGCAAACAGTGGTCAAAGACTCTGAACTTTCTGAAGGGACTCTTCTTCATCCTGCCCCACTCCCCATCAGCTTTCTTAAACACAGGCAAAAAGCTCTCTAAAATACCTGTATTAGAATCTATGTGTCACCATATCCTTCACAAACTCTACTGTGTAACTCCTAAAAGCCTCTGACATGCTTTCTGTATTTGACACTGAAGCCTTCATGGATAGGAGAGAATCTTTCAAAAGTATAAAACTGGCCAAATGCACTAATTATTCAACTTATTGAATTCAAATTATTCAATTTATGATAAGTATCATAAACTACAGCTTTTTCTTCCTGTATGATACTAGCGTTCTTAGAATTTTGAACAGCTAAGTGACTGTGAGCTACCCCAAAGCTTTTAGAACTGCAGTCCAGAGAAGCCAGGAGTGTTGCCCAGGGCTTTGTAGAGCATCAAGGTCAGGCTGGCAGCACTCAAGCTGTATTCTCTCTGTCACATACTTTTCTTGAGCAATACCCTCAACAGCTCTGCAGTACCTTCACTGGCCTTTTGAGTATCCTCTTTACTATCACCAAGAGCTGCTTTTCCAGATACTGGCTCCTCCTTGCTTTTCTCTTTGCTCTCGTACATCTTACGAATCACTGAGGTAGGGGTAAAAGAAGGAGAAAGCTGCAGAGAAAAACAATTGGCATTAGCCTCTAATTGCCTTTCCTTAACATGAAGCCAGGATTAACTGGCCAAGCTACTCAATAAGGTGAACAGTCCCCATACTGCCTATATGGTAGCCATGTCCAAATCCTATGGTGTCATCTGTAGCTGTTGGAAGAAAAAAAAAATGGGGCAAATAGTGTCCCAAGTGCATCATCCCTTGCTCACAATTCTTATGATGGGGACCTACCAGTACAGCTTCTGCTTCACCCATTTCCCAGCCCAACATTAGGCTGGGAAGAAGGGAAAACCATGGCCAGAAATATACTCTGGAGCAACAGCCCTTTCTTCTGGGAAAGGATTTCAGAGATAACCTCGGAACCTAAATATTTCCTTTCTTAATTTGCCGTTAAGATTCATTGCTTGGAATCATTTGTTCCCATCTCTTCACTGTCTTTCTACTTTAATTTTACTATGCATGTGTTTTCTCATTAGACAACCCCATATCCTTGATGGTAGGAGACAGATCATGGCTTAAGAACTAAAAAGTTCCTTCCAGACCCCGTCTTCAAGGTAACTGGTACAGAGATTCACTTGGGGTCCTGAAGCACAGAGCAAGCCCTGCCCCCATTTATAAGCTTTGACTAGATGGTAAAGGTTTGTGGGGAACTTTTTTTTTGAGATAGAGTCTCACTATGTCGCCCTTGGTAGAGTGGCATCACAGCTCACAGCATTTTGGGCTTAAGCAATTCTCTTGCCTCAGCCTCCCCCAAGTAGCTGGGACTACAGGCACCCAACACAACGCCTGGCTATTTTTTGTTGTTGTTGCAGTTATCATTGTTTAGCTGGCCTGGGCAGGGCAGGGTTCAAATCCGCCATCCTAGGGCATGTGGCTGGCTCTGTAACCACTGGACTATGGGCACCGAGCCGGGAATAAAACATTTTTAAAGTAATGCTACTCAGTCGTAAAACTAGCCATGTCACTGCATAAATAAACCCTTCCATTGCAGCCTTAGTTCACATCACTGAGACCTGAATCAGCACATGAACTCCATGTTTCACTGAGCTCCCCATGATCTGACCTGTCACCCCCTGTCCACCTCACCTCCCATCTCTCTCTTGTCTTCCTGCTTCCCCACACCAACTGTTTGTTTGAATGTGCTGTATCACCTTGTGTGTCCTGGCCCATGTTTGTTTATCTGCTGGGACACTTTCTCCAATTCAGGGGCTTCATTAGAATCCTAAGTGTTAGACTGTGACATCAAAGGGGAAGATCTAAATAGGTAAGTATGAAAAACCACTAGATCAGCTCTTCCTGTGGAAAGCACTCATTTAGGGGCACACAAGGTAAAAACATAGGCACAACCAAACAAGGAGAAGCCTTCAAGTCATTCACAGTCATTAAAGGTCACTGACCATGCTTGTGATGGAGGCAGCGGGGGCAGGGGAAGAGGAATTCCCTCGGTGCACAGGTGCTGGTGACTTGGTCACTCGCTGTTGCCTATGAACAAACCAGTTATCAGTGTGAGCCCCAATGTGTTCAAACACCAAGTCCTAAAACCATATAATACTCGGGACTAGCTAGGAATTTAACATCCCTTTCCCTTATCTAATTCAGTTCCCCAAGCACTTAGTAAGTGTCAAAGATACACAATAGTACATGGTAGTACTAAGAGAAGAGAAAAACGTAACAAAACATGGCCCTGGATTTGCAAGAGCCGTTAGTTCTGTGGGACACAATAAACTAGGGCAAACCAAAGCATGTAGTATTAGGTATCAATCAGGCACAATGGAAAAATTGAGGGGAAGAAGGAATGCCAAGGCACTCCAGGAACTAGGGAAGTTACTTGGGGAAAAAGCTGCATTAAAATGAGTTTAAGCAACAAAAAGCTCAAATGGTTCAGGTAGAGGAAATAGGTACAGGGGACTTGGCAATAGTAGGGTTTACCCAGGGTAGGTATAAGGTTTATTTGTAGACCACAGTGAGATAAGCTAGGGAGGGTCTTTATTCCTGGTGCTGGCTGTGCACCAGAGGGCAGGGAGAAGCACTCAATAGAACAGTAAATGGCATAGAACTGATGCTGAGACACTAGTTCTAAAATCACACGGAATCAAGAGTTTTAGCTACTTTAAGACCCAGTTATATACAGCCTTCTCCACCAAACCTGGTCTGCACACACACCTCAGGGCCTCCCAAACTAAAATAATAGACTTCCCACCTCTCCCTAGCTATTCTACTCATTCTCCCTTAACTTGGAAGAAAATGGGAATCAGTTGATGGGGTAAACAATAACAAGTTGAGAGGAAAAAGAATTATGCAAACTTGCTGGCTATTAAAACTTCAGCCATATTAAACTTTGTACAACAAAGGCTAGTACCCTACTGCTGCCACACTGCAACACTGAGTATTGAATGTGGGCAATTCAATGTGGGCAAACAGATCAGTGGTGTTCAGAGTGACTGCAGGTGAACTCCAAACCTAAAGGTTGCACATGACCTATCATTTAATACTTTCAGTAAACATAATCTGAGCACCTACTATGCACTAGACACTGTTCTAGGGATTTACCAGTGATCAAAAGACAAAAATCTATGGCTTCGTGAAAGTTACATTTTTTTTTTTGAGACAGAGTCTCACTTTGTCACCCTCGGTAGAATGCCATGACATCATAGCTCACAGCAACCTCCAGCTCTCAGACTTAGGTGATTCTCTTGCCTCAGCCTCACGAGCAGCTGGGACTACAGGCACCTACCACAAAGCCTGGCTGTTTTTTTTTGTTGAGATATTTTTTTTGTTGATGTTTGGCCGGTGCTGGGTTTCAACCCGCCACCCTTGGTATATGGGGCCAGCGCCCTTCTCACTGAGCCATAGGCGCTGCCCAGAAGTTACATTCTTGAGAGGGGTTGCTATAAGCAGGGTGACACAAACAGTATGCTAGAAGGTGATAAGTACAGTCAGAAAAATAAAGCAAGGCCAGGTGAAAGGCATGTCAGACAGCTATACACAGGGTGTTTGGGGTGATTATTTGATCTAAAACATGAAGGCTGTACTGAATGATTTGAGTCTGCTTGCTAGTTTGAATAAATCACATTTTAAAAACCTAAGTATCTGTAAAGAGGCACTTATTTACCTTTACCACCTCTACCTCCCAAATCTACCTCACAGGGCTGATGAGAAGATTGAATACAATTTGGGATACTGAAAGTGCTTTTAGGGGCAGTGCCTGTGGCTCAGTGGGTAGGGCTCATTGAGCCACAGGTTCCGCCCCAAAAGTTTTTCTTTTTACAGTTTTTGGCTGGGGCCGGGTTTGTACCCACCACCTCCGGCATATGGGGCCAGCACCCTACTCCTTCGAACCATAGGCGTCACCCGAAAGTTTTTCTCTTTTAAAAAGACAAGGTCTCCCCACATTGCCCAAGCTGGTTCAAACTCCTGGGCTGAAGCAATCCTCCTGCCTCAGCCTCCCAAGTAGCTGGCACTGCAGGTGCACACCACCATGCCTGGTTAATTTTTCTTTTCTTTCTATTTTTTGACAATTTCACTCTGTCACTCTAAGTCAGGCATCCTCAAACTAAGGCCCTTGGGGCCACATGTGGCCTGCCTAAGATATTTATCTGGCCTGCCGGGTGTTTTTGCCACTGCTGCCTGTCCTGCTTAGCAGCTGACTTGTCCCAGGGCCTGCAGTCTGGCCCTCCAATGGTCTGAGGGACAGTGAACTGGCTCCCTGTTTAAAAAGTCTGAGGACCCCTGCTCTAGGCCAATCTCTTGGGCTTAAGCAATCTTTTTGCCTCAGCCTCCCAAGTAGCTGGGACTAAAGGTGCCCCCCACAATACCTGGCTAGTTTTTCTGTATTTATTAGAGGTAGGGTCTCATTCTTGCTCAAGCTGGTCTAAGCTCAAGCAATCCACCACCTCAGACTCCCAGAGCATTACGATTACAGGTGTGAGGCACCACACCTGGCTTAATTTTTCTATTTTTGGTAACTGGGTACAGCCAAATATTGTATGGGCAAGACTATAGTGTTAAGGGATATACATTTTAGTGATGAAACCAAAGAAGTTAAGGCAGACTACTTTTCTTTTTCTTTTTTTTTGAGACAGAGTATCAGTATGTTGCCCTTGGTAGAGTGCCATGGAGTCACAGCTCACAACAACCTCCAACTCTTGGGCTTAAGTGATTCTCTTACCTCAGCCTCCCAAGTAGCTGGGACTACAGGCACCTGCCACAAAGCCCTGCTATTTTTTGCTGCAGTTGTTGTTGTTTAGCTGGCCCAGGCTGGGTTCGAACCCGCCACCCTCGGTGTATGTGGCTGGCGCCGTAACCACTGTGCTATAGGCGCCACGCCAAGGCAGACTACTTTTTAAGACTGGATAGAAGTAACTTTTGAGGAAGAAATGGAGTATTACTGGCACAGGGCACAAGGAAGGCTAACCAAGGGAGTTTGTGTTACAAGCTACACATTTGTTTTATGCAGTTTTCTGTGTTTTATTTTGCTATGAAACAGAATTGTGCTACTCTTTTCCCTTTTATTGCCAACTCATGAGTCTTTTCTTTTTGCTACTTGTCCCAGCTAAAGAGAGAAAAATCAGTAATCCATTTGTCAACAGCTCTCACCAACAAACCTCTGATGTAACAAACCTGCATCAAGGGACAAACTGGTAACATGAAATCTGTGGGGGAAGGAATAAGAAGCTATGCTATCTTATGCTAGATATATTTACTCATAACAATCTTGAGGTAAATTAGGCAGGCAGCATCCTTTCCATTTGACTAATTAGCAAACTGAAACCAAAAACAGTAACTTGTAAATCAAGAATAAATGACATAGGATGAAAAACTCTATGGTCCTGCAGTCAAATCTAATATTATTTTCTCAAAAATATTTGGAGTGGGCAATTCAATTCAAGATGGGGGAGGGAGAATGAGAGAAGAGAAAGAGAGAAGAGGGAAGGGCAGGGAATGGATATATTCCCACTTAATGGGCACAATGTAAAGGTATATGGCTCACCTCTTGGGTGCGAGACACAACTATAAGAGGGATTCTACCTAACAACTGCAAACACTGTAACCTAGTTTGGACTCTCACATTAACCTGAAATTTAAAAAAAAAAAGAAAAAAAGTGGAGTGGGACAGAATCTCTACCATATATGTACAGAATTACATTACAGATAACTAATTTGTTAATTTCTGGAAAACTACATTTGCAAATTCCCACGTGGAAAAGATTAATAATTTACCTGTTTCTGAATCCATCTCTGGTTCTGTCCATCTGTGGTTTGCCAAAACCAGGCTGGTAGAAGTTTGTGGCCTGTACAGCAAGGTCATGGGGCAAAGCCAGCCCTTCCAAAGCTGCCTGTTGTAACTCTAGCTGGCTCATCTGCCGAACAGAAGTGGCAAGGGAGTGTGAGTGGAAGAATGAAAATAGTATACTTTCTACAAAGTTATCTCTTAAATCTTAGAAAGGTACTTATAAGCGGCAGGTGAGAAAAATTAGATACTGCAAATCAGACAACTATGCTGCTATTCATGGAACAAGATTTTAACTATTTAAGGAGTACTGTATTTAGCAATTTTCTCACCTTTATTGACCTTGCATTCTAGGTCAAAACTTTCTTTCTTTCCTTCTTTTTTTTTTTTTTAAGAGAGTCTCAAGCTATAGCCCTTGGTAGAGTGCCGTGACATCACAGCACACAGCAACCTCCAACTCTTGGGCTTAAGTGATTCTCTTGCCTCTGCCTCCCAAGTAGCTGGGACTATAGGCGCCCGCCATAATGCTGGGCTATTTTTTTTGGTGGAGCTGTCATTGTTTGGAGGGCTAGGGCTGGATTTGAACCCGCCAGCTCTGGTGTATGTGGCTGGTGCCCTAGCCACTAAGCTACAAGCGCCGAGCCTCAAAACTATTTCTAAAAAACGCAGCAATTTGTTTCTGTACCATATAAGCAACAATAAGGTGAAAAGCAAAGAACAGATTCAGTTTTAGAAAGAACTCAGCCTGACCTGGGCTGTGACAGGGCTCATGGGCTTGCGCATGCCTTGGAATGGGTCTCCAAGTAGCTGCTGTGGTCCTGGAGTAAAACCTGCTGGGGAAGTTATAATATCAGTGACTATCAAGATGGCACATGTGCATGAGGGAAGCATTATAACTAATGTGTGCTGCTCCTTGCTGAACACCATTCTCTTCTGGGAAACACTGACTCTGGGCTGAAAGATTTCCCTCTTCCTCTGTATTCCCCACAGTGGGTTATGTGTAGACCTCAATCAGAGTACTTAATACCCCAAATTGTCTGGTTTATTCATCTTTCACCACTAAGCTGTCAGTTTTGTCTCTTTCAAAGCCAAGACCTCTACCTGGAAAAAAAAAAGCTTTTCCAGCCAGCAATTTAGCCCATTATAACTAAGCCAACTGGTAAGAAAGCTGAGATCAGTTCTGAGGTTTGCTGGTCTTTCCACTCTGTCCCTGATTACAGATAGGAAATTTCAAAAATTGTCTCTTCAAGGTATTACTGGGAAGAGCCAGAGTGGCCAGCACCCTAAAGTGGTCCAATATGGCAGAAACATTATGATATTCTGTGCAAACACACTGCTAAGACAGCTAGCTTTCTGGAGTTTTTTCAGTTGCAAGAGTTCACAGCTGATTGTCTTATCAAATTCAACGGCTTGCTAGAGAGCCACTACGCTGATTTCTACTGTATTATCAAGGAACAACTTAAGCCAAATTAACTTGCAGCTGGAGATATAAGCTATTTTCTATATTTGTTCCCCCCACGCCCAGAAAGTATAATACATTCACTTATTTTTTTTTTAAACTCCTTAAGGATGGCATGCTAGACGGCTGGTTGTAGAAGTATAACCTATGTAGAGGGTGGGGTAGGGGAGGACAGATATCTATGCTTAAGGGTATTTACCAATTGGTGATGGTATTCTTGGGCGAAGGTAGTCTGCTGAGGCTGCTCGAGTTTGAAACACCTGTGACAAGGGAGGAGAGGGTGCTCTTTGGCCCAGTAAAGATGTTGTAGGCTCCAAGCTCCCCATAAGGCCACTCAGAAGATTAGAAGAAGTAGGTCTCTGAACTGGTTGGCCCAGAAGTTCCTAAAGACAGACAATCCAAATCCCTATGAAAACATTTAGTTATTCTTTCTAGTTAGAGTCTGTGGACTATAGGTTAACTTTTTGAAACCAAATGAGGAAATCTCCCACATGCTCCACTGGGGGACTTGACATGCATATATGCAACAAGTTCCTCTGAATGTTCAGCTAGCAACATTTGCTTTATGTTAGTGCTACAGAATATAGGTAATATACTTAGTTTCACAGAAACTGCAAACCTGTAAAATGGACATCAAGCTTACTTTGTCAACTTTTTTAGCCACCCCCTCTCCCATTTGTTGAAAAAATTTTTGTTTGTTTTGTTTTTTTGAGACAGAGCCTCAAGCTGTCTCCCTGGGTGGAGTGCCGTGACATCACAGCTCACAGCAACCTCCAACTCCTGGGCTCAAGCAAGTCTCCTGCCTCAGCATCCCAAGTAGCTGGGACCACAGGCGCCAGCCACAATGCCTGGCTAATTTTTGGTTGCAGCCATTGTTGTTTGGCGGGCCCAGGCTGGATTGGAACCCACCACCGTAGGTATATGTGGCTGGCACCTTAGCCACTTGAGCCACAGGCGCCAAGCCCATCTGTTGAAATTAACAGCAACACAGAACCACGCCAGGCAGCAGTTTTCACATCCCCAACTGCCAGGCAACATGGATCATTCTCTAAGGCCCAAAGATGGACCACTACACAAAACCAGTTCAGAGGACTACTGTTCAAGACTCTAAGGCTGTAGTATAAGACTGGGAAGTACCTGTAGGATGTTCTTAGGGACAGGCTGCCCTGGAATCTCAGCAGGGGACATCAAATGGCTTTCAAGATTTCGCTAAAAAAGTCAAAAGAAAAACTGGCTTTAACCTTCTTAGCTTACAGATTAACTGGGAAACACAAGAAACAAACACTTTCCCCCTTCAAGGAGTTATACTTAACAGCAGAAAGATGTTCAAGTCACAGAAAACTTAGACCAACTTGTTCTACTCACATCACACAAGTCCTAAAAAGTCTGAGAATGGAGAGAACATATATATACAAAGTCCACTTAGAACCTGTGTGCTAACTCAAGCCTATTTCCTTGTTCCTAACACTGTGGCCAAAGAAAGTGAAAAATAGGAGCACTTATTTAGTAAGCCACATAAATCGAGGATTTATAGATTTCAATTTTTTTATGTGGAGACAAGAATCTCACTTTGTCACCCTCGGTAGAGTGCCAAGATATCACAGCTCACAACAACCTGGGCTTAAGGGGTTCTCTTGCCTCAGCTTCCTGAGTAGCTGGGACTATAGGTGCCTACCACAACACCTGGCTTTTTTTTGTTGCTGTTTTTTAGCTGGCCGGGGCCAGGTTCAAACCCGCCACCCTTGATATATGGGGCTGGCGCCCTACGCACTGAGCCATGGCACCGCCCTAGATTTCAATTTTGACACAACCTTTCCTACTTTTTGAGATAGACAGGGTCTTGCTGTGTCACCCTAGGTAGAGTGCAGTGGCTCACTGCAACCTCAAACTCCTGGTTGGGCTCAAGTGATCCTTCTGCCTCAGCCTCCTGAGTAGCTGAGACTATAAGATGCATGCTGCCACACCTGGCTAATTTTTCTGGGTT
>NW_003852511.1:5281132-5284968 GCF_000181295.1 Otolemur garnettii
AAAAAAAAAAAAAAAAAGAAAAGAAAAGAAACAGGGTTTCAGGCTCCTGGGCTCAAGTGAACCTCCCAAAAATGCTAGGATTATAGGCATAAGCCACCATGCCTAGTCACTACCCATTATCTTTAACAAGATTTATTGACCACATAGAGTTTTCAAAACCTAGGAAACAACATGCAAATTTGGCCAGAATTGTTAGATTTTAGAGTTTCAGATTTTTTTAAATATTTAAACTTTATTTTTAAACAAATCATTCCAAAATGAGTCTTATGACAAGGCAAAATTTAAACTCTCCACTTTTTGCTGTTTTAATACAGTAGTGATTATATATATATATACAGGCTGGACATAAATTTCATATGCAATTTAAAGTAGTTTTAACATAGTAAATTGCACACGAATTTTATGTCCACCCTATGTGTGTGTATATAATTTTTTTTTTTTTTTTTGAGAGAGAGAGAGTTTCACTCTATTGCCCAGGTTAGAGTGCTGTGGCATCATCATAGCATCCTAAACTTCTGGGTTCAAGTAATCCTCCTGCATTAGCTTCCCAAGTAGCTGTGACTACAGGTGCATAATTTTTCTATTTTTAGTGGAGATGGGATCTTGCTCTCAAGGCTCAGGCTAGTCTCAAACTCCTAAAAACAAGCAATCCTCCCACTTTGGCCTCTCAGAGTGCCAGGATTACAGGCATGAGCCACTGCTGCCCCCCCACCCCAGTACTTTAGGAGAAAAATATTTGCTGTATTGCCCAGGCTTGGCCTTGAATACCTAGGCTCAAGCTATCCTACTCCAGCCTCCCCAGTAGCTAGGATTATTAGTATGTGTTCAGCCAGTACATTTTATAAATTCAACTTGCATTCTGTCTCTCTCTGGTATAGTTTTCCTTCCACTAGATGGAGCTGTCAAAGTCCCCAGCAGTGTCCTTAAGCATGACAAATAGCTCAAGGACACTAAAGTGTTGGTTTTGGACTTGGGACTAAATGTAGATGATTTTAATAAGCAATCTCAAGAATCATTTACTTCCATCTAACAAAAATAGGTTACTTTATGCTACATAACTATATTTGGAGAAAAAAGTCTATAATTCAATTTAAAATAGAGTTTAGATTGAACTAACATGTCTTGTTTTGTGGCTATACCAATATGAGTGAAACTAAATGGATGGAGGCAGATCAGAAATAGTATACATAACACAAATAGCAGTAATTAAAGACACTGATTTACAAAGCAGATCATGATTTAATAACAACATGCGAATAGGGCACTTTAGGGGGATAACATCTATGCTTATTCCATTACTTTCCTATTGCTTTCTTTCCTATGTCTGAATTTGTCTTAATCTTTGCCTAGCCTCTTGAATTATGTCATCTATTCCTTTAGCAGGTGTTGGAAGCTCATTCCCTGATGAAACCAAATATAGAGTGCTAAAACCCCAACATCAAACCAATTACCCTTATAATTCAGGGTCAGTTGTGTTAATATCAAATCCTAGTATCACAGATGAAACAAAATGTTGGAAAACATTAGGCAAACTGCTGAATTTCCTTGCCTTCGTTTCTTTAGTTACACTAAAAGAAAAGAAGGTAATTATAAGATTTAACCCACGGACAGCCCCTGTGGCTCAGTGGGTAGGGCACCAGCCCCATATACCAAGGGTGAAAGGTTCAAACCCAGCCTCAGCCAAACCGCAACAAAAAATAGCCAGGTATTGTGGCAGGCGCCTGTAGTCCTAGGTACTTGGGAGGCTGAGGCAAAAGAATCGCCTAAGCCTAGAAGTTGGAGATTGCTGTGAACTGTGAGTCCCCTGGAACTCTACCCAGGGCAATAAAGTGCCAAAAAAAAAAAAAATTTGACCCACACCACCCAATCACCAAGACACAAAAGTAACAAGAGAGAACAAGATAGTTTAAAATCAGGCAGCACCTGTGGCTCAAAGGAGTGGGGTGCTGGCCCAGGCCAAAAACTGCAAAAAATAAAGAAAGAAAGAAAAGACAGTTTAAAAATCTTTAAACCTAGTCCTCATTTGAAAACATCTGTATTTAATAATTCTTTGTATGAAAAAAAATAATTCTTTATATGGAAACAACAAATTTACAAGAATATTCCCCTGTGACTGGTATCGTGGGGTTAGATACAAACAATTAAAGTCCACATATCTTGTGGAGAAAAGGGAACATTTCTACACTGCTGGTGGGATTGCAAACTAATATGTTCCTTTTGGAAAGGCATCTGGAGAACACTTAAAGAACTAAAAATAGACCTGCCAGTTGATCCTATAATTCCTCTATTAGGTATATATCCAGAAGACCAAAACTCACACTACAATAAAGATATTTGTATCAGAATGTTAACTGCAGCCCAATTCATAATTGCTAGGTCATGGAAGAAGCCCAAGAGCCCATCAATCCACAAATGGATCAATAAATTGTGGCATATGTACACCATGGAATACTATGCAGCCATTAAGAAAGATGGAGACTTTACCTCCTTCATATTTACATGGATGGAGATGGAAAACGTTCTTAGCAAAGTATCCCAAGAATGGAAGAAAAAGTATCCAATGTACTCAGCCCTACTAGGAAACTAATTTATAACTTTTCCTATGAAAGCTATAACCCAATTTTAGCCCAGGAATATGGGGAGAGGGAGGGGAGGGGAGAGAGGAAAGGGGAGGGGGGAAGGGGAGGGTGATTGGTGGGATAACATCTATGGTTCATCCTGTAAGAGTACATGTGAATCTCTCTAAATGTAGAATATAAATGTCTTAACACAGTAAGTAAGAAAAAGACATGAAGGCTATATTAACCAGTTGGATGAAAGTATTTCAAATTGTATACAGAAACAGTACACTGTACCCCATGATGTATTAATGTACACTGCTATGATTTAATAAAAAAAATAAATAAATAAAAATAAAGTCCACATATCTGAAATACTTCTTTTCAGGTCAATTCTGAGAGTAAGGCCATGAATAATGGCATCTCTGTCTGACCAAACAGCTTGAAATCTCTATCATTAACTATTGGTCAGATAAGGAAAATTAAAAATAAACTGCTTTGGGGCAGCACCTGTGGCTCCGTGGGTATAGTGCAGCCCCACATACTGAGGGTGGTGGGTTCAAACCCAGCCACAGCCAAACTGCAACAAAAAAACAGCTAGGTGTTGTGGTGGGCACCTGTAGTCCCAGCTACTCAGGAGGCTAAGGGAAGAGAATTGCCTAAGCCCAGGAGTTGGAGGTTGCTGTGAGCTGTGATGCCATGGAACACTACCGAGGGCCATACTAGAGGCCAAAAAAAATCAGTTGCTTTCCTTTAGTATAAGGCATAATGAATCAAACACTTGTTTGGACACTGGCTAATTTGTAGTTAACAGACAAACAATGGTCAGGAGAAAAAAAAAGAGGCAAAATCCAATTTGGTAAATTTGCTGTAACTAAGCACCTACAATAATTCTATGTTTGTTTTTATTATTCAGATTTACTTTGCTATCCCATCTCTATCAACACAGAGCAATAGGCCATGGCTGAGAACTACTCTATAAAAAAGTGCTACAACAAAGACGAGTACAGGCTACATTACTGAATTTACTGACATGCAGTCACCTTGTAATCTAATTTCATGTGTAGAAGTTTCAAAAATTTGGAGCCATGGCCTTTTCTATTATAAATTGATAGATGCAATTATCTTTTTTTTTGGGACAGAGCCTCAAGCTGTTCCCCTGGGTGGAGTGCTATGTCATCACACCTCACAGCAACCTCCAACTCCTGGGCTCAAGCGAGTCTCCTGCCTCTGCCTCCCAAGTAGCTGGGACCACAGGCGCCCACCACAAGGCCTGGC
>NW_003852511.1:5284998-5288777 GCF_000181295.1 Otolemur garnettii
ACAGCAACCTCCAACTCCTGGGCTCAAGCGAGTCTCCTGCCTCTGCCTCCCAAGTAGCTGGGACCACAGGCGCCCACCACAAGGCCTGGCTATTTTTTTTTGGTTGTAGCCATCATTTGTTGTTTGGCAAGCCTGGGCTGGACTTGAACCCACCACCTTAGGCGTATGTGGCTGGTGCCTTAGCCACTTGAGCCACAGGCGCAATGGCAGATGCAATTATCTTGAGAAATCCATCTTAGATATTTACAAATGATTTGTGTGACTGCTTAATCAAGAAAGCAGGTAATCCTAGGTATCTGGAGTAATCAGAAGGTGTGAAAATAAAGATTTTACTATAAAAACATGGTAAAGTATATAAACTTAAGGAGCTGACTAACCAGAAAACTTTATCTCTAGAGTTTATCCAAAAAGATAGTTTTCTACCTCTTTTATCACTAACTTAAGAAAGTTATACACGTATAACTAAATTGTATGGTTAAATTTTTCAATTTTTATACTGTCACCTACAACGCATATATTAATCACAGACTGGTTTTTCTAGTGACAAACAGCATATTGATAATTTAGGAACCACAAAAGCATCATAGACCAAATAGCTATTAAAAAATCTCCAATTTTAGCCAGGCACTGTGGCAGGTGCCTGTAGTCTCAGCTACTTGGGAGGTAGAGGCAAGAGACTCGCTTGAGCCCAGGAGTTGGAGGTTGCTGTGAGCTGTGATGCCACAGCACTCTACCCAGGGTGACAGCTTAAGGCTATCTGAAAAAAAAAAAAGTCTCCAATTTACTCAGAATACCTTTTTAAAAATACATGTACTTGTGGTTGGAAGTAGAATAGAAAGGGAAAACAAGAAAAGGCTGGGGGTTGTGTCAAATACTTACGCTGACTTTGGGCTGAGAAGGCAAAGTCCCACTTGCCTTCATGGTGCTCACTAGCTTGTTAAAAGCTGTCATGTCTCCATCCTTCTTGAGTTGTCGATTGCTGGTTACAGCACTCAGGGTCTCTTCTAGATGTTCTGCCATGAAGGGAGTTGAATTTTTCACTTGCTGATCCACCTTCAAACCCTTGAGTCCTGCTTCTACCTCTTCCACTGACAGTACAACCCCTGAATGTGCTGAAAAGTTGAGAAAGCCCAGGTTAAATCAAGCAAAGCAGTATCTGGTAGAAATTCTCTCTGGCTACTACAACGGTTAAGATTATAATAACTTATTTTGTAATTGAAGTGAGTCTGCAAGAAAATGCTAACACCAAATAGAGAAACTACAGACACTAAAAAATCACTGATTTTTATAGTTCATAAATAAGCTATAATTATGAACTTAGTAACAGACAGCATAAACTAAGTGTAAAATATTCAGATGCCAGAAAAATGGGAAACCATAACCATGAGGTGCTAAGCTTTAAAGCAAGTAGTCTTAGCTACTTGGGAGGCTACAGCAAGAGGATGGCTTGAGACCAAGACTTTGAGATTGCTATGAGCTCTGATGCCACAGCATTGAAACCCCAGGATGACAGAGTGAGACTCTGTCTTAAAAAAAAAAAAAAAAAAAAAAAAGATTGATACTTGCACTGTGGATATTATATCACTAAGTTTTTATGTTGAGGTCTTATAACCGAAAAAAGAATGTGGTAGATCAGAGCAAAGTAGTGAGGAACCAGCAAGTTACGTTCCAAAGAACTAAAACTTTCACTGGAATGTTAAAATCAGGCCCTGGGTAAGAATATGGAGGAAAAGTCTTATCACAGGGCCCATGATCCATTGACCATCAGATTCTGAAAAAGGAGGTATTATTTGATAAGGGTTTTTTTTAGATGGAACCTCAAGCTATCCCCCTGGGTAGAGTGCCATGGCATCACACCTCCAACTCCTAGGCTCAAGGGAGTCTCCTGCCTCAGCCTCCCAAGTAGCTGGGACCACCGGCGCCCGCCACAATGCCCGGCCATTTTTTGGTTGCAGCTATCATTGTTGTTTGGCGGGCTCGGGCTGGGGATTTGAACCTGCCACCTTAGCCGCTTGAGCCACAGGTGCTGAGCCTTTCTTTTTTTTTTTTTTTAAAGAAAATTAAATGAAATCCACAATATATTTGATTTGGAAAAAAAAAGTCTGTTAGAATCAACTGCGTGAAAAATGAGCACCCAGGCCATGCATGGTGGGTCAAGCCTGTAATTCCAGCACTCTGGGAGGTTAAGGTAGGAAGATCACTTGAGCTCAGGAATTCGAGTAAAAACAAGACACACACACACACACACACCCCACCCTGCCTCTACAAAACATTTAAAAACCCAGCTGGATGGCACAAGCCTGTAGTCACAGGAGTTCAGGAAGCTCATTTGAGCCCAGGAGTTTGAGGTTGCTATGAGCCAGGATAGTCACTGTACTCCTGCTGGGGTGACAGAAAGAGCATCCAAATCTTTTCAGGTATCTAAAGCAGATTCTTATAAACACTTACAGCTCTCTTTAAGTTTTTCTTTATTTGCAGAAAGGCTAGAAAGAAGAGGTTTTAAATCCACTTTGGCTTTCTGAAGCATTTCTAAAATATCCACTTTATTTTCAGAGTGGTCTTCCAATGGTATAGGAGCAAAATAATTCCCCGAGTTCTGTCCAGGAGAGAGGATGGCTTGCTCCAGACCTGATATTGCAAACAAGCATTCACAATTATTTGGTACCAATAAAAAACTTTAACAGTACTAAAAGGATACAAATTGATGGCTTTTCAGTGTCCAGAGACATTTCTCTAATGGACCTCCGACTAATGAAGACAGAATTAACCATGTCAAAGAAAGCTCATAACTACATTAAATTTGAAGTCATTTTACCTGCGAGCCTCTCCAGTTCTTCATGTGGTGTTGACCCAAGACTGCTGGATCGGCTTCCCGATCGGCTTGGATTAGAGAACCACCTGCTGAAACGACTGGCAGAGACTGACCCTTCTCCCAAAACATCTTCTATCATCTAAAGAGAAAGACAACAGGAGCTAATAGTTTCTAAGTGAAAAAGGGCAAGAAGGTTCAAATTTTACAGAAGGGTAAAGGGTCACTTACTTTGAAACTACCTTTTTAATGCTGCTGACCTGAAGGTAAACACTCTCAGAACTTAGGAATCTGAACACCTTTAATTTTTCTTCCCCTTCCTGGATCATTTCTAAGTAATCCAAATTTGAATACAGCCAAACATGTATTTTCTAAGAATATAAAGCAAAGCTTCTATGCCACACAGTGTTGTGGCTTTTTACCCTTTGCCTCATTAGAAAAATCCATCTACTATTGAATATTCTCATAGGATGTAGTTTCAAAGTCAAAATCAGCACCACAATGAGGCATTCCAACTGCCAAGCTAAACAGAGAGCTTCGACTAAACATCTAGCATGGAGAACTGATGAAAGTTTTAAACCCCTGTTTCAAATTTGGTGGTCTCAATGTTGTAATCAACATTGTGAAATTAAATCCTGACAATTTCAGAAGCCAAAAGTTAAACTAAAGCTTATAAAGATCATAATTCCATGTTATTTTGGCTCGGCACCCGTGGTACAGTGGTTATAAGCACCAGCCACATGTACTAAGGTTGGTGGGTTCGAACCCAGCCTGGGCCAGCTAAACCACAATGACAACTGCAACAAAGGAAGAGCTGGGCATTGTGGCGGGTGCATGTAGGCCCAACTGCTTGGGAAGCTAAGGCAGGAGAATCACTTACGCCCAAGAGTTTGTGGTTGCTGTGAGCTATAATGTTTCCACGGCACTCAACCTCAGAACAGAGGACTGTCTCAGTCTCAAAAAAAAAAAA
>NW_003852511.1:5290396-5291750 GCF_000181295.1 Otolemur garnettii
CCTGGCCATTTTTTGGTTGCAGCCATCATCATTGTTTTGGCGGGCCCAGGCTGGATTCGAACCCGCCACCTTAGGTGTACATGGCTGGCACCTTAGCCACTTGAGCCACAGGCGCCGAGCCAGAAACAGGTTTTTTTTTTACACATATTTAATGCAAATACTAACATTAAAAAATTAAAGCATTTTAAACCTGACAAAAATCATGAGTTTATCTAGCCAATTTTTTTCCACAGAGCAAACTGGGTCACTGTAATAGCAGGCCCTCCCCTCCTGTACCTGGGGGTATAGGAAACTAGGATCTGCACCTGCAGCTCCACTGTTTTGGTCAAGGCATCCTCTGCTACATCCTTGTCAGCCTTCTCAGCTAATGGAGAAGAGGGGCCTGGGAACTATATTCTGGGGTTTGCACAGGTATACTCATTAGAATAGATTTTTAATATTTAACAGCAAATTAAGGTAACCTATCTATATGCTCACCACAGAGAAAGTCTACAGGAAAAAAAAAATGGTGTGTGGGGGGAACCCATTATCATGATTAATCTGATCCTTCAAACAAAAGCCATTTGGAGAAGTTATATCCTTGGACTTGATTTTCTGGGTTTTTTTTTTTTGAGAGAGAGTATGACTATGTCGCCCTCATTAGAGTGCTGTGACATCACAGCTCACAGCAACCTAAAAACTCTTGGGCTTAAGCAATTCTCTTGCCTCAGCCTCCCAAGTAGCTGGGACTACAGGCACCCGCCACAAGGCCTGGCTATTATGTTGTTGTAGTTGTCATTGTTGTTTGGCAGGCCCAGGAAGAGTTTGAACCTGCCAGTTCCAGTGTATGTGGCTGGTGCCCTAGCAGCTGAGCTACAAGCACCAAGCCCTGTTTTTTATTTTTTTGAGACAGAGTCTCACTCTGTTGCCCCTGGCTAGAGTACCATGATGTCAACCTAGGTCACAGCAACCTCAAACTCCTGTGTTCAATTGATCTTCCTGCCTCAACCTCCCAAGTAGCTGGGACTACAGGTGCCGCCACAACACCTGGCTAATATATTCTATTTTTCAGTAGAGGTGGGCTTCTTACTCTTGTTCAGGCTGGTCCAAAACTCCTGAGCTCAAGCAATTCACCTGCCTCTCCCTCCCAGAGTGCTAGGATTACAAGCCTGTAACTGTGCCCAGTTATCATATCCTTGGATTCATAATATCATTCTGGTTATCCAAAAAATACTGTGAAATATTTTTCCTCTTCGACAATTTTTTTTTTTTTTATCAATACCTGGTTTCATTTTTATAGAAATTTCTGTATTTTGGGGCAGTACCTGTGGCTCAAAGGAGTAGGGCACTGGCCCCACATGCCAGAAGTGGCAGG
>NW_003852511.1:5293084-5305558 GCF_000181295.1 Otolemur garnettii
GGGCTGGATTCGAACCTGCCACCTTAGGTGTATGTGGTTGGCACCTTAGCCACTTGAGCTACAGGTGCCGAGCCAATGGTAGAAATTCTTAACTGACACTGAAGAAATCACAAGTCAGTTTCCACCACTTACTGGCTGTGTAACTTTGGGCAAGTTCTGTGCCTGTTCCTCATATATATAATGTAAACAATACTCATCTCAAAGAATTTGTGAATATAAAATGACTTCCTCTATGTAAAGCCTGGAAGACTCAGTAGCCCTACATGCATGCTGCCTGTTATTATCACAAGTTCATGGTTAGAACTTAGTTTGGATTAAAAGAGTAAATTCTTCCTCTGCCTAAGTACACAAGGGAGTATAAGTGCTCTCATTTGAAGCCAAACACAGGTCCCTAAATTTTGACCTTCTGGTTTGAAAACTTTCTATAAAAGATTTCCAATGCAGGCTCGGTGCCTGTAGCTCAGCAGCTAGGGTACCAACTACTCGGGCAGTTCTAACCCTGCCAGGGCCTGCCAAACAACAATGACAACTACAACCAAAAAATAGCCAGGCATTGTGACAGGTGCCTGTAGTTCCAGCTACCTGGGAGGCTGAGGCAAGATAACCGCTTAAGCCCAAAAGTTGGAAGTTGCTATGAGCTATGACGCAGAAAGGGCCACTAACAGTTGACATAAAAATAAAAAAATAAGTATACCTTCAGAAGTTACAATTTTGAGAGGATCACTTGGTTTTACATTGGATAAATTAAGTTCACATCTGAACATGACCCAAGGAAATATTGGCTAGGAGACTTACAATTAAAACTGCTACTAAAAATTGAGGAACAAAACCACACAAGACAGCTGCCACTGCTGATTGTGAGCTGCACTCCACATGCTCCATAACGTTCCACATAAGTTCAGAAAGTGAGGGTAAATGCTTTGAATCTTTTATAGCAATTTGGTACTGGTGTGACATTGGTACTTTATACTAAAATACTGTTCCTCAATGGAGTCCAAATAAATAAATTTTATCACCATAGAAAATTTAAGAAGTACTGCCCTAAAATTCACCTGTGGCAGTGTATCTATCAGTACTAAGTGGTGCCTGCTCACTTGGGTGGCAATCTTTTGGGTGGAAGGAGCACACAAATGATAAAGGAGATAGGCCAATGTTGCCTGCTCTATTGTGCCCCATTTTGTCTGATCACACAGTAATCAAAGGACCAGTTATGGTTAAGAAGTAAAGAGAATCATTTAAGTAAAAATTCCATGAACCACCAATTCTAAAAGACTGGTCAAACTCATGTATCTGGTATTGTAAATGGGACAGCTTCAGTATATATATTCTTTTTGCTAAATGGTTTTTAGAATTCTATTTTTTCATTTTTTTTTTTTTGGTAGAGACAGAGTCTTACTTTATTGCCCTCAGAGTGCTGTGGCATCACACTGCTCACAGCAACCTCCAACTCCTGGGCTTAGACGATTCTCCTGCCTCAGCCTCCTGAGTAGCTGGAAATTTTTCACAGTTCTTTGATAGCAACCGCAGAAAAACCTCATTTCTACCGGTATCTGCATAGGTCACAGTTGAATCTTTTCTCCAAAATTTTGGTGAGGCAATACTAATCCATCAATGCTGAAGAGGCAGGAGAAAGGCAGGTAGCAAGTAATGATTCAGGGACAGCTTATTGTTTCTATTAATACTTTTAAAGTCTCAAAAGAGGCTGGGCGCAGTGGCTCATGCCTGTAATCCTAGCGTAGGAGGCCAAGGAAGATGGACTGCTTGAGCTTAGGAGGTCAAGACCAACCTGAGCAAAAGTGAGACTTTGTCTCTAAAAATAGCATTGTGGTGGGGTGGTACCTGTGGCTCAAAGAGTAGGGTGCCGACCCCATATACAAGAGGCGGTGAGTTCAAACCCAGCCCCAGCCAAATAATAATAATAATAATAATAATGATAATAATAATAGCATTGTGGGCTCGGCGCCTGTGGCTCAAGCGGCTAAGGCACCAGCCACATACACCTAAGGTGGTGGGTTCAAATCCAGCACAGGCCCGCCAAAAACAATGACGGTACAACCAAAAAATAGCCAGGCGTTGTGGTGGGCACCTGTGGTCCCAGCTACTTGGGAGGCTGAGGCAGAAGACTCGTTTGAGCCCAAGAGTTGGAGGTTGCTGTGAGCTGTGATGCCATGGCACTCTACCCAGGGGGACAGCTTGAGGCTCTGTCTCAAAAAAAAAAAAAAAAATAATAATAATAATAACAATAGCATTGTGGTGGGTGCCTATGGTCCTAGCTGCTTGAAAGGCTCAAGCTTAGGAGGCTTGAGTCTAAGAGTTTGAGATTGCTGTGTGCTATGAAGCCACAGCACTCTATTGAGGGTAAAAAAAAAGAAAACAAAACTCAAAAGAATAGTTGAACAGCAACACTGACAGTAATTCAAGTTCTTTTTCATTAAATATTTTTGGAACCATAACATCACAAAAGGCAGCCTCCTGGACAGAATGCAGGCCAGTGTGACACTAATCACCAATTTTAACAAACCACCTTCCTAGTCAGTTTTTACACCAACAAACATTTAACTCATTAAAAATAAAAGCAGACAATGTTATTAAACATCTGAAGAATTTTTAGTGCAATGCCACCAGCATAAAAACAGAATTAACTGGTAATCTCATTTAGTTTTCTTTAAGCCAACAAAAATTCAAGTATTTTTGTGAAAATGCCACCTTAAAAGAGGTATCTTAAATACTAGGTTAAATTTAACCATACAGTTTATAAGTGTGCTGCTACACTCACCGAAGCCAAGCATGGAACCTTATCAAGGTTAAAGAACTCATTGAAATCAAATTCTCCTGGAGACTGCTCAGGTAAGGCAGCATCCCTTGGCACTTCCTGATCAGCAGCAGGTTCCTGTGCAAGGATGACCTCCACTTCCTCCTCTTCAGCCACTCCTCCATTGCATTCAACTATTCCTGAAAGCAAAATAAGGACAAAACCAATCTGATCAAGTAAACTGCTCTCGTTCTGTGACATCACCTATCAACACATATACAAAAGAGCTACGCATGACTTCAAAAGCAGACTTCCCGTGCAGGTACGTCATTTGTAAGAATAAAACAGTCTCCTTTCTATGAGAGCAAGAGGAGGAAAAAAGGCTTAATACCATGCCAGAACACCAACACAACTGGGGAAGAATTATGGTCATCCTCCTATGTGCTTCAAGTTTTCTACATTTTTTTTTTTTTTGAGAGAGTCTTATTTTGTCATCTTCAGTAGAGTGCCATGGTGTCATGGCTCTCAACAACCTCCAACTCTTAGGCTTAAGCAATTCTCTTGCCTCAACCTCCCAAGTAGCTGGGACTATAGGTTAGGGTGACCAGAATAAAACTCATATTCTGGAGAAATAGCCACATGGCAGCCGAAAACCGTATATTCCCTTCCTGTTTTTCCGCCCGTTGGTGCATTCTTTCCAAAAATCAGGACTTTTTTAAAACACCACGGATGCAGGACAAATTGTTAAAAAGTGGGACTGTCCCACCAAAAGTGAGACATCTGGTCACCCTACTATAGGTGCCCATCACAACACCAGCTATTTTTTGGTTGTAGTTGTCCTTGTTTGGCAGGCCCAGGCTGGATTTGAACCCTCCAGCTTTAGTGTATGTGGCTGGTGCCCTAGTGGCTGAGCTACAGGTACTGAGTCTGTTTATTCATTTTTTTTTTTTAAAGATAGTCTTTGCAAGTCTCTTACTGCTTATAAATGAAACCAAATTAATTTGGCTCTGCTTTTGCCCACACACCTGTACCACCCCCTTCAGTTAAGGTTCAGCAACCTAAGTTACATATGTGAAACCTGCACGAGAGCAATTTATATTTGCCTACATGTTTGGTTGCAGCTCATACTTCAGGGAAAAGTTCAAATGTCACCTCCTTTGGGAATCTTGCCTGACCCAGGAAAATTAATTGCTGCTTTCTATGTAATCCTTGCTTATATCTCAGAGTACTTATCCATTGTATTACAGTAACTCTCTGATGAAACTAAGCTGAGGGAAGGTAACTTGCTCATCAGCTTTGTCTTAATCTATAGTCCCTGATATACTTAAACTCTGTAATGTTCAGTTTTTAGAATAGGAAGATCAGGGCTAAGTGAAGTTCAGCTAACATTTAAGGCAATTCATATCTTAGTTTTGATGCTTTTATTTGAAAAACTGAACATTCAGTGCTCTTCTCTGCAAAACCTATGAAAGAATTGCCTGTAGTATCAAGATCATGGCAGATGTGAAGTCCTCCTAGGAAAAAAAAGCTGCAAAGCCTAGACTCAAAAGTCCCCAATAATGACTACAGTCTTATTAATCAGCCAGGATATTCTAGACCAGGGGTCCTCAAACATTTTAAACAGGGGGCCAGTTCACTGTCCCTCAGACTGTTGGAGGGCTGGACTGCAGGCCCCAGGATGAATTGGCTGCTAAGCAGGATAGGAAGCAGCGGCAAAAACACCCAGCGGGCCGGATAAATGTCCTGGGAGGGCTGCATGTGGCCTGCGGGCCATAGTTTGAGGATGCCTGTTCTAGACCAAGAGAAGCTAAATGATAACTTCTCCTTTCAATACAGTATTGATCTGAAAACCTTGACAGTAAAGTACAGGAATACAACAGCTATAAGGTTAAGTGGCTTGCTTACCCAAGGTCTCAAGACTAGCAAGTGAAGGTTCAACCCTAGTACAGCCACCAATGCTCTTCTACACCACACTGTGCAGGTAAGGCAGCTCTGCTCCTCCACAGATGCCCGCCACGAGAGAACCCTAAGCCTTCGGAGGGCCAAGGCAACCAGTCAGACACATTTTTGTAAGCCATAGACAAAGCAACTGGCAGTATCTCTAGAGCAGCAGTTCTCAACATGTGGGTTGCGACCCACAGGAACTGTATTAAAGGCTCACGGCATTAGGAAGGTTGAGAATCACTACTCTTAGAGGGTTACCAGACACTGCCAGAAATCAAAGGTAAATGCTATCCCTTAAAGACTGACATTTACACTAGATGACTGCTTTGGTGGATGAATTATTCCTACTTTATAAAAAAACTGTGCCACTCTAGGAGGCCAAGGCAGGTGGATTGCCTAAGCTCACAAGTTTGAGACTAGCCTAAGCAAGAGCGAGACCCCATCTCTAAAAATAGCTGAGCGTTATAGCAGGCACCTATAGTCCCAGCTACTTCGGAGGCTAAGGCAAGAGTACCCCTTAAATGCCAAGAGTTTGAGGCTGCTATGAACTATGACATCACGCACTCTACCAAGGGTGACAAAGTAAGACTCTGTCTCAAAAAAAAAAAAAAAAGAAAGAAAGAAAGAAAAGAGAAAGAAACTGTGCCCTCAAAAGAGTAAACAACTAAATGGTCTAATTAGGTCAGTGCTTCTCCCCAACCTATTTTATCTACCAGAACCTGCCTGCCCACTTCAGGACAAGCAACAGATATTTTATTACAGTTCAGTTTCCCAATTTAAGGATGTACAGACATTTACAAAAGAAACTTTAATATTTCTGTGATTAATTTTTGTGCTGAGAGATTTCTTAACAGATGAATGGCTTTGCAAGCAGCAAGAAGATGCCCCACATACAATTCTATGCCCGCTCCAAGCTCACTGGAAAGCAGACTGGGCCTGACATAAGAACATGAACTAGCAAACACTCCTGGCCATTTATTTTGGTAGGCTCAAAAGCCAGGGACTTAAGTAAAAATAACTAAGAGCAAATTTTATTAAAAATTTCACAACGAGCATATACTTTCATTAGAGAGGTTGAAAACTAAAATTTTTTTCTATTATGAAATGTTTTAACAATTTGTCCCTTCTAAGTAACTTTTCCCCCAGTTATAAATATAACATATTCAAGCTATTTTACTCATCACCACATGCATGCATATAACCTGGGCCTTGTATAGAGTATGTGATAACACAAATCAGTTTTAAAATCACACACGCAGGGACTACTATGTTTGTGGTATTCGTTGCGACATTCCCAGCACTAGCACATGCCCACAAAGAACTCCTAAATAAGCTCAATGAGAAGTTGGAACACTAAAAGGCACTCATCATACCTCCCCATAGGGATTAGTATCACCACTTGGGCTTGTTCACTCTCTTTCATGCTTGCAGCCAAGATGAAACTATAGGGCATTTATTTTATTTTATGAAACAAAGTCTCACTATGTTGCCCCTGGTAGAGAGGTGTGGTGCCACGGCTCACAGTAACCTCAAACTCTTGAGCTTAAGCGATTCTCTTGCCTTAGCCTCTCAAATAGCTGGGACTACAGGCGCCTGCCACAATGCCTGGCTATTTTCGTTGTTGTTGTTGTAGCTGTCACTGTTGTTTAGCTGGCCCTGGCTGTCACCACCGTGCTACAGGCACCAAGCCTATAGGGCATTTATTTTAAAAAAGACATTAGCACGGATAGCCTAGGGACCTTTTGTACTTAACTAATGAGGTGAGCCAAGACCCCTAGGTTCTGCCACAAAATCCATCCCCTCTCTCCAGGTCTCAAACTCTCTGATAAGGTGGAAGGTATCACTACCAATCTATCTCATTTCTCTGGCTCCTCCACTTGCTACAAGGATGGCTGAAATTCAGATTTCATCTTAGTTAAGAAAAATGTGTTTTTTCTCACCAGCTGTCTGACCTTTATCATTAGGTGAAAAGGCATACTTCTTGGTGGTGCTGCTTTAGTCTAATAAAGAATGAGACAAAGGCATATTTCAAAGGCAATATAAAAGCAAAGTCTCCCAAGTTACCTATTAATTTCCTATATCCCCCTAGGGAAGAATGTGTAATAATACAAAAATAATGGTAATATCTACCATATCTTAAAGATTATGTAAAGATGACTGATGTGATTTTGTTTTCTGAATAAATTCTGTTATCTTATTTCTGCTTCAATTCATCTTAACTTCATAATTTTAAGGTGACACTGATTTTTCACTTATTAAAACAGCTTCCCCCGGGACGGCGCCTGTGGCTCAAAGGAGTAGGACACTGACCCCATATGCCACAGGTGGTGGGTTCAAACCCAGCCCTGGCCAAAAACTGCAAAAAATAAAATAAATAAAAATAAAATAGCTTCCCCTTTTGTTGTCTAGTATTTGCCAATTTTTTTTTCAACTAAACCCGAAAGATTGAAAGAACTAGAATTTCCTAAGTTCCCACTGGGGCTGACTTTTTTTTTTTTTTTTTGAGACAAGAGCCTCAAGCTGTCCCCCTGGGTAGAGTGCCGAACAGCTCACAGCAACCTCCAACTCCTGGGCTCAAGTGAGTCTCCTGCCTCAGCCTCCCAAGTAGCTGGGATCACAGGCGCCCGCCACAACACTCGACTATATTTTAGTTGCAGCTGTCGTTGTTTGGTGGGCCCAGGCTGGATTCGAACCCGCCACCTTAGGTGTAAGTGACTGGTGCCTTAGCCACCTGAGCCACAGGCGCAGAGCCAGAGGCTGACTTCTGATGGATACTGAGTTCTGATTTGACTGTCAATGCTAAAAAGTAACCCTTAAGTTATAACAGGCATTGGCTTCACTTTACAAAGAAATAGGCCTACCTGTTAAGATTCTGTCAAATTTTTATCTTCTTCTAAGTAGCCTCTCCAGTACTTAAACTAATCAGGCTAGCCCAGCTACTTCTTCCCAAGACCACCTCAGAGCCAAGTGACTGCCCCCAAAATAACTAGCTACAGACCAATGGGCCCCCTATTTTGCACCAGGCACTGCACACACATTAGCTCTGGCTTCTTCAGTTTAGCAAGGGAGACACTTGACCTTATTAACTTATACCTAAGAAAACCAAATTTGAGAGAAGGCAAATCACAAACAAGTGACCTGGGAAGGTCTAACATCATGGTGAAGAAGGTGGGTTCTGAAGCCCAAAAGCACCTCCTTCAACTCCCAACTTTACTATTTACTTCCACAGTGACCTTAAATCACTTAAGCTCTTGGAGCCTCCACTTGCTCATCTATGAATGAGCAAAAAATATCTATGCCTCACAGAATTATCAGAAAAAGACAAAACAACAAAGATAAACAAATGGGACTTAAACTGAAAAGCTTCTGTACAGCTAAGGAGACAACAACCAAAGCAAACAGACAACCTACACAATGGGAAAGGATATTTGCATATTTTGAATCAGACAAAATTTTTGCTTGATAACAAGGATCTATAGAGAACTCAAATTAATCCACATGGAAAAAGCCAACAATCCCATATATCAACGGGCAAGAGACATGAATAGAACCTTCTCTAAAGAAGACAGACGAGGGCTAGGCGCCTGTGGCTCAAGTGGCTAAGGCGCCAGCCACATACACCTAAGGTGGCGGGTTCGAATCCCCAGCCCGGGCCCGCCAAACAACAATGACGGCTGCAACTAAAAAATGGCTGGGCGTTGTGGTGGGCGCCTGTGGTCCCAGCTACTTGGGAGGCTGAGGCAGGAGACTTGCTTGAGCCCAGGAGTTGGAGGTTGCTATGAGCTGTGATGCCACAGCACTCTACCCAGGGGGACAGCTTGAGGCTCCTGTCTCAAAAAAAAAAAAAAAAAGACAGATGAATGGCTAACAAACATACGAAAAAAATGTATCGTCCCTAATTATTAGAGAAATGCAAATCAAAACTACCCTGAGATACCATTTAACCCCAATGAGAATGGCCCCCATCACAAAATCTCAAAACTGCAGATGCTGGCATGGATGTGGAGAGAAGGGAACACTTTTACACTGCTGGTGGGACTGCAAACTAATACAACCTTTTTGGAAGGAAGTATGGAGAACCCTCAAAGAACTCAAGCTAGACCTCCCATTTGATCCTGCAATCCCATTACTGGGCATCTACCAGTAGGAAAAAAATCCTTTTATCATAAAGACACTTGCACTAGACTGTTTATTGTAGCTCAATTTACAATCACCAAAATGTGGAAACAGCCTAAATGCCCACCAACCCAGGAATGGATTGACACGCTGTGGTCTATGTATACCATAGAATACTATTCAACCATTTTTAAAAAATGGAGACTTTACAGCCTCTGCATTAACATGGATGGAAGTGGAACACATTATTCTTAGTAAAACATCACAAGAATGGATAAGCATGAATCCTATATACTCACTATTGATATAAGGACAATTAATGACAAGGGGAGGGGGTAAGCAGAGAGAGTAAGGAGGAGGGAGGAGTGGGGAAGGGATTAGCAGAGAGTGAGGGAGGTGGGGATCTTGGTGTGTGCCACACCTTCTGGAGGCAAGACATGATTGTAAGAGGGATTTTACCTAACAAATGCAATCAGTGAAACCTGGTTTCTTGTACCCTCAATGAATCCCCAACAATAAATTTAAAAAATAAAATAAAAAAGACAAAACACTACTGTGAGTAGTACATAACTGCTCAATAAATAAGACTCATCATTTCTACCACATTTCTCATCTCCACAGAACCTTTTCATGTATAGTGCTCTTGTGCGGTACCATGAGACTTTTCTGTTTAGCACAACTTTAGGAAATCTACACTTAGTGATTTCTCATGTAAGAAGCAATTTCAAAATCAGGCTGTATCATGAAAAAAATGCCATTTGCAAACATATGGTGCCCATTCCCAAATGTAAAATTAAGTCAATGATAATCACACCTCATTTTAAAACCAGTGAACTTCCCTCCCAAAGTTTGTGCTGACCTTCCTTCACAGAGGCTGTTCGTCGCCGTGCTCTTTTTCTTCCTTTGTGATCTTCTTCTAGTATCTTATCATCAAAGCCAGTCAGTTCAATGGTTTCAGATTGACTTGTGGGTCCAGCTGAGAACCACTCCGGTTCTTCTTCTGTATAAGAATCATTTCTTCTACGCTCACCAAAGACACGCTTACTATCCCCAAACTCTCTCTAGAAAAGTTCATAAAGCAAAATCAAAAATATAAAATTCTAGTCATTTCTACATCAATTAAAGTCTTTTTTTTTTTCTTTTTGAGACAGAGCCTCAAGCTGTCCCCCTGGGTAGAGTGCCATGACATCACAGCTCACAGCAACCTCCAACTCCTGGGCTCAAGCGAGTCTCCTGCCTCAGTCTCCCAAGTAGCTGGGACCACAATCACTCGCCACAATGCCTGGCTATTTTTTGGTTGCAGCCATTATTGTTGTTTGGTGGGTGTGGGCTGGATTTGAACCTGCAACCTTAGGTGTATGTGGCTGGCGCCTTAGACACTTGAGCCACAGGCGCCGAGCCATCAATTAAAGTCTTTCTTTTTTTTTTGGGAGACAAGAGCCTCAAGCTGTCCCCCTGGGTAGAGAGCTGTGACGTCACAGCTCACAGCAACCTCCAACTCCTGGGCTCAAGCGAGTCTCCCGCCTCAGCCTCCTGAGTAGCTGGGACCACAGGCGCCCACCATAACACCCGGCTATTTTTTGGTTGTAGCCGTCATTGTTGTTTGGCTGGCCCGGGCTAGATTCATACCCGCCACCTTGGGTGTACATGGCTGGCACCTTAGCCACTTGAGCCACAGGCACCTAGCCATCAATTAAAGTCTTAATAAATTAAGTTATGCTTGGTAGTAAGTGGAAGACACTGTGCTATAGACTTGAAGCCCGTGACCTAGCTCTCCCTATTCCTCACTGACTGGTTTAAGAGTGGGTTGTGTTCCTCCTGGTTTTCAAATCTGGTATAAATGAACATTAAGGCCCCAAGGACATGAAGTATGAAAGGGCCCAAAAGACAAACCCTGAAACGCTTGTCCTTGTAGTCCCTCTCACGGTCTCTGTCTCTCAAGTCCCGGAGGTCCTTATCACTAAGACGGTGATCCTTCTCAAAGGTCCGGGCAGAGATTATCCTCCCACTGCCAATCCTACGTCCACCCAGCAAACGAAGCCCATCGCCATCTTTCTCTAATGGACTTCCTGAGCGCCGGGAGCTCACAGCAGCTGTCACGTGGCAGCCCCCTCCAAAGCTGCGTCTCTGTGGGCTGAGAACAACATCTAAGTCGTCTTCTTTCACCCGCTCTCGTGGATCTGCAGAGATGCGGGAAAGAGAAAATTAAGCAAACAAAAGCATCTTTTTCTTCTTTAGGATATAGTATGTCCACATAACTGATGGGAGGAAGCTTGGTAGGGTATCACCACTAAAATTGGGCTTATTAACATATAGCTTATCAATTCAGAATAAGGTTCGGTGCCCGTGGCTCAAGCGGCTAAGGCGCCAGCCACATACACCTAAGGTGGCGGGTTCGAATCCCCAGCCTGGGCCCGCCAAACAACAATAATAGCTGCAACCAAAAAATGGCCAGGCGTTGTGGCGGGCGCCTGTGGGCCCAGCTACTTGGGAGGCTGAGGCAGGAGACTTGCTTGAGCCCAGGAGTTGGAGGTTGCTGTGAGCTGTGGTGCCATGGCACTCTACCCAGGGCGACAGCTTGAGGCTCTGTCTCAAAAAAAACAAAAAACAAAAAACAAAAAAAAAACACCAGATAAACTGCAGTGAATCCATATGATGGAATACTACTAGGTAATAAAAAGGAATACACTACATAACATGGATGAATCTTAAAATTATTATGAGTGAAAGAAGCTACACAAACAGTACATTTAGTATTTCCACTTAAATAAAATTCTAGAATATGTTAAGCTAATTTATAGTGACAGAAAGCAGATCGGTATGAAGAGGGGTAAAAGGGAGAGACTCTTAGGGACACTAAGGAGTTTTGGGGAGTGATGGAAATGCTTATGATGTTGATTGTGGTAATGGTTTCACAGGTGGATACAAATGTTAAGACAGCAAATGTATACTGTAGGTGCAAGCAATCGTATGTAAATTATCTCAGTAAAGGTGTAAAAAAAATAAACATTTTATCACATTAAAAAAAAATTTCTTCCTAGAAAAACTAGGAAAATGAAAGTTGATCTAAGAAAAACCTGCTTTAATGCAAAATCAGCTCCTATTACTTTTTTAAAATTTCCGTGCAGTTTTTTCCAAAAAACAGAATAAGGACAGCTTTATATAACTTGGTTACAACTTAACGTATTATGAATATCATTTGCCAATAAAAATGTCTGCAACATGTTTTTACAGCTGGACAATGTAGTATTCTTTTTTTCTTTTTTTGAGACAGAGTCTCACTTTGTCCCCCTTGGTAGACTGCCGTGGCATCATAGCTCACAGCAACCTCAAACTCCTGGGCGTAAGCGATTCTCTTGCCTCAGCCTCCAAGTAGCTGGGACTACAAGCACCTGCCACAACTCCTAGCTATTTTTAGAGATGAGGTCTCGATCTGGCTTGGCTGTTCTCAAACCTGTGAGCTTAGGCAATCCACCCACCTCGGCCTCCCACATGCTGGGATTATAGGCATGAGCCACTGTGCCCAGTGACAAATTCTTTTTTTTTTTTTTTGAGACAGAGTCTCAAGCTGTCACCCTGGGTAGAGTGCCATGGCATCACAGCAACCCCCAATTCCTGGGCTCAAGCAGGTGATCCTTCTCAAAGGTCCGGGCAGAGATTAT
>NW_003852511.1:5306363-5311023 GCF_000181295.1 Otolemur garnettii
TTTGGTTGCAGCCGTCATTGCTGTTTGGCGGGTCCGGGCTGGGGATTCGAACCCGCCACCTTAGGTGTACATGGCTGGCGCCTTAGCCGGTTGAACTATAGGTGCCGAGCCTGTGCTCAGTTCTAAGATCTATGACAGATCTTCCTCTAATCTCAAAAGGAGTTCTTGCAACAAGTTCCTTGACTGGCTTTTATATTGCTGAGTTTCCATTTCACCCTTAAATATCTTTTCTAGCATAAAGGGGTAAAGAAATGGAAAATCAGGGAGGTGCCTGTGGCTCAAGGGAGTGGGGCGCTGGCCCCATATGCCGGAGGTGGTGGGTTCAAACTCAGCCCTAGCTAAAAACTGCAAAAAAAAAAAAAAAAGAAATGGAAAATCAAACTATCAAACTATCAAACTTTACTACAGTTTCAAAACATATTTAAACACTGTATTTAAGGTCTGGGCGTGGTGGCACACACCTGTAATCCTAGCACTCTGGGAGGCCGGAGGTAAGTGGATTGCTTGAGTTCAGGAGTTTGAGATCAGCCTGAGCAAGAGTGAGACCTCATCTTTTAAAAATATATACATATATAGCCAGGCATTGTGGTAGACGCTTATAGTCCCAGTTACTTGGGAGGCTGAGATAAGAGGATCGCTTGAGCCCAAGATTTGGAGGTTTCTGTGAGCTGTGACGCCACAGCACTGTACTGAAGGTGATAGAGTAAAACTCTCAAAAAACAAACCAAAAAAACCCCCACAGTGTTTAGACCACAGTCCATTATGAATTAAGAACTGCCAGAACTGATTTACACCCAAGGACTAACATCATATGTGAGACAACGCAAGATCAGATTTCCAACATGGCTTTATGCTACCCACCACATCCAATTCAGTTATTCACGCCAGTGAAAGACAGCAATACTGTTAATTAAACAGCATATAGCCTAACACAGTCTACTAGACCCAACTGGTAAATCAGTTTCCTGATAATGACTTTTTTGCCCAATTCATAAACTCACAGTAGCCAAAAGCATGTCCCCCAAATTACTGGCCCACTCTTGAACAGCTGTGTGCTCACCTACTATCCTGCGCACCAGAGAAGGCCGGTCTGAATCCAACTCTTTCTTCAGATTTTCTACTGGTGAACTCCGTCCTGATGCTGGATAGAGAGAGGCATGCCACTTCTCAGGGTCCCAGACACCATCACTATACGTCAGAAAGTATTAACAGTTACTACTTATACCCATGAACTATATAGGCAGTCTAATTTCTAAACTTCTTCAGGTAGTAAGTTATAGAAACCTCTTTCCAATATAAAACTTCATGGTTGCCTTCAGAATGGTTATCTCTTCTAAGATGAAAACAATTATCAGCTCATTAATACTTTGTTGTTCCTCACATAATACCTACAGTTACTTTCTTTTTTTTTGAGACAGAGCCTCAAGCTGTCCCCCCTGGGTAGAGTGCTGTGGCATCACAGCTCACAGCAACCTCTAACTCCTGGGCTGAAGAGAGTCTCCTGCCTCAGCCTCCCAAGTAGCTGGGACGACAGGTGCCCACCACAACGCCCGCCTGGCTATTTTTTGGTTGCAGCCGTCATTGTTTGGCAGGCCCGGGCTGAATTTGAACCCGCCACCTTAGGTGTATATGGCTGGCGCTTTAGCCACTTGAGCCACAGGTGCCAATCCATACTTATAGTTACTTGAAAAACAATGGTTTGTGCACAACTGAAACCTTTAGATCAGTGGTTCTCAACCTTCCTAATGCAGCAGCCCTTTAATACAGTTCCTGTGGGTCTCAATCCACAGGTTGAGAACTGCTACTTTAGACCATAAACCTTGGGGTACATATGGATTACAATAACTATACCTGTCCTATGCAAGAAAGGTGCTCCATAAATAATGACTTAAAAACAAAGGAGAAAATTCCTTAATTCTCTTATCAGAAGTAGCTCCTCGGCTCAGCGTCTGTAGCTCAAGTGGCTAGAGCACCAGCTACACACACCAGAGCTTGCAGGTTCGAATCCAGTCTGGGCCTGCCAAACAATGACAACAACAACCAAAAAAATGACCAGGCATTATGGAGGGCACCTGTCATTCCAGCTACTTGGGAGGCTGAGATAAAAGATTAGCTTAAGCCCAGAAGTTGGAGGTTGCTGTGAGCTATGATGCCATGACACTCTCCCCCAGGGCAACAGCTTGACACTCTGTCTCAAAAAAAAAAAAAAAAAAAAAAGTAGCTCCAGGAATGGTATGTATTTTTCTAAAATTTCTATGTATAGTTTCAATTTTTCCTTAAGTTGAATAGACAATGCTTAAGAGCTTCCAATGCAGTGGGGCAAGGCAGCTCACGCCTGTAATCCTAGCACTCTGGGAGGCTAAGGCAGGTGGATCGCCTGAGCTCAGGAGTTTGAGACCAGCCTGAGTAAAAGTGACACCCCAACTCTACTAAAAACAGAAAAACTAGCCGGTGTTGTGGTGGGCACCTGTAGTTCCAACTACTCAGGAGGCTGAGACAAGAGGATCACATAAGCCCAAGAGTTTGAGGTTGCCGTGAGCTATGACACCATGGCACTCTACCCAGGGCAAGAGAGTAAGACTGTTTAAAAAAAAAAAGCTTACAATGTGTAGGTTTTCCCATTCTATAATGATGGGGTGACAGGTGGTATAATGTTCAAAGCAGAAGCTCTGGAACCCAACAGTCTAGAATCAAATTCTAGCTCTGCCACCTATCAGCAGAGAAATCCTGGACACTTACTGAGCTGTGTTTTCTGCAGCAAGGACTTCCTCAACCCTATCAGACCAGTCTGCACTATACACTAGTACAAGTGAAGCACAGGTGTAATATCCCACAATTGTCCTTTGCAGGCTGTAACATTTATAATGTTAAACTCTTTTTTTTTTTTTGAGACAGAGCCTCAAGCTGTCGCCCTGGGTAGAGTGCTGTGGCATCACAGTGCACAGCAACCTCTAACTCCTGGGCTTAAGCAATTCTCTCGATTCACAGCCTCCCAAGTAGGTGGGACTACAGGCAGCCGTCACAGTGCCCGTCTATTTTTGGGGGGCAGTTGTCGTTGTTTGGCAGACTCAGGCTGGATTCAAACCTGTCAGCTCTGGTGTATGTGGCTCGTGCTTTAGCCACTTGAGCTACAGGTGCTAGCCTGTCACGTTAAACTCTTATGAGTAATGTTCCATGAAGGCAAGGAGTACTTAGTAGGACTCAGCACAGTATTTATCACACAGTAGGAACCAAATGAACATTTCTTAAATAAGTGTGTCAACCACTAACTCTCAAATTCCTCCCAATAAAGGAGATATTACCTATAGTCTAGGATGGTTGTAACGATTACTTGGCATTAAAGAGCTCAATGAATTTTTAATTCTCTGAGAGAAGAAAGGAAAATGAGAAGCTTTCTCTTCTCTCTTATTTTTATTACTAGGCACAATGTCTCCACTTTAGTAAAAGCTCTACATTTGTCCATAACTTTATTTTATACTAGGAAAAGGTGTTTTGACAATAAGATCTAACTTGAGGCATAAAAAGGTTTTATAGCTTTAACCAGAAGACCAGCTTACCTCAGACTCGTGAAAAATCCTAACCAACTGGAATAACCATTATTAAGTATCACCTTCATTAGAGGAATGTGGTGAGGCATCCAGGTTTTATAGTCCTTCTCAACAGTTTACAAAAAGATGGTTTTTAAAACAGGCTGTCCTCCTTTTTTATTTTATTTATTTACTTTGAGACAGACTCTCACTCTGTTACCTGGGTAGAGTGCTGTGCTATCATTGTAGCTCACAGCAACCTCAAACTCTTAGGCTCAAATGATCCTCTTGTCTCAGACTCCTGAGTAGCTGGGACCACAGACGCCTGCCACAATGCCCAGCTAGTTTTTCTGTTTTCAGTAGAGACGGAGTCTTGTTCTTGCTCAGGCCGCTCTCAAACTCTAAGCTTAAGCAACCCACCAGCCTTGACCTCCTGAAGTGCTAGGATTATAGGTATTAGCCACTGCACCGAGCGGTCTGTCCTTTTCAAAAAAAGTCTTCCCTGGCTCGGCGCCTATAGCTCAAGCTATGGTGCTAGCCACATACACGAGAGGTGGCAGGTTCAAATCCAGCCTGGGCCTGCCAAACAACAATGACAACTACAACCAAAAAATAGATGGGTGCCGTGGTGGGTGTCTGTAGTCCCAGCTACTTGGGAGGCTGAGGCAAAACAATCGCTTAAGCCCAAGAGTTGGAAATTGCTGTGAGCTGTGATGCCATGTGCTCTACCCAGCATGACAGCTTGAGGCTCTGTCTCAAAAAAAAAAAAAAAAACCAAAACCAAAACCAAAACCAAACAAACAAACAAACAAAAAATTCTTTCCTGGCTCGGCACCCATAGCACAGTGGTTACAGCGTCAGCCACATACACCAAGGCTGGCAGGTTTCAACCCAGCTTGGGCCAGCTAAACAATGACAAGTATAACAAAAAATAGCCAGGCCTTGCAACAAGCACCTGTAGTCCCAGCTACTTGGGAGGCTGAGGAAAAACTATTGCTTAAGCCCAAGAGTTGGAAGTTGCTGTGAGCTGTTATGCCACAGCACTCTTACTAAAGGCAGCATAGTAAGACTCTATCTAAAAAAAATAGGCTCGGCGTCTATAGCTCAACTGGCTAAGGCGCCAGCCACGTACA
>NW_003852511.1:5311878-5323518 GCF_000181295.1 Otolemur garnettii
GGGTGTGTACATTGGATACTTTTTCCTCCATTCTTGTGATACTTTGCTCAGAAGAACATTCTCCAGCTCCATCCATGTGAACATGAAGGATGGAATGGTTAATGTTAAAAAACATGGGTTAGGGTGGTGCCTGTGGCTCAGTGAGTAGGTGAGGGTGGTAGGTTCAAATCTGACCCCGGCCAAACTGCAACAAAAAATAGCCAGGCACTGTGGCAGGCACCTGTGGTCCCAGCTACTTGGGAGGCTGAGGCAAGAGAATCGCCTAAGCCCAAGAGCTAGAGGTTGCTGTGAGCTGTGATACCACCACATTCTACCGAGGTGACAAAGTAAGACCTTGTCTCTAAAAAAAAAAAAGTGGGTTAGGCTGGGTGTGGTGGCTCACACTTCTAATTTCAGTACTTCTGGAGGCTGGAGCAAGAGGATGATTTGAGTCCAGAAGTTTAAGACCAACCTGAGCAACAAAGCAAGATACAGTCTCTACCAAAATAGAAAAATCAGCCAGGCATGGTGGTATAAGCCTGTATTGGCAGTTATTTGGGAGGCTGAAGCAGGAGGATCACTTGAGTCCAGGCATTTGAGGCTGCCGTGAGTCATAATCATGCCACTGCACTCCAGCCTGGGTGAGAGTGACACCTTATCTTTAAAAAAAAAAAAATGTAGCCAGGCATTGTAGAGAAGTACCTGTAGTCTCAGCTACTTGAGAGGCTGAGGCAGGAGGATCACTTGAGCCCTAGAGTTTGAGGTTGCTGTGAGCTATGATGCCATAGTACTCTACCCAGGGTGAAAGAGTAAGACTATCTCCAAAAAAATGTGGGCTAACATGAACCCATGAACTATCTACCATATCTAACAAATGACTAAGATGAGCATAAATAGTATTATACAATATAGGATTTTTTTTTTTTTTGAGACAGAGCCTCCAGCAGTCCCCTTGGGTAGAGTGCCGTGACATCACAGCTCACAGCAACCTCCAACTCCTGGGCTCAAGCGAGTCTCCTGCCTCAGACTCCCAAGTAGCTGGGACCACAGGCGCCTGCCACAACGCCTAGCTATTTTTTGGTTGCAGCCGTCATTGTTGTTTGGTGGGCCCAGGAAGGATTCGAACCCAGCACCTTAGGTGTATGTGGCTGGCGCCTTAGCCACCTGAACCACAGGTGCCGAGCTGATACAGGATTATTGTAGGACATTTTCAGACCATTTTTAGCTATAGCTTTCTCAAGCCAAAGCCATCTACCTCTTATAAAAGAACCTGTGGTTGGGTACTGGCCCTATATATATCCTGGAGGTGGCAGGTTCGAACCCAGCCCCAGTCAAAAACTACAAAAAAAAAAAAAAAAAAGAACCTATGGTCCAATAAGGGTAATCTGAATGGCTAAATGGATCTTTGTCTGAGGACCCAAAGCCCTGCTGATCAGCATACATGGGACAGGCTCTTAAAGTACCCTCGATGTACAGTGCAAAACCCACAAACCACTGCTGGAGAGAAAAGACCCTGGTAAAGATTCCTTTATTCTGCTTTCTTATTCTGTGACTGACCAAATCATTTCTAGTTTTCATTACCAGTTACTTACCTCTTGAAATCCCTCTTCTACTTATAATTCTACCAGAAAACTTCTAAACAACAGAATTCTTAGTTTACCAAGTTTGTTATAACAAAAGGTTAATAACTAGAAGAAGTTAATGACTAGAATAACACCGAAGACACTCATACCTGTCATATTTTTCAGAAAGGCATGAAGGCCTCTGTTTGGAATGAGGGCGTTCTTTTATATCCAAAAGTTCCTCCTGAAAAGAGAAATCAAATAGTGATTTTGAATCAAATTTCTCAGGACACACATATTCAACCTATTTCTGTTCTGAATAATTCCAGGCGTCTCCTATAAACATTTCACAAAAACCTCATTTATTTAAACCTTCACGTATTTCAGAAAGGAGAATTAGATCATGTTCTTATAAGAAGCTTAATCAGAATTATCAAATAATTTAAAAGTGATCACTTTCTTGCTAAAATATATGCTCTCATAATTCCTAATAATCCAGTTATAATATTCTGTAACACTGAATGCTCATCAAGGCTGGGAGTTTCAGTTTCAGATAAAACCATCTGCTAATCTCACCACTTATAAATACATTAAAAGGTCTAGTTGCAAGAATAGAAAAGCACAAAAAATACCCATATGCTATTTACCTGGATTCACCTATTAATATTTTCCCCCATTTATCATTTGGTAAACATATCTACAGGGTGTCTGTAAAGTTTGTGTGCAATTTAAAATAGTTGGCCATTTTATTTTGGTACATATATTTTGAGATTGCTCTGTTGCCCTGGCTAGAGTACAGTGGCATCATCATAGCTCGCAGAAACCACACACTTCTAGGCTCAAGTGATTCTCGTGCCTCAGGCACATGTCACCACGCCTGTTCAAGCTGGTCTTGAACTCCTGAACTCAAGCAATCCTGCCTTGGCCTCCCCAAAGTACTATGAGTATTACAGGTGTGAGACACTACACCTAGACTTTTTGCAGATTTTTTATTTTTTTGAGACAGAGGCTCAAGCTGTCCCCCTGGGTAGAGTGCTGTAGCATCACAGCTCACAGCAACCTTCAACTCCTGGGCTCAAGTGAGTCTCCTGCCTCAGCCTCCCAAGTAGCTGGGACCACAGGTGCCTGCCACAACACCCAGCTATTTTTTGGTTGCAGCTGTCATTGCTGTTTGGCAGGCCCCAGCTAGATTTGAACCTGCCACCTTAGGTGTATGTGGCTGGCGCCTTAGCCACTTGAGCAATAGGCGCCAAACCCAGATTTTTTTATTGATACAATTATTTGTGTATATGCATGTGGTACATGTCATTTTGTCACATGCATAGACTGTCTAATGATCGAGTCAGGGCATTTGGGGTATCTATTATGGCAAGTATTACCATTTCTATGTTGGGAACATTTCAAATCCTCTCTTCTAACTGTGCTAAAATATATGTTGTTGTTAACTACTATAGTCACTCTATTCTGCTATCAAACATTAAAACTTAGTCTTTCTATTTAACTGTATGTTTATAACATTAATAAACCTCTCTTATTTCCCCCTCTGCCAACCTCCTTCCCAGACTCTGTATCTATCATTCTGTTCTTCACCTCCATAAGATTGACTCTTTTAGCTTCCCCATATGAATTTTTTTAATCATTTGAGAGTAAATTGCAAGATAGTCTTTTACAGTCTCAGTTCCATGAGAATATGGCCCTACAAAAAACGATTTGAATGAGTTTTCCATTCTCCTAAGGACAATACTTGGCCAGTATCATAACAGATGCATTGGAGAAGCTAATCCATCAGGTTGTTGGTTTTTCATAACCACAGTTATCAATACTTTCATCTACCCTCCTAATTTCAATTCTGTTAAATGATCCAATAACGTCCTTTGTATTTACTGTCTTCCCGGTCCAACAAAGGATCCAGTCTAGAATCAGATATTTGGCTGTCATGTCTTCTGAGTCTCCTGTAATCTTGAACATTTTTGCAACTTCTGTCTATTACAACACTGACATTTCCAAAGAATATAGCCTCGTTAAGAGAACATCATTTTGGGCTGTTTTCTCATGATTAGATTAAGTAGCCCTAGAGCAGGATACTAATGTGAGAGATACTATATCCCCTCTTTTTTTTTTTTTTTTTAATTTTAAGACAGAGCCTCAAGCTGTCCCCCTGGGTAGAGTGCTGTGACATCACAGCTCACAGCAACCTCCAACTCCTGGGCTCAAGTGAGTCTCCCGCCTCCGCCTCCCAAGTTGCTGGGACCACAGGAGCCCACCACAACGCCTGGCTATTTTTTTTTTTTCGGTTGCAGCCATCATCGTTGTTTGGCGGCCCGGGCTGGATTCGAACCTGCCACCTTAAGTGTATGTGGCTGGCACCTTAGCCACTTGAGCCACAGGCGCTGAGCCTGTATCCCCTCTTAAAAGTGTCACCTCTGGATGCCCATTGTGTCCATCTGTCCTTTATTCCTCAAATGGTGATGTTAATTTTGATAATCCAGTCAAGGTGTGCTCTAGTTTCTCTACTATTTAGTTACTACTTTCCCATATGGGTTTAGTATACAATCTGTGGGGAAACACTTTAAAATCATCCAAATATCCTGATCTTCAAAGTTTCCAATTAAATTTTTAACATCTATCAATGATTCTTGCACAAACCACTCTTCATTGTCCAACTTCAGCCCTCTATCAGCCAGCACTTGGCATCATACTGTAAACGCTCAAGTCCTTTCTTTCCCCTATTAACCTATTTTTTTATTGCTATGGACTTAAATTTTCCAGTGGTCTATAATTCGTAACTCTTCATAATTCTGGAGCTCAAATTGTTCCAGACTTTGCCAGTGGAAGCCTCTTGATGCTGGCTCATGTGTCCTTTCAACATAGCCCCTATCATTTCTTTTTTTGTTTTGTTTTTTTTGAGATAGTCTCACTACGTTGCCCTTGGTAGAGTGCCGTTACATCACAGCTCACAGCAACCTCAAACTTTTGGGCTTAAGCGATTCTCTTGCCTCAGCCTCGCAAATAGCTGGGACTATAGGTGCCCACCACAACACCCGGGTATTTTGTTGTTGTTATAGTTGTCATTATTGTCTATCAGGCCCAGGCTGGGTTTGAACCCACCAGCCTCAGTGTATGTGGCCAGTGCCCTAACCACTGTGCTACAGGCACTGAGCCATATCATTTCTTTTTTTAAAGCACTGCCTTATTATCTTGGCTCATCTTGTATCCATGCTGTCCCAGCCCTGTAATCAGCTACTTCTCTGAGAAATCTAAGTTCCTTTGCGTGGGGAATGGTATGAAAAACCAAGTTATGGGAATTGAGTAGTCTCATTTGCTTCAAGGTCCTTTCTGCAGAACTAGCAAATATGCATTTATATATGCACATATATACATATACTAACATAGAAAGATCTGCTCATATGCATGTATATAAACAAAAACTACTGCTCTCTTTTGGCATATGTTCAAACATTTTCATAGCAGAGTGAAAAAAGCAATTTCCAAATGTTCAGGACCAGTAAAATCTGGCAACTGTCTTGCAAAAAAGCATACAGTGCTGTACTGGGACCTCTGCACCACTCCTAGCATGGGCCTAATGACAGGAAAATGTTCACTGCTTCTCAAATCACTGCTTCCGTATCTTGGGGTAAGGACAGAGAGATAATTTCCTCTCTTCAGCCTGTAAAAATCATTGCACATAAGCATATCATGAATTTTCTCAGGAAACTGAAGCATTTAAATGTTTTCTTTAGGACAGCAAAATCCTTAGGACCAGATGACATTGTAGTTTAAAAACCAGGATATCAGGCATTTGCATTTTTTAAAGAAATTATTTATGAGTGAGCTACCTTATTAACTGGGTAGAAATAGCTAGTAAAATTTATAATGCTGAGACAAATAGAATTCCTAATATACAAAATATCTAGGGGCTGAGGGCGGCACCTGTGGCTCAGTGAGTAGGGCGCCAGTCCCATATGCTGAGGGTGGCGGGTTCAAACCCTGCCCCAGCCAAAACTGCAGCAAAAAACATAGCCGGGCATTGGGGCAGGCACCTGTAGTTCCAGCTACTTGGGAGGCTGAGGCAAGAGAATCACCTGAGCTCAGGAGTTGGAGGTTGCTGTGAGCTGTGTGACACCACAGCACTCTACTGAGGGTGACAAGGTAAGATTCTGTCTCTAAATAAAATATCTAGAGGCTCTTCAAAATTCTGGAAAATCTATAAAAGCTTTGATACCACCTGAAAATCACCAACAAAGCTGGGGAATCTAGTAAAATATCCAGGACAAACAGTGCCAAACCTGTGAGGGTGACACAAGTCTGGCACTTAGGGGGGTGTGCCAAAGTGACTGGGCCAATAGGAGTTATGAAGATATCAATGTTACAGTACAGAAATCCTAGGATAGGGGGGCTTAAAATTTTCCCAGTAGAAACAGGAAGGATCTTGCAATACAGAAAATACCAATATGTAACACTAAAGGAAAAAATAATGCAAAGAAATGTTTTTTGCTATTGGAAGTAACTTGAAGATTATTACATATTCCCTTACCACTACTGCCCTCAAATCCAACCAAATACTAAAGAACCCTGGTACACTATTAAATTTAGGGCAATACCCATCACACTTAAAAACAATGGGGTTTTTCTTTTTTAAACTTTTGACTCCAAAAGATAACAGGGAGCCCAAAGTGATGGGTAGTCTCAGTTATTACTACAGGCATTTGCTGAAACTCAAATGATTTTTACCTATTTAGGAGTCGCTGGGCAAGATTAATACTTTTAACAGACCCACAAAACATCTGGAAAATCAAATTTTGGTCCTGTTGGAGTAGAATAAAAGAAATATTTTAACAAAAGTAACAAACAGACTTACAAAAAAGGGAAATGAGGAGCCTAAGGACAGATGACAACTAAATGTAATATGGTATCCTAGATGGAATCCTGGAACAGAAAAAGGACATTAGTTTAAAGCTAAGAAAATGTGAATAAAGTATAGACTTTATCTAATAACAGTGTATCAATACAGGTTTACTAGTTGCAACAAATGTACCATACTAAAGATGCTAATAACAGGGATAATAAGAACCCTCTATTTTTCGTCTTTTTTCTATAAATCTAAAACTATTCTATAAAATGAAATTTAACCCTATCTCATAGCATGTACAGTTAAAATTTGTCAAAGACCTAAATGTAAGCACTTAAAAACTAAAAAGTAGGTGATATATTAATAAATCTTCATGTCCTAAGGATTAAGCAATTACATCTGAAACAACATATCACTGAAGGAAAAAAACACAGAAATTGGATTCCAAATTTTAAAACTTTTGTGCTTTGAAGGCCACTATCAAGAAGATGAAAAAAGGTTGGGCATAGTAACTCATGCCTGTAATCCCAGCACTCTGGGAGGCCAAGGCCAGCAGATAGCTTGAGTTCAGGAGTTCAAGACCAGTAGGAGCAACAGAGGATCTTGGTCTCTACTAAAAATAGAAAAACCAGCTGGGTGCTGTGGCAGGAGTCTAGAGTCCCAGCTACTTGGGAAGCCAAGGCAAGAAAATCACTGATCAAGAGTTTGAAGTTCCTACAAGCTATGATGACATGGTACCCAACCTGCTGGGCAGCAGAGTAAGACTATGTCCCCCTCCCCCCACCAAAAAAAATTTTAAAAAAGGCTTGGTGCCTATAGCACAGAAGTTAACAGCGCTGGCCACATACACCTAAGATTAGCGGGTTTGAACCCAGCCCAGGCCAGCTAAACAACAAGGACAACTGCAACAAAAAAATAGCTGGGCATTGTAATGTGCACCTGTAGTCCCAGCTACTTGGGAAGCTGAGGCAACAGAATCGCTTAAGCCCAAGAGTTGGAGGTTGCTGTGAGCTGTGACGCCACGGCACTCTACCAAGGGCGACACAGTGAGACTCTGTCTCTAAATAAATAAATAAATAAATTTTAAAAAGAAAGAAAATGAAAAGTCAAAAAAAGAAATAAAGGCTTGGTGCCTATATCATAGTGGTTACAGCACCAGCCACGTATACCAAGCATGGCAGGTTTGAACCCAGCCCAGGCTAAACAACTGCAACAAAAAAATAGCCCAGCATTGTGGTAGGTGCCTGTAGTCCCAGCTACTTGGGAGGCTGAGGCAAGAGAATCGCTTAAGCCCAAGAGTTGGAGGTTGCTATGAGCTGTGATGCCACATCACTCTACCGAGGGCAACATAGCAAGACTATCTCAAAAAAAAAAAAAAAAAAAAGAAAGAAAGAAAATGAAAAGACAACCCACAGAACAGGGAGTAATGTAAATACAAATCATCTATCTGGCAAGTGTCTAGAAACCAAAATATATAAAAACTGCTTACAACAAAAAGAGAACACTAATTTATTTATTTTAGGCAGAATCTCTTACTCTGGCACTCTGAGTACAGTGCTATAGCATCACAGCTCATAGCAACCACAAACTCTTGGGATCAAGCAACTCAAGCCTCCTGAGTATCTGTAGTCCCAGCTACTTGGGAGGCTGAGGTAACAGAATCCTAGAAATAGGGAACAGGGATGGGACTCTACACCTGGCTAGTTTTCTATTTTTATTATGCATGGGCTGGTCTCGAATTCCTAAGCTCAAGCAATCCACTTGCCTCAGCCTCCCAGAGTGCTAGGATTACTACGGGTGTGAGCTGCCATGCCTGGGCCAGAACATGATTTAAAAAACAGGCAAGGCTGGGCATGGTGGCTCACGCCTGTAATTCTAGCACTCTGGAAGCCCAAGGCAGGAGGATCAATTGAGACCAGCCTGAGCAAGATCAAGACCCCATCTCTACCAAAAATAGAAAAAATTAACATATCTGTAATCCCAGCTAATCAGGAGACTGAGGCAGTTAGGCTCTCTTGAGTCCAGGAGTTTGAGGTTGCAGTGAGCTACGATGACACAATTGCACTCTAGCCAGGGTGACAAAGTAAGACTCAGTCCCAGTGCACTCCAACCTGAGAGACAGAGTGAGATTTGGTGTCTAAAATAGAATAAAAATAAGCCAGGCATGTTATTAATCCTAGCACTTTGGGAGGCTGAAGACCTCTTGAGGCAAGGAGTTCAAACACTAGCCTGAGCAACAAAGGGAGATCTTATCTCTACAAAAAATTAAACAAAAATTATTTGGGCATGGTGGAGCCTGTAATCCTAGGTACATGGGAAGCTGAGGCAGGAGTCTAGGAATTTAAGGTTGTTGCAGCCAGCTACAGTCGAACCCTTGTGCTCCAGCCTGAGAAACAGAATAAGACCCTATCTCAGTAAATGAACATAGGAAAAAGATTTCAACAGACATTTCTCTAAAGACGACACACAATGGGCAACACACGCAAGAAAGGTGTTCAACAACATTATTAGGGGGATATAAATCACCACAGTGAGATAGCAAGTCACACTCACTATACTGGCTACAAATGAATAAAAAGGAAACTCATAAGGGTTGGGAAGGAAGTGGAGAAACTGCAAAACTCACTCATACACTGTTGATGGGAATGTAAACTAGTGCAGCTGCTGTGGAAAACAGTGGCAGTTCCTCAAAAAGTTAAACAATTACCATATGACCCAGCAATTCTACTCCTTGCTACATACCAAAAAGAATGGAACACATTTGCCCACACAAAAACCTGAACACAAATGCTTATAGCAGCATTATTCACAACAACCAAAAATGGAAACCACTCACATGTCCATCAGGTGATAAATGAAATGTTGGTATATCTATAAGATGGGGTATTATTTGGTAATAAAAAGGAATGAAATATTGATACACTGAATGGAATGCAATGGATTATTTAGCAATAAAAAAAATGAAGTACTTTCATTCTAAGCTACTGTAAGGTTCGATGAACTTTGACAACATTATGCTGAGTAAAAGAAGCCAGACACAGGATCAGCACCTGTGGCTCAAGTGGCTAAGGCACCAGCCACATACACCTGAGCTGGTGGGTTCGAATCCAGCCCGGACCCGCCAAACAACAATGATGGCTGCAACCAAAAAATAGCCGGGTGCTGTGGCAGGTGCCTGTGGTCCCAGCTATTTGGGAGGTGGAGGCGGGAGACTCGCTTGAGCCCAGGAGTTGGAGGTTGCTGTGAGCTGTGATGTCACAGCACTCTACCCAGGGGGACAGCTTGAGGATCTGTCTCAAAAAAAAAAAAAAAAAGAAGCCAAACACAAAGGCCATACATTGCATGATTCCATTTATATGTAATGTTAAGAATAGGTAAATCCATAGAGACAGAAAGTAAATTAATGGTTGCTAGGGGATGGGGGAGGAGATAATGATGACTGTTAAAGGGCACAAAGTTTCTGTTTGGGGTGCTGAAATTGTTCTGTAATTAGTGAACTAAAAATCACTGAATGGTACACTTATGTCTGTAAATTATATCTCAATCTTAAAAAGTTTATTTAAAAAAGTAAATGGGGGGGGGCGCCTATGGCTCAGCTGGTAGGGGGCTGGCCCCATATACCAATTTCAAACCCGGCCTCCGCCAAACTGCAACAAAAAAATAACTGGGCGTTGTGGCGGGTGCCTGTAGTCCCAGCTACTAGGGAGGCTGAGGCAAGAGAATCACCTGAGCCCAGGAGTTCGAGGTTGCTATGAGCTGTGATGCCACGGCACTCCACCAAGGGCGATAAAGTGAGACTCTGTCTCTAAAAAAAAAGAAGAAGAAGAAGAAGAAAGCTAAGTATGTTACCTTTCAGCAACATCCAAAGATGCATAAGATGGTATTCCAGCATACAAAGAACTTCTACTTAAGGAGAGAAATCATAAGCCAAGTGCCCTTGCCCTCTTTTCATAACAGCTAATGGTTCTTGTGTGGCAGGCTCTGTGCCTAGCATAGGCAGATACCTGCCCCCAATACTCTTCTACTCTTTCAAAAGAAGTATTGAACTTGCCATCTCATTAAGAGCCCTTAACACCAATTGTTCTTGAAAAAGAACCTCTTTGGGCTCTCTTTTTTTTTTTTTTTTTTCCTAGAGAGAGGGCCTGGTTCTGTCATCCAGTGGCTCAATCACAGTTCACTATAGCCTTGTGCTCCTGACCCCAAGCAGTCCTCCAGCCTGAGTCTCCTGAGCAGCTGAGACTATAGGGATGTGCCACCATACCTGGCCAATTTTTAAATTTATTTATTTATTTCAGATTAACATGAGGTTACAATTAGGTTACATTATTTATGCTTGTTAGGTGAAGTCCCTGTGTAGCTGTGCTCACTCACCTAGGTGGTGTGTGCCATGTACCACTTCATTGTGCCTATTAGCTGAGAGCATACCAATCCCTCTCCCCCCAGATTTGTATTTTTTTGAGATAGGGTCTTGTTTTGTTGCCTGGGCTAGGGTGCAGTGGCATTATGATAGCTCCCTGCAACCTCAAACTCCTGGGCTCTAAGAATCCTACCACCTCAGCCCTCTAAAGTGCTGGGATTATAGGGATGAGCCACCACATCCAGCCTCCTCTGGGGTATTTTCAAAGAAAATTTTCAACTTTGGCTAAAGAGGAAATGCTTAGAAGATGTCCTAACTAAGGCTGCTCTGTCCTTATGAATATTTCAGGAGAAAATGCGATAGTACCCTTTTGCAGAGTCTTTCAAAATCCAAAGAAACTAACTGATCATGGACAAATTCACTAACGTTATGACCTGGACAAAAGAAGAGTTAATGTCTGAAACCGTACTTTTTACACAGGTTACTAAAATCTGACCAGGCAAGAACAAGCTGCTTGTTGCCCAAGAGCCACACCCCTCATGACGTATAAACACATTTTCTTAGCTGGAGCAGCCTTCCTTGAGGAAAAATGGTCAAGCCTCCCAAAACAACTTCTTTGGGAATAATATAGACACCGACTTTTGGCAATCAGTATTACAGTAGGAAGCAAATGAATCTCAACATAAGCACCAAACAATGGTTAAAATCCTCAACCAGTTTCTTTCTGCAGAAATCCTTTGTAGTAGCACCTGCGCATTCTGACAACATTCTGATATGACACCAAAATTTCACCAAAGTAACCATCACAGAAGGAGATTAAGAGAATTATTCCTGGCTCGGCGCCGATAGCTCAACCGGCTAAGGCGCCAGCCACGTACACCTAAGGTGGCGGG
>NW_003852511.1:5325997-5334631 GCF_000181295.1 Otolemur garnettii
CTGGGTTTAAGTGATTCTTTAGCCTCAACCTTCCAAGTAGCTATGACTACAGTCACCTGCCACAATGTCCAGCTATTTTAATTTTTTTTAGAAACAGAGTCTCACTTTATCACCCTCAGTTGCGTGTTACGGCATCACAGCTCACAGCAACAACTCCTGGACTCAAGTGATTCTCTTGCCTCAGCCTTCTGAGTAGCTAGGACTACAGGCACCTGCCACAATGACCAGCTATTTTTTGTTACAGTTTGGCTGGGGCCAGGTTTGACCCTGACACCCTCAGTTTATGGAGCTAGTGCCCTACTCACTGAGCCACGGGCACCACCCTGCATGGCTAGGTTTTCTATTTCTAGCAGACACAGGGTCTTGCTCTTGCTCAGGCTGATCTCAGACTCCTGAGCTTAAGGGATCTTCCCCCCTCAGCCTCCTAGTTGGTATACTCAACTGCACCCTGCCCCTTGTCTGTTTTCTTCATAGTTTTAAAGCAAAGATGAACACAGCTGTAGCAAACACTATGACAAACTTGCCCACTAACCACAAATAAGTGTGGCCTCCTGTAGGGATCCCTAGAGACTCTGATGACTAAAACTGTGGCTAATTCATAACTAGTCAAAGTAACGAAGAGTCCACGTGAAGTTAAACTCAGATAATCCAACACCTTTTTTTTTTTGCCGTTTGGCTGGGGCTGGGATTGAACCCACCAGTCTACCAAAGCCCTACCCACTGAGCCACAGGCACTGCCTCAACACCTTTTTTTTTGAGACAGGAGACAGTTTCACTATGTCACCCTCGGTGGAATGCTGTTGCATCATAGCTCACAGCAACCTCAAACTCTTGGGCTTAAGCAATTCTCTTGCCTCAGCCTCCTGAGTAGCTGGAACAGGCACCCACCACAATGCCTGGCTATTTTTTTGTTGCTAGCCCAGGCCAGGTTTGAACCTGCCACCACTGGTGTATGTGGCTGGTGCCATTACCACTGTGCTACAGGTGCCAAGCCCCAACACCTACTTTTAATGACAGATTCAACACCCATGCTTAACATAGTATACAGCTGAATGCTCTGAATGTTTTATTGCCTCTCCAACAGGCAGGTGACAGCCATTTAGTAAGAAATCAGAGGCAAAATACAAGGAGCAAAAGAGGCACAGCACAAAGTATGCCTATTCTTCTGATCTAAGAAGGTTACCCTATTCACTTGAAAAAAACACAGATCTGAATAGTCGGGAGGTCTACAATGTTTCTATTTTGGCTGGGCGCAGTGGCTCACGCCTATAATTCTAGCACTCTGAGAGGCCAAGGCAGATGGAACACCTAAGCTCAGGAGTTTGAGACCAGCCTGAGCAAGAGCAAGACCCAGTCTCTACTAAAAATAGAAAAACTAGCTGAGCATTGTAGTGGGTACTATAGTCCTAGCTGTTCAGGAGGCTGAGGCAAGAAGATCTTCTGTTTTTTTCTTTTGAGACAGTCTCACTTTGTCACCCTTCGTAGAGTGCCATGGCAGCACAGCTCATACCAACTTCAAATTCTTGGGGTCAAGTAATTCTGTTGCCTCAGCTTCCAGAGACAAGGTCTTGTTCTTGTTCAGACTGGTCTTAAACTTACGAGCTCAAGCAATCCACCCGCCTCAACCTGGCAAGGAATCTTGAGCCCAAAAATTTGAGGCTGCTGTGAGCTATGATGCCACCGTACTCTATCCAGGGTGAGAGAGTCTGTCTCCAAAAAAAAAGTTTCCTTTTGTACGTATATTTCAAGCAGAAGATGACATCATTAACAGACACCTAGGGTACTGTTCTCAAGGCAGGCACTAACCTCAAGAATTAGTTAAAAAGGGGGGGGGGGCTTCTGGGGTGGTGCCCATGGCTCAAAAGGGTATGGGAGCTGCCCATATGCCAGAGGTGGTGGGTTCAAATCCAGCCACAGCCAAAAAAAAGGGGGCCTCTGATAAAGCAGAAGTTGAATGGGTCCCCACAAATTTTTCTGCTAATGAGCACCACTACCTCTTGTTTCCTAAGGAAATGGCTCTCAAACTCAAACCTGAGTCAGAATCCCCTGAAAAGCTTGCTAAATGCATAGGGGTAGGCTCTACCTCCAGAGTTTCTCATTCAATTATCACTGAGAAGGGGCTTGAGATTTGTATTTCTAACAGGTTACCAGATGATATTAATGCTTGTTCAGGGACCACACTTTGAGAATTTCGGTCTGAATCACTTTTAATCCACAGTTTTCAGATCAGTTGCCACTCTACAACCCCCAAAAGTCCTTTAAGACAATCCAGTCACTTTAAAAATATAAATTTAGGCCGGCGCAGTGACTCACACCTCTAATCCTAGCACTCTAGGAAGCTGAGGCAGGTAGACTACCTGAGCTCACAGGTTCAAAACCAACCTGAGCAACAGTGAGACCCCCCGCCCACCTCTAAAAATAGCCGGGCATTGTGGCGGGTACCTATAGTCCCAACTACTTGGAAGGCTGAGCCAAGAGCTTGAGGTTGCTGTGAGCTATGACACCATAGCACTATTGAGAGCAACAAAGTGAGACTGCCTCAAAAACAGAGGGTGTATAGACCCTCAGGTTAACAGGTGTATATAATAAACCCACTTACAACCATCCCGCTTAATTATCACTGAGGCCAAAAGCACCTCACATGACTCTTTAACTTGGGTTCCTAAGATACTGTCGTAAGTGTAATGGACACCATGGGAATCTTGAAGAGTAACAGTGTATCTGCGTCACTTGACAATGCCAACACAATTTTTCAAGTTCTCCAAGGAAGACTAAACCTTGATAGTCCAAGTATAGTTAGTAGATGGAGGAGCACATATGCCACATGGGAGCTGGTCAGAATCTTCAGGCCCACCCCAACCTACCGGTCAAAAGTCTCATTTTACCAAGATCTAGAGGTGAACCCCCAGGCACATTAACATTTGAAAGGCTAACCTAAAGGATGTCAAAAAAGGGGACTCTGGTAGTTTACCCTGAAAATCACCTAACCAAGTATCTGCACTCTTCCACTTTCTTGGAAGGAAAAAAAAAAAGCCTTCAGATTCTGAACAGACTATTGTTATCCCATAAAGCAACTGACTATTAAAGGTCAAAAGTTAAGGGGCCTACTCATCTGGTCAATTTTTTTGGTCATGTGAGTAAACATGCACATCTATAAAAGTTTCCACAGAATACATCACCTATTAAAAAAAAAATAGGGCAGCACCTGTGGCTCAAAGGAGTAGGGCGCTGGCCCCATATGCCTGAGGTGGCAGGTTCAAACCCAGCCCTGGCCAAAAATTGCAAAAAAAAAAAAATAGGCAGAGTACTGTGGCTCACACCTGTAATCCCAACATTCTGGGAGGCCCGGGGGTGGGGAGGCTGAGGATGATCACCCTCAACGCTGAGGTTGCTGGGAGCTATGACACTACGGCACTCTACCAAGAGTGACAAAGTGAGACTCTGTCTCAAAAAAAAAAAAAAAAAAAATCACTGATGAGTCTACAGCAAGTCACCCTAAATGTACCTGATCTCAGAAGCTAAGCAGGGTTGGGGCTGTCTAGTACTTGAATGGGAGACCACAGAGAAATACTGGGTGCCATAGCTTAAAAAAAAAAAAAAAAAGTTTCTCTCTACTGGTTCTGGACCTTCTACACCAGCAGTTTTCAACCTGTGGGTCGTGACCCTCCCCTTTTTTTTTTAAGAGACAGAGTCTCACTTTATTGCCCTTGGTAGAGTGCCGTAGCATTACAGGTCACAGTAACCTCCAACTCCTGGGCTTAGGTGATTCTCTTGCCTCAGCCTCCTGAGTAGCTGGGACTATAGGCACCCACCACAATGTCCGACTATTTTTTTGTTGCAGTTTGGGCAGGGCCTGGTTTGAATCCACCACCCTCGGTATATGGGGCCAGCACCCTACTCATTGAGCCACAGGCACTGCCCATCATGACCCCTTTTTAACAATGAAAATACATTGTAGCACTAGGAAGGTGAGAACCACTGTTCTATACTGTGATCTATTTATTCATACAGTTTAATTTCAGTGAGGGAGAAGGATGGCTCAATATTATTCCAGATATTTATTACAGTACTTGGAATGCAGGACTGCTGAGTTCTCTTCAAAGGGAAAAAGACTTAGTTATCAAGTAAAGTGTATATAAGAGGGCTGGGTGCAATGGCTCACACTGTAATCCTAGCACTCTGGGAGGCTGAGGCAGGTGGATCACCCCAGCTCAGGTATTCAAGACCAGCCTGAGCAAGCACTAGCAAAAACAGAAAAATTAGCTGTGCTGTGGTGGGCACCTATAAGTCACAGATGCTTAGGAGACTGAGGGAAGAGGATCACTTGAGCCCAAAAGTTTGAGGTTGCTGTGAACTATGACACCTCAGTACTCACCCAGGGTGACAGAGGGAGACTCTGTCTAAAAAAAAAAGCATATATGAAAGCACTACTCTAGTACTGGCTAAACACTATCCTAAAATTGCCATTATCTAAATCCTCTTGAAGTGGAAAATAAACCTATGTCCAAAAAAATTTGGTAGACTGTTAAATCCAAGTGTCATTATCAATAACCTACAATCAGTTCTTTAAGGCACATTTATCTAAATATGACAGAATTCTGGTATTAGAATGTCAAAAATGAGAGCTTGGTACAGTGGTTCATGCCTGCAATCCCCCCTGCTAGAGTGAGGCAGGAGGATTGCTTGAGCCTAGGAGTTCAGGTCCAGTTTAGGCAACATACCAAGACCCAATTTCTACAAAATACAGAAACATTAGCCCATTGTGGTGGCTTACACAGTACTCCTCGAGCCCAGGAGTTCAAAGCTGCAGTAAGCTATAATCATGCTACTGCATTCTAGTGGCAACAAAGCAAGACTCTGGCTCTAAAAAATAAAAGAAGGACAACATTGAGGTTCTTATCTTTACTATGAACATAAGTCTTACCCTAAGAGAAACTAACATTATCATCCTAAATATGACCTAAATATAGACAGCAACATACATGCCACCTTCTCTGATCACTGTGTAAAGTGATTCAAAAGCCTCTCTGTCTGGATTCTACCAGTAGACAACCAGTTACAACTTTAATTTGAAATGTACTGGGAGGCTCAGCGCCTATAGCTCAACCGGCTAAGGCACCAGCCACGTACACCTAAGGTGGCGGGTTCGAATCCCCAGCCCGGACCCGCCAAACAACAATGACGGCTGCAACCAAAAAATAGCCGGGCGTTGTGGCGGGCGCCTGTGGTCCCAGCTACTTGGGAGGCGGAGGCAGGAGACTCGCTTGAGCCCAGGAGTTGGAGGTTGCTGTGAGCTGTAATGCCACGGTACTCTACCCAGGGGGACAGCTTGAGGCTCTGTCTCAAAAAAAAAAAAAAAAAAAGAAATGTACTGGGAGATTTCAGTTTCTCTTCATTTAATAAACTTTTCTCCATTCAGAATTCACATGTCAACGTTTTAGGAAATAAATTTAAGTTGTGAGGGGAGGCGTCCTTCACGGGTAGGGCGGTGGCCCCATATACCGAGGGTGACGAGTTCAAACCCAGCCCTGGTCAAACTGCAACAAAAATTAGCCAGGCGTTGTAGTGGGCACCTGTAGTCCCAGCTACTAGGGAGGCTGAGGCAAGAGAATCACCTAAACCCAGGAGTTGGAGGTTCCTATGAGCTGTGACGCCACAGCACTCTACCGAGGGCGACAAAAAAAGACTGTCTCTTAAAAAAATAAATTTAAGTTGTGAGACACTACTCATACACTCTCAGGTTTTAGAGAAACTACATTTAGAAGGACCAAATCTGAATGCAGAACTAAAAAGCTATCAACTCACGTGCTATCATGCCAAAACAAAGTTGCGCTAAGAAAGTAATTAATGAAGAACCTTTTTTTTTTTTTTTTTTGCAGTTTTTGGCCAGGGCTGGGTTTGAACCCCTCCAGCATATAGGGCTGATGCCCCACTCCTTTGAGCCACAGGCGCTGCCCATGAAGAACCATTTTACACCTGAAAATTCCTCCTGGAGGAATTTAGTGTACACACTGAAAAATATTTTCTTTTCTTTTTTTTTTTGAGGCAGAGACTCAAGCTGTCACCCTGGGTAGAGTGCCATGGTATCACAGCTCACAGCGACCTCAAACTCTCATGCTGAAGAACGTCCAGCTATTTTTTTGGTCGCAGTTGCCATTGTTGTTTGGTGGGCCGGGGCTGGATTTGAACCCACCAGCTCCAGTGTACGTGGCGGGCACCCTAGCCGCTTGAGCTTCAGGCACCGAGCCTAAAAACAAGTATTAATCTGATAGCATTTCATACTTTATAAAGTAGTGGCACCAGCACACAAGTAAGGCCTATCTGTAAAACATTAACCAATCCAGCTACTTAGGAGGCTGAGGCAGGAGAATGGCTTGAGCCCAGGAGTTGGAGGTTGCTGTGAGCTGTGATTGTTACCAGCGCTCTACCCAGAGCAACAGTTTGAGACTGTCTCAAAAAAAAAAAACCCAGCTCAGGCCAGCTAAACAATAATGACAAAAAATGATGACAAAAAATAGCTGAGTATTGTGGCAGACACCTATAGTCCCAGCTACTTGGGAGAATGAGGCAAGAGAATCACTTGAGCCCAAGAGTGTGTGGTTGCTGTGAGCTGTGACACCATAGCACTCTACTGAGGGCGACAACAGTTAGACTGTCTCAAAAAAAAAGGCTTGGTACCTACAGCTCAAGCTGATAAGGCGCCAGCAACATACACCAGAGCTTGTGGGTTTAAATCCAGCTCAGGCCTGCCAAAGAACAATCACAACTTCAACAAAAAATAGCCGGGCATTGTGGCACCTGTAGTCCCAGATACTTGGGAGGCTGAGGTGAGAGAATCGCTTGAGCCCAGGAGTTGGTTGCTGTTAGCTGTGACACCTCGCCTGACCCAGGGCAACAGCTTGAGGCTCTGTTTTTAAAAAAAAAAAATCAACCAATCAGGATGTTGGGAAGCCAAGGACAATAAATCATGTTAGAGTCCATGATTGAGTTCATACTGAAGAAATGCAAATATGGGCCCAAATAAGAAGGGCCTAACCCTTCCAACAATCCAATTGCTTTAACACCATTGAATGGGCTTTATGTAATCCACCCCAATATATGTCAGGGACCCTGCAATGAATTTATAGCTTACCATGTCCTATCAACCTCTCCAGAAACACTGAGTAGCCAACAAAAATAGCACACTACCTCCCCAGTTAGATATCTTTATGAGTTTAAAAAAATCACCATACAGTTTTAATTAGAGAAAATATAGCTGAAGGCTTGCTTTTTTTAAGTCCATATCCAATTTGTAACAGAAAGTAAAAAACAGTTTAAAAAATCCAGTTATCCTGGCCAAGCACCCTAGATAGCATTACTAAGGAAACATCAGTACAGAAGACACCAATTTTGTGAGGCATTTTAGAGGCAGAATCCTCACCCTATAGTATCTAAATCAATAACCTACCAGTTATGCAGCTGTTACAGAATTTATATATCAAAGTACACTGATCAACAGTTATATAGGTTCTGAGCTGATATCCTTGTCACCTGGAAAAGCTTCTTAGATGCAAATTCCAGTTTAAATAAACTCTTAATATTCATACTTCCAGAAAAAAATGTTCAAAATAATACTTTACTAAATTTAGTTAATATTTAATACTGTGAGTTAAAATGACTGCCACTTTAGAGTAATATCAGTAAAATACCTACACAATGTTACTAACCTCCCTCCCTATAAAGAAACACTATTTCATTAGTAACAAAGCCTACTTTTGTATAGCGATGGGGGCATTTGGACGCCGGCAGCCTCTTCAGGTCAAGAAAAGCATCTCCATTTTCTGTTTCACCCACGCTTCTCCTATCCATGGCTCCTTGATCTACAATTCTTTGCACCTGGAAGATAAATCAGCACAAAATTGTTACTGAGAACAGTTTTCTGCAGTCTTGTCCGTTTCTTAAGAAACTGAAACTTTTCTCGCAAAATAGCTAGTTTTAAAAAACAAGCCCCCGATAGAAAAATTATGCTATATATCAGAATCAACTTGTATATAGAACAAGGAGTACTTAATTATTTCTCCTTGTATTCTAAACATAGGGTAAAAGCAGAAGTGGAAGGAAGATACAACCTTTAAGCAGCTTTAATATGAAAAGAAAACACGATTAGTCGCTACTATCCGTAAGGCCCGTTCGTGGGGAAGTTCCTGGAGGGAGAGCGAGTAAGACTGGTTGGGTTTGGGGATCTGCGAAGTCAGGCTGTTGTAAAGTGCCTGTCACTTGCCAATGGACGGCGCCAGCTGCCCCTTATTATTCTGGGGTGAAGGACTGGGGACCGAGCCCTGCGCCCCTAGTCTGGCCGGCCGCACCTGTGGCCATGTCAGGGGAACCCGTAGAAAGTAAAAGGAGAGTGCCGGCTTCAGCTCAGAAACTCAGCTTCCCCGGGCCGCGACCTCAACCCCCAGCCCCTCGCGCAGGCCCTGGCCGAGCGGCCTCCTCCGGAGGAAAGGCGGGGACGATACTCACTGAAGGGAAGCCGGCTGGAGGGCGCAAAGAGGCCAAATCCCCCGACCTGGGAGCTTCGAGCTGGAGCTGGCGCAGGCCGGCCGCCGTCCGCCCCGGCCCGGGGGCGGGGGCGGCCCTCCTGACGTGACAGCT
>NW_003852511.1:5334923-5338965 GCF_000181295.1 Otolemur garnettii
GCCGCCGTAACTGCGGCCCAACCCTCGCCCCTCCTCTCCGGCCCCCTCCCCCGTAATAACTCCCTCCACGCACCCGGGCCCCAGCACCGCCTCCGCCGCCGCGCGCCCGGATGTGAGGTGGCTGCAGTGATGCCGGGCAGAAAGGAGAAACATTGCTGCGCGCTCCCGGGACGCCAGCCCCTGCGCGGGCTCGGCAGCGGGGAGGCGGTGGCAGGGAGGAGACGGTGGCGGCGGGGAGGAGGCGGTGGCGGCGGGGAGGAGGCCGCGACAGGGGCGGTGGAAACCCGTTTCTGTGCACGCAGGCGGTCACCGTGGGCAGCCCGGGGGAGGGCGCCGCTTTCCCACGCGCGCTGCGCTGGAGTGGGAGGGAAGCAGGCGGTGCTTGTGGCAGAGATCCGCGCCACGCCAGGGGGAGGAGGCCGTGGCGAGGTGGTCCTGGGTCGGAGCCCTGGTGCAACCACCGCCGCTTTAGTACAGTTCGCGCCGGGGGAGAAGCCTTGGGCTTCGGGAGTAGGAATCTGGGTTAGGAGAATTTGCGAATTTCGAGCCTCCTCTGACTCCTCTTCAGTTTTCGTTCTTTCTAAAATGGTCTTCCTACAAAATGATAAGGATCAAGCCAGATGACTGGTTGCTGCGTTATTAGATAAACCTGCCACGGTTGCCTTTTGGTAGAGAATAAAGGCATTTGGTAGAGACTAAAGGCCTACAACCTGTTTTCAGTCTGCATGGGAACGGGAAGTGCAGGTGTACTTGGGAAATATAAGATGGCAAACGTCAGGCTCCTGGGCTGCCTGGGGGCAGAGAAATGCACATACGTGACCAGTGCGGTAACTGCCATACGGAAGAGGTCATTTGTGAGCCTTTTTCACAGGAGTGTCATAGCCCCACTTTTTGCTCTGTGAGATTACCCGGAATTGATGTGACATGATACATGGGCGTAAGAGGAACGTAGTTTTTCTCATAAAAGGGCAGGGAAGACTACGTTTCTTTCAAGAGGCCTAATTTGAACTTCTTCACTTGCGAAATTAGGGGGCTGGACCGTGAGTGACTACTAAGCTCCCCTTGTGTGACTCTTAGCAACAGAAGAATGCTACCTTTTTCTGTCTGTAGTATTGAATAAAATGTGTTTCTTTCAAATTACTCTTTTTCTGCAGGCAAGAAGTAGTGGGAAACATTTACAAGTGGGGCTTCAGTTTGCATCTCATCGCTGCCACCTCCTATATAAGGTGTAGAGCTAGGCACTTTATCCTTAGTCTTGCACCAAGCCTTGGTTTTCTGATCTGTAAAGTTGAGAAGATAATCCACTCACAAGGCAATTATCAAAATTAAATAGGGTAAGGTGGGCAAAAACCTTATAACCTCCATAAAGCTTCTGAGTTTTTTTGTTTTTTGAAGCCTATGCAGAGGGAGGGTGCAGTGGCTCACACCCGTAATACTAGCAGTCTGGGAGGCTAAAGCAGGAAGATCCCTTTAGCTCAGGAGTTGGAGACCAGCTTGAGCAAAAGCGAGATCCCATCTCTACTAAAATTAGAAAAATTAGCTAAGCATTAGTGACAAGTGCCTGGGCAACACAGCGATACTTTGTCTCAAAAATAAATAAAGGCAATGCAGAGACACATTGTAGGTGATCAACGATGGTCTTTTTATTTTAAAAATCAGGCTTGGTGATGGGGAAGTGGATCTCTTCAATGTCTTGGAGACTTCCCTGGAGTAGTGAAGGCCTATTCTTTGGAGCTAGTAAATCCTGGCTGTGCCAATTTGTGTGAAATCTGAGACAGTCATTTCACCCCTCTGGAACTCTGGATCTGTGTTCTCGTCTTTCATAAGGGGATAGCAGTAGTATCTACTTCTCAGGCTTGTATAGAGAATTAGAGATAATTTTAAAAACATTGTTCGGCTTGGCGCCTGTGGCTCAAGCGGCTAAGGCGCCAGCCACATACACCTAAGGTGGTGGGTTCTAATCCCTAGCCCGGCCCACCAAACAACAATGTATGGCTGCAACCAAAAAATGGCCGGGTGATGTGGCCGACGCCTGTAGTCCCAGCTACTTGGGAGGCTGAGGCAGGAGACTCGCTTGAGCCCAGGAGTTGGAGGTTGCTGTGAGCTGTGATGCCACGGCACTCTACCCAGGGGGATAGCTTGAGGCTCCGTCTAAAAAAAAAAAAAAAAAAAAAACATTGTTCAGGTCATCTATTGCTATGTAACAAACCATCCCAAAATGCTATGGCTTCAAACATCTATTATGCTCCCAACTCTGCAAATTAGGCCAGATCCAGCTGAGACAGCATCAGCTGGGGCAGCTCAGATGATGGAGGCTAGGATCACCTGAAGGCTCACTTAACATGTTTGGTTGCCGATGGTGTCTGTCAGCTGGGACCACTAGAGCTTTTGCTGGAACTCTTTCTTACACAAGGAGATTTATGCATGGCCTCTCCATGTGGCCTGAGTTTCCTCACAATATCTTGGCTGGATTCCAAGGGCCAGTGTTCAGAGAGAAGAGGAGCCAGATATAGTTGCTGTATTGCCTTTACAGTCTAGCCCCAGAGTGTCAGTTCTGCCATGTGCCACATTCTGTTCTTTAAAAAGGAGTCACTAGGCTCAGCGCCTGTGGTTCAAGTGGCTAAGGCACCAGCCACATACACCTAAGGTGGCGAGTTCAAATCCAGTTCGGGCCCGCCAAACAACAATGATGGCTGCAACCAAAAAATAGACAGGCGTTGTGGCGGGCGCCTGTGGTCCCAGCTACTTGGGAGGCAGAGGCAAGAGACTCGCTTGAGCCCAGGATTTGGAGGTTGCTGTGAACTGTGATGCTATAGCACTCTACCCAGGGGGACAGTCTGAGGCTCTGTCTCAAAAAAAGAAAGGGAGTCACTAGGCTGGGCGTGGTGGCACATGCCTGTTGTCCTTGCGCTGTGGGAGGCCAAGGTGAGTGGATCACCTGAGCTCAGCCAAGTTCGAGACCAGCTGAAGACCAGCCTGAGGCAGAATGAGCCAGAGTGAGACCCCGTCTCTACAACAATAACAAGACAGCCAGACCTTGACCTTGTGATCCCAGCTACATGGGGGGCAAGAGAACACTACAGGAGGAAGAAGTGAAAAAAAAAAAAAATTCAAAGTAAGATAAGTTGAAAGCAAATATAACAAAAAAAACAAAAACAAAAATGGCTCCACGCCTGTGGCTCAAGTGGCTAAGGCGCCAGTCACATACCTAAGGTGGCGGGTTCGAATCCAGCCCAGGCCCGCCAAAACAGCAATGACAGCTGCAACCAAAAAATAGCCGGGTGTTGTGGCAATAGTAGTTGTCGTCATTTGGCTGGTCCAGGGTGGATTTGAGCCCACCATCTCTGGTGTATATGGCTGGCGCCCTAGCTGCTGAGCTATAGGCGCTGAGCCTACACATTCTTTTCATTGTAGCTTTCATTTTATTCTTTTATTAAATCATAGCTGTGTACATTTATGCATTCATGGGGTACAGTGTGCTGGTTCTATATACAATCTGAAATATTTTCATCAAACTGGTTAACATAGCCTTCATATCTTTTTCTTAGTTACTGTGTTAAGACATTTATATTCTGGCTCGGCACCTGTGGCTCAAATGGCTAAGGCGCCAGCCACATAAACCTAAGATGGTGGGTTCAAATCTAGCCTGGGTCGCCAAACAACAATGATGGCTGCAACCAAAAAAAGAGCCAGGCGTTTTTGCGGGTGCCTGTGGTCCCAGCTACTTGGGAGGCAGAGACAGGAGACTTGCATGAGCCCAGGAGTTGGAGGTTGCTATCAGCTGTGATGCCACGGCATGGCACTCTACCCAGGGGAACAGCTTGAGGCTCTGTCTCAAAAAAAAAAAAAAAAAAAAAAAAAAGTTGGCTCTGCGCCTGTGGCTCAAGCAGCTGGGGAGCCAGCCACATACACCTGAGCTGGCAGGTTCAAATCCAGCCCAGGCCCACCAAACAACAATGACGGCTGTGGCCAGGAAATGGCCAGGTGTTGTGGTAGGCACCTGTGGTCCCAGCTGCTTGGGAGGTGGAGGCAGGAGACTCGC
>NW_003852511.1:5339693-5341245 GCF_000181295.1 Otolemur garnettii
TGTAGTCCCAGCTACCTGGGAGGCTGAGGCAGGAGACTCGCTTGAGCCTAGGAGTTGGAGGTTGCTGTGAGCATGATGCCATGGCACTCTACCCAGGCGGATAGCTTGAGGCTCCGTCTCAAAAAAAAAAAAAGGAAACTCCTTTGAGAGCAAGCAAGAGAAATTATTTATTCTAGTTCTTTACTAAACATGTGTAAGATCTTGGTTTAGGTTCAAATTGTTGGTTCACAGTTTGGCATAAAGAGACCCAAAGGTTCAGTCAGTTGGGGAAATTGGCACTCGAAGGACAGTAGAAAAGCAAGTGAAAACATCAGAAACCTGTAAATTACAAGATCACTTGTAAGAGCTTAATGCCAGGCCATGACCTTCAGCAGCCTCATCTCAGAAGATTGGGATTTCACCTCTCTGAATGGGCTTTTTCCTACTAAGTTTTTCTTCCTCCCTGGGTAATCCCTACTTCTAAGAAGCAAATATTTGAACAGTTTTACAGTTGTCATATCAAATCCTCACATTAAACACTAAAAAGACAAATTATTAAAGAAAGTTCCAGGCCTGGTACCTGTAGCTAAGTGGTTAGAGCACCAACCACATACACCAGGGCTGGCAGGTTTTAACCCAGCCTGAGCCTGCTAAACAACAACAACTACAATAACAACAAAAAAGCCAGATGTTATGGCGGGCACCTGTAGTCCCAGCTACTTGGGAGGCTAAGTCAAGAGAATCACTTAAGCCCAAGAGTTTGAGGTTGCTGTGAGCTGTGACACCACTGCACTCTTCTGAAGGCAACATAGTGAGACTCTGTCTCAGAAAAGAAAAAAAAAAAGGACTTCCAGAAGACCACACAGCAAATTATTTGCAGAGCCTGGACCTCTTCTGGTACTTCATATCTTTATTTTATTTTATTTTATTTATTTGTTTATTTTTAGATTTTTTTTTTTTTTTAGACAGAGTTTCACTTATTAACCCTCGGTAGAGTGCTGTGAGGTCACAGCTCACAGCAACCTCCAACTCCTTGAGCTTAGGCAGTTCTCTTGCCTCAGCCTCCTAAGTAGCTGGGACTACAGGCACCCGCCACAACGTCTGGCAATTTTTTTGTTGCAGTTTGGCCGGGGCTGGGTTTGAACCCACCACCCTCAGTATGTGGGGCCGGTGCCCTACTCCCTGAGCCATAGGCGCCGCCCTGGTACTTCATATCTTTGATTTTGTATGTGGGGAGTACTTAATGCAGATCCTGACACCAAATAAGGACTACTGCACTAGCTATTATATACCTTTATATATAACACAAATGGAAATACCTTTCGTCCCCTTTTAGTAAACAGCTGACTGTGGTAAAGACACAAGACAGGGCTCGCCGCCTGTAACTCAAGTGGCTAAGGCGCCGGCCACATACACCTGACCTGGCAGGTTTGAATCCAGCCCAGGCCCACCAAACAACAATGACGGCTGCATCCAAAAAATAGCCAGGCATTGTGGCAGGTGCCTGTGGTCCCAGCTACTTGGGAGGCTGAGGCAGAAGACTCACTTGAGCCCAGGAGTTGGAGGTTGCTGT
>NW_003852511.1:5341336-5343702 GCF_000181295.1 Otolemur garnettii
AAAAAAAAAAAAAAATTATGCTTTTTTGCAGTTTTTGGCTGGGGCTTGGTATGAACCTGCCACCTCCAGCATATGGGGCTGGTGCCCTACTCCTTTGAGCCACAGGTACCGTCCTAATTAGGTCTTTTAAACTTACCAAATTATTTGGTTTTTTTTGAGACAGAGTCTCACTTTGTCACCCTCAGTAGAGTTCTGTGCTGTCATAGCTCACAGCAACCTCAACAGGCAGCCACCACAATGCCTGGCTATTTTTAGAGATTAGGTCTCCCTCTTGGCTCTGGCTGGTCTTGAGCCTGTGGGCTCAGGCAATCCACCCACTTCGGCTTCCCAAGTGCTGGGATTACAGGTGTGAGTCACTGTGCCTGGCACCAAATTATTTTAAAACTACTTGGGCCCTAAAACGTTGACTCTGTTCTCCAAAAGTAGAACTTCTTTAGTTTTAAATTTCAGATTAATATGGGGGCACAAACCATTAGGTTCTGTAATTTACACATGAAAGGTTGAAGTCAGAGTTGTAGTTGCACTCTACACCCAGGAAATGTGCAATATATCCATCCACTGTACCTATTGGGTGGGAAGCTACTGAACCCCCTCCCCTCTTCTTGAATTTGAGATTTTCTCTTATGTGAGTCTGTGACTCTTAATCTCCTAGTTTCAAATTGGTATTGAGTACATGTGATGCTTGTTTTTCCCATCTTGTGATACTTGGAGACTTGTATCTGAGACTACAGGTGCCTGCCACAATGTCCACCCAGCTAATACTTTAATACTTGGAGACTTTGTTCTCCAAATCCATCCAGGTTTTTTTTTTTCTTTTCTTTCTTTTTTTTTTTTTTGTAGAGACTGAGTCTCACTTTATCGCCCTCTGTAGAGTGCTATGATGTCACACAGCTCACAGTGACCTTCAATTCCTGGGCTTAGCCAATTCTCTTGCCTCAGCTTCTAGTTTAGCTGGGGATACAGGCACCCATCACAATGATTGGCTATTTCTTTTTTTTGTTGTCATTGTTGAAGTTTGGCTGGGGCTGGGTTTGAACCCACCATCCTTGGTATATGGGGCTGGCGCCCTACCCACTGAGCCACAGGCACTGCCCAATCCAGGTTGTTAAAAAGTTCGCAAAATCTCCATCTTTTTTTCAAAAATAATCTCCATTATTTTTTTCAGTTTTTGGCCAGGGGTGGGTTTGAACCCGCCACCTCCAGCATATGGGGCAGGTGCCTTACTCCTTTGAGCCCCAGGCACCACCCCAAATCTCCATCGTTTTAAGGACTGATAGTATTCCATGGTGTACATATACCACAATTTAACCCATTCATGTGTTCATGGGCACTTGGGTTGTTTCCATATCTTTGTGATTGTGAACTGAGCTGCTATGAACATTCTAGTGCAAATGTTCCAGTAATGTCTTTTTCTCATTTAGACAAATGCATAGTAGTGGAAGTGCAAGGTCAAATGATAGGGCTACTTTTAGTTTTTTGAGGACTCTCTATCCTTCTTTCCATAGAGACTGTTCTAGTTTGCAGTCCCACCAACAGTGCATGAGTGTTCCCTTTTCTATGCAACCATGCCAGCATCTGTTGTTTTGGGACCTTGTGATGTGGGGCATTCTCATTGGGGTTAGGTGGTTTTGATTTGCATTTCTCTGATAATGAGGGATGGTGAGCATTTTTTTTTTTTTTGAGACAGAGTCTCAAGCTGTCGGCCTGGGTGGAGTGCTTAGGCATCACAACTCACAGCAACCTCCAACTCCTGGGCTGAAGTGATTCTCTTGCCTCAGCCTCCCACGTAGTTGGGACTATAGGTACTTGCCACAATGCCTGGCTTTTTTTTTTTGGTTGTTTGGCAGGCCTGGGCTGGATTTGAACCTGCCATCTCCGGTGTATGTGGCTGGCGCCTTAGCAGCTTGAGCTATAAGGCACCGATACGATGAGCATTTTTTCACATTTATTGGCCATTCTATCCTCATGATTAAAGTTTCTATTGGAGTCTCTTGTCAGTTTTTTTTTTTTTTAGAGACAGAGTCTCACTTTGTTACCTTTGGTAGACTGCTGTAGCATCATAGCTCACAGCAACCTCCAGCTCTTGGGCTTAGGTGATTGTAGATGATTCTCTTGCCTCAGCCTCCCAAGTAGTTGGGACTACAGGTGCCTGCCACAATGCCTGGCTATTTTTTTGTTGCTGTGTGGCAGGGGCTGGATTTGAACCTACTGCCCTTGGTATATGGGGCCGGTACCCTACTCATTCAGCCATAGGCGCCATCCCTCTTGTCAGTTTTTAATGGGTTGTTTGCTCTTGTTGATACCTTGAGTTCTTTGTAGATTCTGGTGATCAGCCCTTTGTCTTATTCATTTTTTTTTTTTTTTTT
>NW_003852511.1:5343831-5349057 GCF_000181295.1 Otolemur garnettii
CCTGGCTATTTTTTGGTTGCAGCCGTCATTGTTGTTTGGCGGGTCCAGGCTGGGGATTCGAACCCGCCACCTTAGGTGTACATGGCTGGCGCCTTAGCCGATTGAGCTATAGGCGCCGAGCCCTTTGTCTTATTCATAACATGTAAATATCATCTCCCATCCTGAAGGTTGTCTTTTTTGCTTTGTGGATTGTATCCTTAAAAAAAAAAAAAGTTTTTGCACAGCTTAAGATTTTTGAGACAGAGTCTCACTATATCATCCACCCCCTCCCCAGTAGAGCGCCATGACGTCACAGTTCACAGCAACCTTAAACTCTTGGGCTTAAGTGAGTCTCTTGCCTTAGCCTCCTCAGCCTCCCAAGTAGCAGGACTATGGGTGCCTGCCATAATGCCTGGTTATTTTTGTTGTTGTTGTTGTTTTGTTGTTTGGCAGGACCAGGCTGGGTTTTAACCCTCCAGCCCTAGTGCATGTAGCCAGCACGTAACTGCTGAGCTGGAAGTGCCAAGCCTGTGCAAAAACTTTTGACAGAATTTCTTCTTTTAAACCTATTTTAATTACAAAAATTAACATGTAAGAATATGAAGCAAAAATACAAATTACCAAATGAATCTAATCCTGAGACACCAAGGGTTTTTTCTTTGTTTTTGGTTTCTTACCTTTTTGAAATAGAGTCTTGCTCTGTCACCTGGAGGTAGAGGTATGTAGATAGAGTGCCATGGCCTCAGCTTAACTCACAGCAACCACAAAATCCTGGACTCAAGCAATCCTCCTGCCTCAGCCTCCCAAGTAACTGTAACTACAGGTCTGCACCACCCTATCCAGCTAATTTTTCTATTTTTAGTACAGATGGATCTTGAATAGGGTAGCCTGTAACTTCTCTCTGCCTTCCAGAGAGTTAGGATTACAGGCGTGAGCCACAGCCCCTGGCAGACATCTAGGTTATTTTTCTTCATTGTTTTTTTAGATTAATATGCGGGTACAAATGTTTAGGTTACATTGTTTTCATTTTTAAGATAAAGTTCAGGCTCGGCGCCTGTGGCTCAAGTGGCTAATGTGCCAGCCAAGTACACCCAAGGTGGCCGGTTCGAATCCAGCCCGGGCCCACTTGAGCCCAGGAGTTGGAGGTTGCTGTGAGCTGAGATGCCTTGGCACTCTACCCAGGGGCACAGCTTGAGGTTCCTGTCTCAAAAAAAAAAAAAAAAAAGATAAAGTTCAAGTTGTAGTTGATCCTTTCCCCAGGGTTTCATGTTTGTAACACAAAATCTTTCAAGCATTTAAATGAATAATACTAGCTTTTACTCTCTCCACTACAAATCTCACATGTTTTCGAATATTTTACAAAGTACAGGAGGAAGCACATCAAAACATCCCACTTGCCCTCTTCCAGCCCTATTTTTAAAATCTTATCATAGCAAACCCAAATTAAGGAAAAAAAATTAACAATTACGGCTTATTAATTACATTTAAAAGGAAGAATTATAAGAAGAGATCAGCCTGGGATAATGGGAATTGGGAGGAACTGGGAACTTCCAAGTCCAGGTCCAGGTTGTCCCAACCTCCCCCATCCACGTGTGGGTGCGTACTGCTCCAGCAGCTGCGGCTTGCTGTCTCTGGGAACCAAAAGCCAGAGGGGCTCGAGAAGCCCGGAAGTGGGTGAAGGAGGACTTTGGTCTGCATCCGCTTCTGGACGTCCCTCGTGCTTGGCCGCAGGATCCGTAAGTGGGCCATGCGACTCAAAACAGCTTCATTCCGCTCGGATAGAAGGAGGAACCATAGGAAGCTGCGCTCAGAGGGAAGCAAGCGGGCCGAGGAGGCAAGCAGCCATCTATAGGACTTCCTCTAGAGCGGATCGTGTTTCCTGCGGGTGCTCCTCCTTTTGGGCAGAGGGAGGCGTGCCACCTGCCTGACTGAGGCTGCGCGAACTCCTGGGTTTGGGCGAGGCGTCCTTCGCGCGCGCGGTGCGTCGCCAGGGAGACTGGGGCGGGGCCGGCGGGAGACTGCTGTCTGGAGGCGCGCTAAACGCTGAGGCTGGAGCGGGTTGCTGGGCTGGCGCAACTGTCCAGGTCAGTCACCTTCCTCCGAGACATCTCCCATCGCCAGGCCCGAATGTTGGGCTTCTCCAGGTACGAAGCCCGGCCCGATCGTCCCCAGCCTGTGACTGGCTCGACCTGTTTGCCTGTGAATCGGCAGCGAAGTCAGGTCTCCCCCGAGCTGGGCCTGGTGACTCTGGTGTAGGAGTATCGGCTTCCTCCTTTTCTAGAAGTGCAAGTGATGCTGCTTATCTAGGGGGGTGTGGTACGGGATTTGGAGGGGACATGAGAAGAAGGGGTATCACGGCGTCGGGAGGCCACAGTCCCCGCCCACGCCGCTCTCGAGTGTTTCTGTCGGGGGCACCTCTTCAGTGTCTTCTCCCCAGCCCCGGAAGCACAGCATCCTCCCGCGCGTCTAGTGGGTTCAAATCACGGGTTTTCACATCCCTGCTGCGTGGCGCAAGAGGGACTGGTTTACGGGAGACCTCAGGAGCCAATAAACAAATCATGAAGCTTCCCCACTCCGCCCCTGTGGGAGATAGATGGGCCTTATTTTATAGGAGGCTATTTAGATTTCTTGTTAACAGGTGTGGAAAATGTGTAGTAAATACGTATTTGTTAAATGACATTGGGAACTTGGGTACAGGTATACCTCATTTTATTACACTTAGTGAAGGCTTCTGGCAACCCTGCCTAGAATGGCCATTTTTCTAACAGCTCACTTTGTGTCTGTGTGTCGCTGCTTGGTAATTCTCGGCAGTATTTAAAATTTTTATTATTATGTCTGTTATATCTGTGATTAGTGATCTCTGATTTACTGTTTAATAGTTTTGGGGTGTCCCAACCTGCACTCATATAAGTCTTTTAACTTAATGATAATTGTTGTATGTTCTGACTGGTCCATCAACCAGCTGTTCTGCCTCTTCCTCCCCCAGGGCCTCCTTATTCCTTGGAACACAACAGTATTCAAAGTAGGCCAATTAATAGTCCTACAATGGTCTCTAAATGAATGGAAGAGTTGCCGATCACTTACTTAAAGGCAAAAACCTAGAAATCATTAAGTTTAGCGAAGAAGGCATGTTGTAAGCCAAGTTAGGCCAATTGCATTGAACAGTTAGCCAAGTTGTGAATACAAAGGAAAAGTTCTTTTTTTTTTTTTTTGAGACGGAGCCTCAAGCTGTCCCCCTGGGTAGAGTGCCATGGGCTCACAGCTCACAGCAACCTCCAACTCCTGGGCTCAAGCGAGTCTCCTGCCTCAGCCTCCCAAGTAGCTGGGACCACAGGCTCCCCCCACAGCGCTGGCCATTTTTTGGTTGCAGCCATCATTGTTGTTTGGCGGCCCGGGCTGGGGATTCGAACCCGCCACCTTAGGTGTATGTGGCTGGCGCCTTAGCTAATTGAGCCACAGGCACCGAGCCAGGAAAAGTTCTTGAAAGAAATTAAAAGTGCTACTCCAGTGAATACACAAATAAGAAAGCAAACAACCATGTTGCTGATATGGAGAAAGTTCTAGATCAAACCAGCCACAAATAAAGCTTATTCCCTCAAGCCAAAGACTAATGTAGAGAGAGACCCTAACCTCTTCAATTCTCCAGAGGCTGAGAGAGATCAGGAAGCTGCAGAAGAAAAGTTAGAAGGTAGCAGAGGTTGGTTCACAAGATTTAAGAAAAGAATCCAGCTCTATAACATAAAAGTGCACAGGGAAGTAGCAAGTCCTGATGTTCAAGTTGCAGCAAGTTATCCAGAAGATGTGGCTGAGATCATTGATGAAAGTGGCTATACTAAACAACAGATTTTCTTTTTCTTTCTCTTTTTTTTTTTTTTTGAGACAGAGCCTCAAGCTGTCCCCCTGGGTAGAGTGCTGTGACTGCTCACAGCAACCTCCAACTCCTGGGCGCAAGCGGGTCTCCTGCCTCAGCCTCCCAAGTAGCTGGGACCACAGGCGCCCGCTACAACACCCGGCTATTTCCAAATCTTGAAAGTATGATGTTGGTATTTTAATGGGGATTGCATTGAATCTGTAGATTGCTTTGGTAAGTATAGACATTTTAACAATGTTGATTCTTCGCAGCCAGGAGCATGGTATGTTCTTCTATTTGTTCATATCTTCTGCTATTTCTTTTCTTAGGGTTTTGTAATTTTCTTTGTAGAGGTCTTTCATCTCTTGTTAGGTATATTCCTAGGTGTTTCATTTTCTTTGAAGCTACTATGAAGGGAATTGTGTCCTTGATTGGCTTCTCATCTTTGCTGTTACTGGCATATACAAAGGCTTCTGATTGGCAGACATTGATTTTATATCCTGAGACATTACTGTACATTTTGATGACTTCTAGGAGTCTTTAGGGTTCTCTAAGTATAAGATCATACCGTCATCAAAGAAGGAGAGTTTGACCTCCTCTGCCCCCATTTCGATGCCCTTTATGTCCATTTGTTGCCTGCTTGTATTAGCTAGAACTTCTAGCACTATGTTGAATAGTAGTGGTGGTAGAGGGCAGCCTTGTCTGGTTCCAGTTCTAAGTGGAAAAGCTTTCAGTTTTACTCCATTCAGTATAATATTAGCTGTGGGTTTGTCATAGATGGCTTCAATCAGTTTAAGAAATGTGCTACCTACGCCTATTTTCTTCAGAGTTCTAATTAGAGTAGGATACTGAATTTTATCAAATGCTTTTTTCTGCATCTATTGAGAGGATCGTGTGGTCTTTGTTTTTGCTTCTGTTGATACGGTGAATTATGTTTATGGACTTGGGATGTTAAACCAGCCTTGCATCCCTGGAATGAACCCTACCTGATTGTGATGAATGATTTTTTGAATGTGTAGCTGTAATCTGTTGGCTAGGATTTTATTGAGAATTTTTGCATCTATATTCATTAGTGAAATTGGCCTGAATTCTCCTATTTAATTGGATCTTTTCAGGGTGATGTTTGCTTCAAAGTATGTGTTGGGAAGATCCCTTACTTCTTAATTTTTTGGAATAAATTCTATAGTTTTAGACTGAGCACAGTGGCTCATGCCTATAATCCCAGCACTCTGGGAGGCTGAGGCAGGTAGATTGCCTGAGCTCATGACTTTGAGACCACTCTGAGCAAAAGTGAGACCCTTTCTCTAAAAATAGCTGGGTGATGGGTGGGGGCGCACCTGTAGTCTCAGCTTCTCGGGAGGCTGAAGCAAGAGGATTGCTTGAGCCCAAGAGTTTGA
>NW_003852511.1:5350404-5355085 GCF_000181295.1 Otolemur garnettii
GGACCAACTGCAACAAAAAAATAGCTGGGCCTTGTGGCGGGCGCCTGTAGTCCCAGCTACTTGGGAAGCTGAGGCAAGAGAATCGCCTAAGCCCAGGAACTGGAGGTTGCTGTGAGCTGTGATGCTACAGCACTCTACCGAGGGCGCATGCCATGACTCCTGGCTAGTTTTTTTTTTTTTTGGTTGTAGTTGTCATTGTTGTTTGGTATGCCTGGGCCGGGTTCAAACTCACCAGCCCCAGTGTATGTGGCTGGCACCCTAACCGCTGAGCTCTAGGTGCCAAACTTGTTTAGTTTCTGTTTAGAGGATCTGTCCAGTTCTGTCAGAGGGGTGTTAAAGTCCCCTTCTGTTATGGTGTTATGGGATATTGTATTGCTCAGACACATCAAGGTCTGTTTGACAAATCTGGGAGCATTTGAGTGCATAAATGTTTTTGTTTTTGTTTGTTGATACAGTTTTACTATGTTGCCCTTGGTAGAGTACTGTGGTGTCACAGCTCATGGGAACCGCCTGCTCTTGGGCTTAGGCAATTCTTTTGCCTGAGCCTCTCAGGCAGCTGGGACTACAGGCACCTGCCACAACGCCTGGCTATTTTTTGTTGTTGTTGTTGTTGCAGTTTGGCAGTACCAGGTTCTAACTGGCCACCCTTGGTATATGGGGCCAGTGCCCTACTTGCTAAGCTACAGGTACTGCCCTCCATTAACATTTATTGAGAGAATTGATATGTGTGGTAGGGTTCTATTCATCTTATTTTGTCAAAGTCCATTGTGTAGTTTTATCCTTTGCACCACTGTGGAAGCTAAGCTTTGACCTTTAACTTCTGGGTGTTTAGTTTGCTGGTGATCTATTGTGGTGGTTAGTGTTGAGAATAGTTCTAAGTATTTCTGTAGAGCTGGTCTTGTTGTGGCAAATTTCCTCCTCTGTGTTTGTGTATCTACAAAAGATTTGGTTTCTCCATCAATTTTGAAGCTTAATTTAGCAGGATACTTGAGTGGTGCCTGTGGCTCAAGGAGTAGGATTCAAGCCCGGCCCCTGGCCAAAACTGCAAAAAAAAAAAAAAAAAAAAAAATTAGCAGGATACAGAATTACGGGCTGAAAATTGTTTTGTTTAAGAGCGTTGAAGGTGGGCCTGGCGCCAGCCACATACACCACAGCTGGTGGGTTCGAATCCAGCCAGGCCCTGCCAAAAGAACAATGACAACTACAACCAAACTATAGCCAGGTGTCAGGGTAGCACCTGTGGCTCAAAGACTAGGGCGCTGACCCCATATACCTGAGGTGGCAGGTTCAAACCCAGCCCCAGCCAAAAACTTCAACAACAACAAAAATACTGGGCACTGTGGAAGGTGCCTGTAGTCTCAGCTACCCGGGAGGCTGAGGCAAGAGAATCGCTTAGGCCCAGGAGTTGGAGTTTGCTGTTCAGGAGTTGGAGCTTGCTGTGAGCTGTGATGTCACGGCACTCTACCCAGGATGACAGCTTGAGGCTCTGTCTCAAAAAAATAAAAAGGAGGGCAACTCCTGTGTCTTAGTGAGTAGGGCGCTAGCCCCATATACCGAGGGTGGTGGGTTCAAACCCAGTCCTGGACCAACTGCAACAAAAAAATAGCTGGGCCTTGTGGCGGGCGCCTGTAGTCCCAGCTACTTGGGAAGCTGAGGCAAGAGAATCGCCTAAGCCCAAGAGCTGGAGGTTGCTGTGAGCTGTGATGCTACAGCACTCTACCGAGGGCGACACAGTAAGACTCTGTCTCTAAAAATAAATAAATAAATAAAAAAGAGTGTTGAAGGTGAATGTCCATGCTTTTCTGGCCTGGCAGGTTTCAGTTGAAAAGTCTGCTCTCATCCTAATGGCTCTGCTTCTGTAGGTCAGTTACAGAGGCCCTTACTCCTGGCTACTTGCAAATTTTTTTCTTTCATCTTGACGTTGGACAGGTGCATTACAGTGTATCTTGGAGAGACTCTGAGTTGAGATGACCCAGGGTTCATATCCATCTGAAAGGAGTGGATCGGGATCTTTAGTAAAACTTGGGAAGTTTTCCTTTATAAGGGTCTCTAGCAGAGCTTCCATTTTTTTGGGACAGTCTTCTTCCCCTTTAGGAATCCCTATTATTTGTGTATTTGAATGCTTCGTCGAGTCTTGTAGTTCTTTAAGCAACTGTTCTGCTTTCTTTCTCTTCTTTTCTGCCACTTTAACTATCTGGATTAACTCGAACACTATCCTCTAGCTCTGAGGTTCTTTCTTCTCCATGGTCTGACCTATTTTTGATACTTTCTACACACTATCCTCTAGCTCTGAGATTCTTTTTTCTCCATGGTCTGACCTATTTTTGATACTTTCTACTACATCTTTACTTTCTACTGCATCTTGACATTCTCTTATTGTCTCCTTCGTTTCCTTAAACTCCGCTATGTCCTTTCTATATTCTACAGATCTCTCACCTGACTTTTGGTTCTGTCTTTACATTATCTCATCTGTTCCTTTTATTATCTTCATCATCCATATTTTAAATTCCCTTTCTGTCATGGTTCCTTAAGGGAGTTCTTCTGTTTTGGTTTTACATGGTGCCTGAATTTTTCTGTTGGTTCCTCTTTTTTTTTTTTTTTTTTTTTTTAAAGAGTTTATTAATTAGAGGCAATTTTTAGTTGACTTTTTGGCTGTAGTTGTCATTGTTTGGCAGTCCCAGGCTGGATTCGAACCTGCCAGCTCTGGTGTATGTGGCTGGGGCCTTAGCTGCTTGAGCTATAGGCACCGCCCTGTTGGTTCCTCTTCATGTATTCTTTCTTCTTATTCACCTTCTGTATTCCCAGCAGGCTGAGGTAAGAGAATTGCTTGAGCCCAACAGTCTGAGGTTGTTGTGAGCTATGACGCCATAGCACTCTACCGAGGGGCACAAAGTAAGATTCTGTCTCAAAAAAAAAAAGAAAAGAAAACTGAAAGTAATTGATGTATTATGGTCTCTGTGTAGTCCAGCTTCTTTGCTAATGATAATATGTATTTGCAGCTGCTCCCTGGTGCTAGTATCACTGCCTCACTCCCACCTCAGATCATTAGGCATTGGATTCTCACAAGGAGTGTGTAACCTAGACCCTGTCACACGTGCAATTTATAGTAGGGTTTACACTCCTATGGGAATCTAATGCTGTGGCTGATGTGACAAGAGGCAGAGCTTAGGTGGTGATGTGAGTGATGGGGAGCAGTTGTAAATACGGATGAAGCTTCACTGGCTTGCCTGCTGCTCACCTCCTGCTATGTGGCCCAATTCCTAACAGGCCATGGACTGGTACCAATCCATAGCTAGGGGACTGGGAACCACAGCTTTATTTTTTTATTTTTATTTATTTCTTTGTTTTCCTGGATCATCTTTACTTGAAGATTTTTGGGGAGAAAAAAGTAGGCAATGCAAAACATTTTTATATTAAAACAAATGTAGATAATATAGTATATAAAATTTACATTACTTTTTGAGACAAGAGACATAAAAGACATTTCAAGCTAAGCTACCTACGAGCTTTAGGTTGTATTCCTAAAACCTGGGCGAGGGAAGAGAATCCTCCATGCTCATTCTAATCTAATAATATGGGTGCCGCGGCTTTGACAGAGAAGTCTCAGAAGCAGCAAATTAAGTGTTTACTCAGTTGGCAACATCTCAGTGGGTTATTTAAATAAGTGAAACCATAGGCTTTCTCATTTTAGAGCATTTTAACTTGCTTTTAAAAGGCCTGAGCAAATAGGAGCTTTATGCTTGAGTTGAATTTTATTTCCTCCTGAAGTGATTTTTTTCCCCTCCTATAAACATGTGTTAATACGCCTAACAGAATGACATGCAAAGTAGTCAGTATCCTAAGACCCCCAACTTTAGCCCACATTACCAGATGTGGGATTATGAATATACTTTCCAAGGCTGTCATCAGGAATAAAAACAAACTACTCACCTTCTGCAACAATAAAAAGGTAACAAAATGGAAAACTGGGCGGTGCCTATGGCTCAGTGAGTAAGGCACTGGACCCATATATGGAGGGTGGTGGGTTCAAACCTGGCCCCCTGCTGAACTGCAACCAAAAAATAGCCGGGCCTTTCGGCGGATGCCTGTAGTCCCAGCTACTCAGGGGGCTGAGGCCAGAGAATGGCTTAAGCCCAGGAGTTGGAGGTTGCTGTGAGCAGTGTGACGCCCCAGCACTCTACCAAGGGTGATAAAGTGAGACGCTGTCTCTACAAAAAAAAAAAAGGAAAACTGAAGAACAAAAGATTATATACAATTAGAACCATATAATGATGTAATTTAGGGATTGGCAAAGACTTAGCTCTTCAAGAAGGGGGCTACTGCTGCAGCATTTGCTTTTCGTATTTTAAGTGATAACAAGAACTTCTGGGGAAAAAAATTCATTGTATATTTCCTTTCCAAATCTTGCTTATCTCTCTTATCATCCTTTTTCTTCATTGTTGCTGACACTTTACCATCCTACAGTAATAGACTGAAGCTGTGGACGCTTCCCATGGAGATTTTCTAGGGCAATGAATTGTCCTTTCGTTGAGGTATGAGAGACATTAACCAGACGTGCTTAGAAGCATATAATGAGAGGCAGATTGTGGTGGATGCTGTTGAATTTCTGAGATCTATCCAAGGAAAGGTCATGTATACACTCCCATGTAGTTTGCCTTATTTCTTCGAGTTTTATAAAATT
>NW_003852511.1:5355732-5359097 GCF_000181295.1 Otolemur garnettii
GGCACTCTACCCAGGGGGACAGCTTGAGGCTCTGTCTCAAAAAAAAAAAAAAAAAAAAGAAAATACAACTTTCTTCTATTTAAGTGAAATGAGAATCTAGAGGAAAAGGAGTCTCATTTCAGAATAACTAAGAGGAAAGAAATATCAGTGGTAAAATTACATTGTGGTAGGAAAAAGAACAAAAAGGCAGACACCAAACACCTCCATTTTCCCAAGATTAAATGATTATTTAAAAAGTGTGCCACACTGTATAGAAATCAACATTCTCTCCCATAATTCTGTGCATCTGGGACTATAGAAATGTCACTGTTCCTGCCCCACATCTTCAAATTAACATTCTCAGGTCACAACAATAAGTCTTCCCAAAGGGGACCTTCCGGAAAAACAAGCTATTTCTTCGGCTCATATTTCCCTCCTTTTGTAGCATGCACCTGCAATCTAGCCAGAAGTATATATTGGAGAGTAAGGAGGAGATCCACCAGCAAGCCCACAGTTGTTCACAGCCATAAGATTAGAGACAAGCCCAAAGGGATAGGTCAACATATTGGCAAAAAAATCCTGTGACAACTTGGGAATAACTCTTCATTTCTTTCATAGTGGAAACCCCACTGTCCAGGGCATAGTATTGACAAGGTAGCCAGTGAGTTATACAGAGCCACAAAGAAATGATGTCACCTGGGAGGTGAGGAACAAGACCCGCGAAAAATCCTAAGATGCCCTCTTCCTGATAGATGGTTACTATGGAGTCACAAAGTCCACAGTACTTAGACTCTCTGCCAATGAATTGTACTATAGACCTCAGAGTGATTACGTGGAAGGGAATGTGTGATGCGGGTAGCAGCAGACCGAGCAATCGTCTCTCCAGTAGTCTCCTTGATAACCTGGTCAAAGCTAGATGAGACTTCTTTCTGTCCATTTCCAGGTCCTAATTCCTTGCCCTTGTCATACTCCTGGTAATGCTGTAACACTTTACCATGGACCACAGTCCCAAGGACTCCTGAACACAGTCGTGGAGTTAAGCCTGTGAACAAACCAGGCTTCCCATCGATGCTGGCAATATGCTGAGCATAACAAAAAACCAGAAAGCTGACACACTTGCCGCCCCAAAATATTTTGTCCTATTGTAGGAGGAAGAGGCTCATATCCCACCTGGATGAGTACTTTCATGTACATGAGCGGCTGGGACAGGATGGTGAGACTGGAGCCCAGGAGCACCTGACTGGCGGCATCCACCATGATGGCACCCACCAACAGACTGGAACCACAGCTTTAGACCACCTCACTCTTCTAACTCATAAATGTCCCTAAGCCTTATCATTTGGGAGACAGATAAGACAACTGTTCTTCTACCTCTTTACTTGTGTTTAACATTTTTCTTTTTTGCAAAACATGTGTAACAGTGATTGTTCTGTACACATAGGCAGTGACGAGAGAAGTCAATACCTGGCTTCAAAGCTGCAAAGGACAGGTTGATTCTCTTTTAGAGACTAATGCAGTTGGTGACATTTAAGTTGAAATCAAAACTCATTTACCATTCCCTAAATCCTAGTACCCTTAGGAGTTATGCTAAATATACCTTATCTGTGCTATATAAATGAAACAACAAAGCCTGGATGATAGCATCTGTTTACTGAATGTATTTATGTCATGTTTACAGTGTGGTTTACTAAATATGTTAACCCCACTGTTGAGATCTACTGCTTAGAAAAAAAAGATTTCTCTCAAAATATCATTGCTCATTGACAACCTACCTAGTCACCCAAGAGCTCTATGGAGATGTACAAGGAGATTCATGAGATTCGTATTATTTTATTTATTTATTTATTTGTAGAGACGGGGTCTCATTCTGGCTCACTCTGCCTCATGCTGGTCTTCTGCTCATCTCGAACTCAGCTGAGCTCAAGCCATCCACCTGCCTTGGCCTCCCACAGTGCTGGGACAACAGGCGTGAGCCACTATGCCCGGCTAATTCATATTATTTTCTTGTCTGCTAACATAGCATCCATTCTGTAGCCGTTTGACCAAGAAATACAGTTGGTAAGGCTATAGCTGTCATAGGTAGAGTCCTCTGTTGTATCTGGACAAAATAAATAGAAAACCTTATGGAGAGTATTTACCATTCTAGATGTCATCAAGAACATTCTTGGCTCGGTGCCTGTGGCTCAAGCTGCTAAAGCCCTAGCCACATACACCTGAGCTGGTAGGTTCCAATCCAGCCCGGGCCCGCCAAACAACAATGATGGCTGCAACCAAAAAATAGCCGGGTGTTGTGGCAGGCACCTGTAGTCCCAGCTGCTTGGGAGGCAGAGGCAGGAAAATTGCTTGACCCCAGGAGTTGGAAGTTGCTATGAGCTGTGATGCCATGGCACTCTACCCAGGGCGACAGCTTGAGGGTCTGTCTCAAAAACAAAAAGAACATTCTTGATTTCATGGGAGGAAGTAAAATAAAAATAACAATGTTAATAGGAGTTTGGAAGAAGTTGATTCCAGCCCTTATAGATGACTTTAAGGCAGTGGTTCTCAACCTTCCTAATGCGGCGGCCCTTTAATACAGTTCTGTGAGTCGTGACCCACAGGTTGAGAACAGCTGCTTTAAGGGGTTCAAGACTTCAGTGGAGGAAGTAACTGCAGATGTGGTAGAAATAGCAAGAGAATAAGATTTAGAAGTAGACCCTGAAGAGTGAATTCTTCAATCTCATGATGAAACTTTAATGGATGTGGAGTTCCTTCTTATGGATGAGCAAAGAAAGTGACTTCTTGATATATAATCTGTTCTGGCAAAGATGGGGTGCACATTGTTGAAATGACAAAGGATTTATATTATACAAACTTTGTGAGCCACTACACCCAGCCTTGATTTAATTTTATTTATTTTTAATTTTTTTTATTTTTTGAGACGACGAGTCTCACTTTTTTGCCCTTGGTAGAGTACTGTGTCATCACAGCTGACAGCAACCTCAAACTCCTGGGCTTAAGTGATTCTCTTGCCTCAGCCTCCCAAATAACTGGGACTACAGGCTCCTACTGCAATGCCCAGCTATTTTTACAGATGTGGTCTTACTCTGGCTCAGGCTATTCTTAAACTAATGAGCCCAGGCAATCCACCCACCTTGGCCTCCCAGAGGGCTAGGGTTACAGGTGTGAACCACTGCGCCCAGCTCCCAGCCTTCATTTATTTACTTTTGGGGGGGGGGAGGGTAGAGACAGAGTCTTTCTTTATCGCTCTCAGTAGAGTGCCATGGCATCACACAGCTCACAGCAACCTCCATCTCCTGGGCTTAGGTGATTCTCTTGTTTCAGCCTCCCAAGTAGTTGGGAGTACAGGCGCCTGCCACAATGCCTGGCTACTTTTTTTTTTTTTTTTT
>NW_003852511.1:5361524-5363820 GCF_000181295.1 Otolemur garnettii
TTTTTTTTTTTTGTGGAGATAGAGTCTTACTTTATTGCCCATGGTAGAGTGCCATGGCATCACACAGCACACAGCAACCTCCAACTTCTGGGATTAGGTGATTCTCTTGCCTCAGCCTCCCGAGTAGCTGGGACTATAGGCACCCACCACAACTCCCAGCTATTTTTTGGTTGCAGTTTGGCCAGGTCCAGGTTTGAACCCACCAGTCTCAGTATATGGGGCTGGTGCCCTACCCACTGAGCCACAGGCGCTACTCTTAACTTTTGTTTTTATTAACTTGCCTATGGTAAAAGAGATTTCATTACATCTTTTGGCTTAAAGTTGCAGTTTCTGAGAAGCTATATATGATGTCAAATGAGGACTTACTGGTACTTAGTTCTAGATGAGGCTTGATCATAATCAGCTTCAATATTTTTGGCAAGATTACATCACAAGTGGTGACACTTCCTCACCAGGAAGGCTGAGGAATTGAGTATATTTTGGTCCCTTTCTTTTTTGTTGGAGGTCTTTTCGAAATGTTTTGTGATTTTCTTTATTTGAGACAGTTTCATTCTGTGCCCTGGGTAGAGTGCCATAATGGCATCATAGCTCATAGCAACCTCAAACTCTTGGGCCCAAGCAACCCACTTGCCTCAGCCTACTAAGTACCTGGGACTACAGGTGCCCACTGCAACACTGGCTAGTTTTTCTGTTTTTAGTAGAGATGTGGTCTCCTTTTTGCTCAGGTTGGTCTCTAATATGTGAGCTCAGGCAATCCAGCTGCCTTGGCCTCCTAGAGTGCTAGGATTACAGGCGTGAGCCACCATGCCTGGCCTCATGTTTTGTGATCTTTACTGTTTTATACTTAAGTATCAGCAACTGAAGAATTAGTTGGAAGTTCCTAGTGTGTGAGCAAGACTTATGAGTTCTTGAGCTTTACTTTAGCATAATCTAGGAACAAGCCTGCTTTTTCACTGATAGGTGTGAGGCACAAATATCAGGATCTAGAGTTCTGTTGGTTTTAGCATCTTCTAAGAGAACTTTTCCAGTCTTCTGCCTGAGAGGTACCAGTCTAACTGCACAATTCTGGAAGCAGAGCAGGGGAAAGAATCCCTGTCAGGAGGGTTGGGAGGGAATATGGGGCTCCTATTGCTTTTCTGGCTTTCATTTAATCCTCTCATTTGTGAGCTGTGGCTTCAGCTGTAGGAGCCTTTCCTTGTTTCTTCTAGTTCTGAGTTCTTCTGGAATTCTCTTAGATCAGTTCATTTTCCTTTCTTTTTGCAAAAATCTGTGGAAATCTCTCATTTATTTATTTATTTATTTGAGACAGAGTCTCACTTTGTCACCCTTGGTAGAGTGCTGTGGTGTCACAGCTCACAGCAACCTCTAGTTCTTGGGTTTAGGCAATTTTTTTGCCTCAGCCTCCTGAGTAGCTGGGAGTACAGGTACCTGCCATAGTGCCTGGCTATTTTTTTGTTGCATTTTTTTTTTTTTTTTTTTACAACCAGGCATCTTTATTCCATTGACCTCTCTTGGAAGTTCTGGGTCTTCTTGTCCCCACTGAGTCCTGCAGCTCTCTTCCTCCCTAATGACACTCTGGCAGCTGAACAAATCATGCCCTAGTTCATCTCATATTGTTTTGAGGGTTGACAAACCTCTCTATGTTCCTAACATAGCATCAGAGAGGGATCTTAGTGATGAAGAAAATTAAGCTCACGGAGTATCCATTGCACACAGATGCCACACAGAGTTCAGCGGAACTTCCCTTGAGATGCACATTGACAAATTGGCATCTGGGCAAAATGGAATCAAGAAGGGTTCCACGTCAGGTCTGCCCAAGTGGCAGCTGCATCTGTATCACATCACTAACCATTTCTTTTTTTGTTGCAGTTTTGCCGGAGCCAGGTTTGAACCCACCACGCTCGCTATATGGGGCCAGCACCCTACTCACTGAGCCACAGGTACTGCCTGAAATCTCTCATTTCTGGTGATCTCTTCTCCCATCTCTTTTATAGTTTGTATTGTTTCATCCTTCACTGTTATCTTAGCAGGTCAATCTACATGTTTAATGGGGAGTCAGCACCTAATAAGCTTTGTTTCTCTTGGGCTGACTTTTGCATTTGATTACCATTGTGAGTATTTCAATTTAGGAGCAAGTACATGTTCATACATATCCTTAATGAGAGCAAATCTATGTCCTAGTCTTTCCGATATTTATGTATCTTTTTTTTTTGAGACAGAGCCTCAAGCTATCCCCCTGGGTAGAGTGCCATGGCATCACGCTCACAGCAACCTCCAACTCCTGGGCTCAAGCGAG
>NW_003852511.1:5363912-5366293 GCF_000181295.1 Otolemur garnettii
GGGCTGGGGATTCGAACCCGCCACCTTAGGTGTATGTGGCTGGCGCCTTAGCAGCTTGAGCCAGAGGCCCCGAGCCTATGTATCTTCTATGTGAGGTTAGGAACATTGCTTTAGATGCTGGAGATACAGCAGAGAGAAGATCAGGTACAACTCCTGTTTTCTTGGAATTTGTAAAAAAAAGAAAGAAAGAAAGAAAGAAAACCCACAGAAAACTAGAATTTTTTTTTTTTTTGAGACAGAGCCTCAAGCTGTTGCTCTGGGTAGAGTGCTATGGCATCACAGCTCACAGCAACCTCCAACTCCTGGGCTTAAGCAATTCTCTTGCCTCTGACTCCTAAGTAGCTGGGACTATAGGTGCTCACCACAACACCCAGCTATTTTTTTGGTTACAGCCATCATTGTTTGGCAGGCCTGGGCTGGATTTAAACCCTCGAGCTCAGGTGTATGTGGCTGGTGCCCTTAGCCACTTGAGCCACAGGTGCTGAGCCATAGAAGAAAATATTTTGAATTAGAGAGTTCCCATGTTCATCTAGTTAAAAAGAAGGAGGAGACAAAGAGCTGACATGTAACTGTTTAGAAACATGACTCCTAAGAGGCTGGAGATAATTTAATATCTCTCTCCCCCTTTTTCTTCTAGTTAGAAGGGGAAGGTAAAGACTTTTTTGTTCATGAAGAATCTGATTACTAAGAAGTGCCTATCAAGCCACTGGTTGAATTTCCATGAAAAAGTGATTAAGCAGGGAATGGAGAAAAAGGTTGATTTCTGGTGAGTGGTAAGACTTGACAAAAAAGATAATTGAAATGATGGTCCGTATAAAAGTCTGTAAACATTTTTTGTGTGAAAATAATACATTAGCAATAAGTACATAAATAAATTTTCTAAACCACTAGTGAAGTAGGAGCTATGAGTTAGGATTTTTTGGTCATTGATATTTTAAGTTTCTCATTTATAAGAAAATACACATTTCATGCATTATGTTATAGTCAAACACCATTTTGAATGTATGGAAATATCTTTCATTAAAATTTTGATTTTGGCCAGAAGTGAGAATGATTTTCCTGAGGTTATGAGTTATATCATCAGGGTTGGCTGGCTCTTGTATGTTCCCCTGCTTATTGATGGTGGTTGCTTTCAGCCTGCAGTAAAGTTCTTTTCATGCTAAATAGCAAAATCTAACTCTGGCTAGTCTAGGCCAAAGGAAAAAGACAGAGACTGAGGTGTTAGTTCTGTGAACTAACAAGCTTCAGACCCTCGGTGGGCGTATGACTCAGCTGGCCAGCTGTGAGTATCCCATTACCCTGGACATGGCCATTGGTTCAGGGGTGGGCATTTAACCTCATAGGGCCAGAGGCTTTTTCTCTAAGGCAGAGACTGTCATTTAAAGAGAAAAGCCCATCCAATACTGAGAGTGCTATTATAGCAGTTGCAGTCCGCATCATGCAGAGCAATAGGGAGCCTGTGCTGTGGTCGGTAAGCCTGTTAGCACATTCAGAGAAACAGGGAAACCTTCCAATGTTAGGAGACCAGTTCTAGTCCTGGAAACACTTTCTTACTATCTTTCCAAAGTAAATGAGCTAGGAAATTACCTCTTTGTGCCAAATATCTTCTCCAGTTTAACACTTCACATCTAATATTCACACTTATCTGTATCCAGGGACCTCTCATGTCCTGTTGGGTTTGGCCCTGGCAAGAGATAGAAAGGAGAGAGAAGAATGAGGCTGGGGTATTTATAGCCTTGGCTCTCACCTTGCAAGATACTTTGGGTTGGCTTTTCTCTCCAGTGAAGTTCACTGACTCTCTGTGACTCTCTCCTGCTAGGTTCTGGTAGTTGTTCTATCCCCCTTTTTCCCCATGGGCCTAGAGGTGGTACTAACTTAGCTTCTACTTCCTTTGAGTTCCTGCATTGATCCTTGTGGTTCCTCTATACTCAGACCTTTGTACATATGCCATTTTCAAATTATCCTGTTTTTAGCATGTCATCTATTTTCCTTGTGACCTTTCAGAGTTTTTATCATGAATGGTATTCAGTTTTGTCGAATAGTTTTTCTGCATCAATTGATGATTGTGTGGGTTTTGTTCTTCTATTAATAGGGTATATTACTCTACCCTATTTTTAGGTGTTAAACTAGCCTTGTACTTCTGGGATAAAGAAGTCACTTGGTCATAGTGTTTATATGATATGTAGTTTTTATATGCTGTTGGATTTGGTTTGCTAGTATTTTTTGAGAATTTTTGTATCTATAGTCATGAGGATTTTTGTTTGTTTTTTGAGACAGAGTCTATTTATTTATTTGTTTTTTTGAGACAGAGCCTCAAGCTGTCCCCCTGGGTAGAGTGCTATGGCTTCACTGCTCACAGCAACCTCCAACTCTTGGGCTCA
>NW_003852511.1:5366441-5367986 GCF_000181295.1 Otolemur garnettii
GCCACCTTAGGTGTATGTGGCTGGCGCCTTAGCCACTTGAGCCACAGGCGCCGAGCCTTGAGACAGAGTCTAAAGGATGTGGTAGCTTATGCCTGTAATCCTATTACTCTGGAAACCTGAGTTAGGTGGATTGCCCTGAGCTCACAGGTTTGAGACCAGCTTGAGCCAGAGTGAGACTCCTGCCTCTAAAAATAGCCAGGCATTGTAGCAGACGCCTGTAGTTCTAGGTACTTGGGAGGCTGAGGCAAGAAAATCACTTATGCCCAAGAGTTGGCGGTTGCTGTGAGCTATGATGCCATAGCACTCTACTGAGAGTGACAAAGTAAGACTCTATCTCAAAAAAAAAAAAAGTCTCAAGCTGTCACCCTAGGTAGAGTGTCATGGTGTCATCATAGCTCACAGCAACCTCCAACTTTTGGGCTCAAGACATCTTCTTGCCTCAGTTTTTCTATATTTAGTAGAGATGAGGTCTCGCTTTTCCTCAGGCTGGTCTCAGACTCCTGAGGCTCAAGTAACCCACCTGCCTCGGCCTCCCAGAGTGCTAGGATTACAGATGTGAGCCACCATGCCTGGCTTGAATTTTTTTTTTTTTTTTTTTTGAGACACAGTCTTAAGCATTCCCCCTGGGTAGAGTGCTATGGTGTCATAGCTCACAGCAACCTCAAACTCTTGGCCTCAAGCGATTCTCTTGCCTTAGCCTCCCAAGTATTTGGGACTATAGGCACCCACCACAAAGCCTAGCTATTTTTTGGTTGCATTTGTCATTGTTGTTTTAGCTGGCCCAGGCCAGGTTTAAACCCACCAGCCTTGGTGTATGTGGCCCAGTGCCCTATCCACTTCCTCTGAGCTATGGGTGCCACCTTGAATTTTTTTTTTTTTTTGATGATATCTTTGCCTTTGGTGTGATGGTGATACTGGTCTCAAAGCATGAATTTGGTTTTTTGTTTGTTTGTTTTTATTTATTTATTTTTGAGACAGAGCCTCAAGTTATTCCCTTGGGTAGAGTGCTATGGCATCACAGCTCACAGCAACCTCCAACTCCTGGGCTCAAGCGAGTCTCCTGCTTCTGCCTCCCAAGTAGCTGGGACCACGGACGCCCACCACAATGCCTGGCTATTTTTGGGTTGCAGCCATCATTGTTGTTTGGCGGCGGGCCTGGGCTGGATTCGAACCTGCCACTTCAGGTGTATGTGGCTGGCGCCTTAGCCACTTGAGCCACAGGAACCCAGCCTCAAAGCATGAATTTGGAAGTATTCCTTTCTCCTTTAAGATTCTCTGGAAGAGTTTGTGGAGTATTGTTATTATTTATTTTTAAATGGTTGATACAATTTATTAGTGGAGCCATCTGGACCTGGACTTTTCTTTGTAAGGAAAATATTTTTATTTTGGCCGGGGTTTGGTTTGAACTTGCCACCTGCAACATATGGGGCTGGTGTCCTACCCTTTTGAGCCACAGGCACCATAGGGAACATTTTAATTACTAATTTAATTTCTTTACTTGTTAGAGATCTATTCAATTTCTATTTCTTTTTTTTTTTTTTTTTT
>NW_003852511.1:5369016-5370471 GCF_000181295.1 Otolemur garnettii
GAGCTATAGGCGCCGAGCCGAGAAAATTTTCTATTTCATTTCATTTGTCCAATTTACTAGCATAAAGTTAATTGTATTCACTTGTAATTCTTTTGATATATGAAGGATCAGTGGTAATATCCTCTCATTCCTAATTTTGGTGATCTCTGTCTTCCCTTTCTTGGTTGATTTTGGTAAAGGTTTATCAATTTTGTTATTGTCTTTTTAAAGCTAATTTGGACTGGGTTGCTATTGCTTACAGTTTAGGGTATTAACTAGTATATAGAAGTTATTTTCAAAAGTCTACTGAGCCTTGGGCAAGGTGGGAGCCAGGGCAGTTCAAGGAACCTACTCATCAGAACTGATAGTTCTGATCAGTGCCATCTTCGTGCTTTAGCCCTCAGAAACTCCTATGTAGGTCTTGTGTCAGCTCAAAATTTAGTCTTGGCAGTATGAATCTTGTTGGCCTAGCATGGGTCAGTTTTCTTCCCTTACTCTAATTAGCCTGGGGCTTGGAGGAAGGTCTTGGAGTTCAAGCATAGATGCTAAGATCTTGCTCCTTACAGAAGAGGAATCCTGGTAAGCTGAACCAACACCCTGACAGTATCTATCACATTGTCCACAAAGTGCTCTTCAGGTCTGCCTTATTTCATCTTCTGAAGCAGATAACTGTGGCTTTAATATGATGCTATGTGGCCTTTATCTCTGGTATAGGTTCTACAAATACCCCACTTCTTTAGGTTGGGGAGCCTGAGAAGGAAAGGTATTTCCTTTATTTTTTTTTTCTTTTTATACAAACACATGCCATTATGTTAAGAAAAAGTATTTTCTTTAAAAAAATTAAAGTTAAATATAATACAGAAAGGTACATAAAACATATGATTTAATACACCATTTTTTTTTTTTTTATAAATGGTAATTTATTTATTTATTTATTTTGCAGTTTTTGGCTGGGGTTGGGTTTGAACCCGCCACCACCAGCATATGGGACTGGCGCCCTACTCCTTCGAGCCACAGGCACCACCCTTAATACACCATTTTTAAAGCAAACATGTTACCATCACCCAGGTAAAAAAACCAGTATATTAGCAATACCAAAGAAGTCTATTTTGTGTATTGTTTCCCAGTCACATCCTTTCCTTCTCTTCTGGAGTTAACCACTATCCTACTTATAATGGCAGTTTATTTTTATTTCTACCAATTCGGTGTACGAACCTAAATAATATAGTTTAGTTTTTCCTTTTTGCCACAAATGGAATCATGTTGTATGTATTCTTTTCTGTCTTAATTCTTTCTTTTAAAGTCTTAGGATTCCTTCATGTTGTGTAGACTTATAGTTTGTTCATTTTCCTTGCTCTATAATACTACATTGTAAGAATATTCCAGTTTTTTTTTTTTTTTTGAGACAGAGCCTCAAGCTGTCACCCTGGGCAGAGTGCTGTGGCATTACAGCTCACAGCAACCTCCAACTCCTGG
>NW_003852511.1:5371693-5373481 GCF_000181295.1 Otolemur garnettii
AAAAAAAAAAAACCTTGGTAAAAAATAGTGGTTCTCAAATTTGAGCCTTAATAAATTCCCTGGAGGATTTGGTGAACAGATTGCTGGGCTATCTCCTGCCAAGTGGCAGTAAATTTGGGGTTTGGCCCAAAGGTCTGTATTTCTAGTAAGTTACGAGGTGATGGTGATGCAGTTGGTTTGGGGAATCATACGTTGATAACCATTGTTCTAAGGTATACACTTGGGAATAGGTTGTGGATCCAAGGCTATGAGAATCAACTATCTACTGTATATAGTTTTGTATATTGACTTTGTATAGAACAGACTTGCTAAACTCTCTTGCAAAGATAAACAATTAACTTGCAGATTCTTTGGGGTTTTCTGCATGCAAAATCTTATCATATGCAAACTGACACTTTAATTCCACTCTTTATGATTATAATTTCTTTTTTTTTTTTTTTTGGAGACAGAGCCTCAAGCTGTCGCCCTGTATATATATGTATACACATATACACACCACATTTTCTAGGACATTTAGGTTGCTTCTATAATTTGCCCTTATGAATAGTGTAACGGTGAGCATGGTTGTGTAGACATCTCTGAAATACTGGCTTTAAATCTTTTTTTTTTTTTTTCTGGCTTTAAATCTTAAAGGTAAACACCCAGAAGTGGGATTGCTGGATCTATAGGAACATTCTCATTTGCACAGTGTGGTATATAGTGGTTCTCGGCTCGGCACCTGTGGCTCAAGTGGCTAAGGTGCCAGCCACATACACCCAAGGTGGCAGATTCGAATCCAGCCTGGGCCCGCCAAACAACAATGACGGCTGCAACCAAAAAAAAAAAAAAAATAGCTGGGTGTTGTGGCGGGGCGCCTGTGGTCCCAGCTACTTGGGAGGCTGAGGCAGAAGACTCGCTAGAGCCCCAAGAGTTGGAGGTTGCTGTGAGCTATCCAACTCCTGGGTTCAAGCGAGTCTCCTGCCTCAGCCTCCCAAGTAGCTGGGACCACAGGTGCCCACCACAACACTCAGCTATTTTTTGGTTGCAGCCATCATTGTTGTTTGGCGGGCCCAGGAAGGATTCGGACCCGCCACCTTAGGTGTACGTGGCTGGCATCTTAGCCACTTGAGCCACAGACACCGAGCCTGTTTCCAGTTTTTGAATGCTTATTACATATTGAAAAATTATTGTTTTGTGTGTGTGTATATATATGGAATACAAAGCAGTGTTATAGTTTTTTAATACAATGCAGAATGATTAAATCAGTCTAATTAACCTATCCATAACTTCAGTTATTTGACTTTTTTGTGATGAGAACATTTGAGATATATGGTACTCAGTTAGTACCTATATTCACCATGGACCTTAGTAGATATAAAATCAAATCAAACTTATCCTTCCTAGCTGACTGAGACTTCGTACCATTGATTATCATCTACCCATTCCTCCTACTCCAGCCTTTGGTAACCTTCATTCTGTTCTCTGCTGCTATGAATTTTATTATTTTAGATTCTACACATATGTGAGAACATGCAGTATTTGTCTGTGTTTGGCTTATTTCACTTAATGAAATATTCTCCGTTTCCATCCATGTTGTCAAAAATGACAAAATTGAGCAGCACCTGTGGCTCAAAGGAGTAGGGCGCCAGCCCCATATGCTGGAGGTGGCGGGTTCAAACAAAGCCCCAGCCAAAAAAAAAAAAAAAACCTGCCAAAAAAAAAAAAAGACAAAATTTTTTCCTTTCTAAGGCTGAATAGTATTCTCTTGTGTGTGTGTGTATATATATGTATACACATATACACACCACA
>NW_003852511.1:5375375-5380843 GCF_000181295.1 Otolemur garnettii
AAAAAAAAAAAAAGAAATTTACTAAATGTAGAGTATAACTGTCTTAACACAATAACTAAGAAAATGCCATAAAGGCTGTGTTCACCAGCACATTGTACCCCATGACTGCATTAATGTACACAGCTATGATTGAATTAAAAAAAATGTTCTTTTCAGGTTTTATATAATGGTTATGGCTGGTCAAGTAAAACCACCTGGGTTTATGAAGATTTGCAGTGGATAGTGTTCTTTTTTTTTTTTTGAGACAGAGTCTCAAGCTGTCATCCTGGGTAGAGTGCTGTGACGTCATGGCTCACAGCAACCTCAAACTCTTGGTCTTAAGTGATTCTCTTTCCTCAGCCTCCCAAGTAGCTGGGACTACAGGTGCCTGCCATAATGCCTGGCTGTTTTTTTGTTGTAGTTGTCGTTGTTTTAGCTGGCCCAGGCTAAACCCCAGCTGGGTTTGAACCTGTCAGCTTTAGTGTTTGTGGCCAGCACCCTACCCACTGAGCTACAGGTGCCACCTCCTTTTTTTCTTTTTTTTTTTGGAAGAGTCATATGACATTGGCATGAGTATTCCTTAAATTTTGGTAGAATTTGACAGCAAGGCCATCTAGTCCTGGAGTTTTATTTTTGCATTTATCTGTTTTACCTACATCTTTAAATTTATTTTGCAGTTTTTGGCCGGGGCTGGGTTTGAACCCGCCACCTCCTGCATATGGGGCCTGAGCCCTACTCCTTTGATCCCAGGCACCGCCCTAAATTTTTTTTTTAATTTGAGACAGTCTCACTTTATTACCCTTGGTAGAGTGTTGTGACGTCATAGCTCACAGCAAGCTCTAACTCTTGGGTACAAGCAATTCTGTTGCCTCAGCCTTCTGAGTAGGTGAGACTATAGGTGCCCGCCACAATGCTGGGTTATTTTTAGAGATGAGGTCTTGCTCTGGCTCATGCTGGTCTCGAACCTGTGAGCTCGGGCAATCCACCTGCCTCGGCCTCCCAGAGTGCTGGGATTACAGGCATGAGCTACCATGCCTAGCCCCTTCAAATTTATTTTTATTAAGTTGTTTGTAACATGTTCTTGGGTTCTGTAGTGATGTTTCTTCTCATCCCCAATATTGGTTTATTTGGCTTTCTCTCTTCTTGATCAGTTTCACTGGCCATCAACTTTATTAATCTGTTTAAAGAACCAACGTTAATCTTCTCTTTATGTTTATTATCCATTTGAAAATGGATATGAAAAAAACATAGCAGGCCTGAGGCTACTTTCTTAGAAAGTCCTGCTTACAGGTGGCACCCTTGATTCAGTGGGTGGGGCACTGGCCCCATTCACCAAGGATAGCGAGTTCAAACCCAGCCTGGCCAAACAGCAACAAAAAGCTGGGCTTTGTGGTAGGCGCCTGTGGTCCTGGCTGCTCAGGAGACTGAGGCAAGAGAATCACTGAGCCTAGGAACTGGAGGTTGCTGTGAGCTATGATGCCATAGTACTCTACCAAGGGCAACAAAGTAAGACTCTGTCTCTAGAAAGGAAAAAAAAAGTCCATGGAAGGCGCATATAGCTCAACGGAGTAGGACACCCGGCCCCATATGCCAGAGGTGGCAGGTTCAAACCCAGCCCTGGACAAAAACTGCAAAAAAAAAAAAAAGTCCTGCTTACAAATTTGGCTCTTGACTGGTATCATAAACTTAGATTTGGGGAGTGTTCCCACCATTCCCTAACTCATAAGAACCATTAACTGTGCCTACACTATTTGTACAATTTTGGTATATGTTAGGCAGAGGATGCTTGTATGACCAGCCCCCAATAAAAACTTTGGGTACTGAGTCTCTAATAAACTTTCTTGGTAGACGATGCTTCCCACTTGTCATAATTCACTGCTGGAGGAACCGAGGGTATTCAGTAGAATTCCACTGGGAGGGGACTCTTAGAAGCTTGTACCTGATTTCTGCTAGCCTTTTTCTATTCCTCTGTACCCCTTTGTGGATTTTGCTTTGTATCTTTTTTCTATAGTAAATCACAGCCTTAAGTATAGCAATTAATATATGCAGAGTCCTCTATATAGTGAGTCACTGAACCTCGGGGTGGTCTTGGAGATGTCTGGCATACTAGCACGTTAATTTCTGCTCTTTATTATTTTCTCTGATATTTGGGCTTAATTTGTTCTTTTTCTTCTTAAGATGGATCTGTAGCTCATTGAGTTTTGAATCTTAATCTTTTTTTTTGTAGAGACTGAGTCTCACTTTATCGCCCTCGTTAGAGTGCTGTGGCATCATAGCTCACAGCAACCTTGAGCTCTTGGGCTTAGGTGATTCTCTTGCCTCAGCCTCCCGAGTAGCTGGGAGTACAGGCACCCACCACAACGCCCAGCTATTTTTTTGTTGCAGTTTGGCCAGGGTCAGGTTTGAACCCACCACCCTTGGTATATGGGGTGGGCACCCTATTCACTGAGCCACAGGCACTGTCCTAGTCTTAATTCTTTATATAATAGTATATGCACTTAATGCTATGTATTTTCATCTAAGCATGACTGTATTTGCATTCTATATATTGATATGTAGAGTTTTTATTACAATTTAAACATACTTGTTAATTTCCACTAAGATATATATATACACACACACACACACACTTTTTTTTTTTTTTGAGACAGAGCCTCAAGCTGTCACCCTGGGTAGAGTGCTGTGGCATCACAGCTCATAGCAACCTCTAACTACTGGGCTCATGCGAGTCTCCTGCGTCCACCTCCCAAGTAGCTGGGACTACAGGTGCCCACCACAACGCCTGGCTATTTTTTGGTTGTAGCCGTCATTGTTGTTTGGCGGGCCTGGGCTGGATTCGAACCCACCAGCTCAGGTGTATGTGGCTGGTACCTTAGGCTCTTGAGCCACAGGCGCCGAGCTGAGACAGAGTCTTATTATGTCGCCCTTGGTAGATTGCTGTGGCGTCACAGCTCACAGCAACCTCAAACTCTTGGGCTTAAGTAATTCTCTTGCCTTAGCCTCTTGAGCAGCTGGAACTACAGGTGCCTGCTACAACACCTGGCTAATGTTTTGGTTGTAGTTGTCATTGTTTAGCTGGCCCAGGCTGGGCTCGAACCCACCAGCCTTGGTGTATGTGGATGGCACCCTACTCACTGAGCTACAGGCACTAAGCCAGGTATATATTTCTTGATTTCCAATTATATGCAAGGATTTTCTAATTACCTTTAGGTTATTGATTTTTATACTTAATTGCTATATCATCAAAGAATATACTGTGTATAATTTCAGGTGTTTGAAATATTTTGGAACTTGCATTATGTCTCATTACATGGTTATATTAGTTTTAAATGTGGATAGTTTATTTTTTCCGCATATCTGTTTGGGTTTTCTTTTCTTTTTTTTTTTTTTTTTGAAACAGAGTCTTATTTTGTCACCATTGGTAGAGTGCCTGCCATGGTATCACAGGTGAAAGCAACCTCAAACTCCTGGGCTTAAGTGATTTTCTTGCCTCAGCTTCCCAAGTAGCTGGGTACAGGTGCCTGCCACTACTCTTGGCTGTTCTTTTTTTTTTTTTTTTTTTTTTTTTTGCAGTTTTTGGCCAGTGCTGGGTTTGAACCCACTGCCTCCGGAATACGGGACCGGCACCCTACTCACTGAGCAATAGGCACTGCCTACACCCGGCTATTTTTTAGAGGTGGGATCTCGCTCTGATTTAGGCTGATCTTAAACCTGTGAGCTCAGGTTTATTATATCATTTATGCATTTCTGTTTTATTAATTGGTTTTAATTGCTCAAATTGTTATTGCTCAAACTGTCCCAAATTGGGCACCAGAAGCCTTTTCAAGCTCCTTCCTGTATCTTTTTTTTTTTTTTGCAGTTTTTGGCCAGGGCTGGGTTTGAACACACCACCTCTGGCATATGAGGCCAGTGCCTTACTCCTTTGAGCCACAGGCGCCGCCCTTGTTCCTGTATCTTTTTAACATGCCCTCATCATTCTTTGAACCCAATAAGATATTCTAGGCTTATCTTATTTTTCCCTTGTCCTGAAAGGCAGCCATTTCTTTAAGGAGCCCTGGTTCCTTTTAGTAGAGAACGCTGTTCAGAGACAATCTTTGGTTTCTAGATATGCTCATTTCTAACGGGATGTTATTGCTCCTGGTATTTCTTATGGGCAGAGCTCTGAAATAGACTTTTTTGTTATTGTTTAAATCATTAGTTCATACCAATACCTCCATTTTCCCATTCAACACCACAGGGTTTTGGCGCTACTTTTTCCATCCATAATTGTAAAAGACAATCTCTTAATTTTTCTGATGTGGAATTAATGGTCAAAAATTTCAAGTGGCTAAGGCACCAGCCACATACACCTGAGCTGGTGGGTTTGGATCTAGCCCAGGCCCACCAAACAACAATGACGGCTGCAACCAAAAAAATAGCCCGGTGTTGTGGCAGGCGCCTGTAGTGCCACCTACTTGGGAGGAGGAGGCAGGAGAATTGCTTGAGCCCAGGAATTGGAGGTTGCTATGAGCTGTGATGCCACAGCACTCTACCCAGGGCGACAGCTTGAGGCTCTGTCTCAAAAAAAAAAAAAAAAAAAAAAATTTAATGTTTAGTAAAAGTATGTGGTTTCATATTGATAGCAAAGTCATCTTATCTGAAAATCTTTCTGAATTATTCTTTATATAAAGGAACTTGGTTCACATTTGCACATTACTCCCCTTAAAATTGCCTTCTACAAAAGAGTGTGTTAGACCTAATGACTCCAGGATACCCTCCAGCTCTGCAGAACCTGCCCAGAGCCAACCCAGCTGTACTCACCTCCAGTAGCTGGCCCATGTTTCTGTCAGAGATTGGGCTGCTTACTGTCCTTGAAGCATAGTTACTATCTCTCTCAGTGAGCTTATCTATTTGATAATCATGCAGAGATAATTTTGTTTTCTTCTTGCCTCCTTACTTCTCATGTTTAAGGTCTTTTAGGGATGGAGCAAGTCAATTACTGCAAGATGGTGCTGTTAAGAAACCTTATTCTCCAAAGATACTGTCCAAAAAGAAGCCTTCTGCATTCTCTGGGATCCGGAGGAAGGTACCTGGTGCCAGTCTCCAAGTGCAATCTCATGCCTCACGTACTTGGACCCGACAGGGCCGCTTAAAGGAGTTGCACATCAGGTGAGCTTGTGTGTGGTAACCTGCCTTCTTCAGTGTTTTCATATTCTTCATTTGTACCCCACAATATTTGAATTATCAAGGTTCTTCCAGAGGAAATTTAAACATAGTCAAGAAAAATGATCATTCTCTGCTATTTTTTTCCCCTAAGTTTTTACTGGAAATCATAAACACATTCTTTTTTTTTTTTTTTTTTTTTGAGACAAAGTATCATTATGTTGCCCTTGGTAGAGTACTGTGGCGTCACAGCTCATAGCAACCTCCAAATCTTGGGCTTTAGTGAGTCTCTTGCCTCATCCTCCCAAGTAGCTTTATTATATCATTTATGCATTTCTGTTTTATTA
>NW_003852511.1:5382839-5384578 GCF_000181295.1 Otolemur garnettii
AAAAAAAAAAAAAGAAAGAAAGGCTGAGGCAGAATTGCTTGAGCCCAGGAATTGGAGGTTGCAGAGGACTATGATCATACCACTTTACTCTAGTTCCAGCAACAAAGCAAGACCCTCCTTGAAAAAAGTAATAATATGCTTGATTTTAGCTTTATAAATCTGTCTGATCCTATGCTCTGTTTGAAGCAATTTTTGCTGTGATATCTTTTTATTTATACTAGCATCCCTCACTCTGAGACCTTAAAGTTTTCCTTCTCTTTTCCAGAAAACTGAAGATGTAAGCCAAGCGGAGTTTTAAAATGTGTATATCCTTTCTTTCCTTTTTTCAGATGCGTGGCCAGAAAGTTCTTATATTTGTGGATTCGAATGACTTTTGGAAGAGTATTCCCCTCTAAAGCCAGGTAGTATTAGCTCAGAACAGCAAATTTCTGCTGAGTTATTCTAGGTTTTAGTTTTATATTAAGCCTATACATAACCTTTCTTATGGCATATGGTGTTACATTCCTTGCCTGCTCCTACCCAGCCTCTGATAGGCAGGGACAGTAACTAATACAATCACATAATGTAATTGTAACTTCATATGTGTTAGTTGACTGAGTGAATGTATGAAAGAATCATACTTAGAATAAACCAGTATGGCGAAGACCTGTCAGGGAAAAAAGTGTTTGCCCAAGAGAAGTAAATGGGCTTTTTTAGGGCACTGGTGAGTCTAAAAAATTGGCTTGATCCAGGACAAAACCTGAAGGAAAAAACTGGCATTGGCAAGGAGAGTAAAATTTTAGTGAAGAGCAAATCCCTCTGCCGCAGCTCCATTTTGTGTAGACTGCTGCTCTGCACTGCTGTGGCTTCTGGTAACCATTTGCTTTAGCTGCAGTGCAGAGTGTAAGAGGCTATCACAGGAGTGAGCAACACTGCACAGGAGGTGGGGATTGGGAGTAGAGAGGAGGGGTCTGTGCAAAGTATGTTTCAGAGGGAGAACTGGCAGCTGTCGAAAGTACAAGCGATTTTTTTTTTTTTTTTTTTTTGCAGTTTTTGGCTGGGGCTGGGTTTGAACCTGCCACCTCCGGCATATGAGGCCAGTGCCCCACTCCTTTGAGCCACAGGCACCGCCCGTGCAAGTGATTTTTAAGAACTGAAATGTGGGGTGGTGTCTGTGGCTCAGTGAGTAGGGCTCCGGCCCCATATACTGAGGGTGGTGGGTTCAAACCCGACCCTGGCCAAACTGCAACAAAAAAATAGCAGGGCATTGTGGCTGGTGCCTGTAGTCCCACTTACTCGGGAGGCTGAGAGCCCAGGAGTTGGAGGTTGCTGTGAGCTGTGATGTCACAGCGCTCTACCGAGGGCGATAAAGTGGGACTTTGTCTTTAAAAAGAAAAAAAACCTGAAATGTCATGGTCTCTCAGCTGCCCCTCTCTTCCTTCTTTTCCCCTTGCTATATATAACTTTTCCTATTTCATTTTTTTGACAATCTGACTTTCCTTGATTTAATGGCTCTCAAGCAAACTTAGTCTGTGTGTGTTTTCTGGAATCTTTGCATACCTTGTAAGGAAGCCTGCTTCTCCCATCTTTTCTGTGTGTCTTTACAGTGAAGCTACTGATGTGGCAGCACAGCCCCTACCAGCTGATGGTGGGAGGCATTCTTTGCCTCTGAGAATGCTTCTTCTTCTCTGAGATCTTGGCCTGTCCTCCTTACTTCCTTGGGAGCTCTTCAATGCCTTCACATAATTTTTTTTTTTTTT
>NW_003852511.1:5386695-5388320 GCF_000181295.1 Otolemur garnettii
TTTCATTAGTAAAGGTGAATTTGGATTGGTACAGGTAAGGGGTGGAGGGTCCCTTAACCGGGGGCTAACAGAAACTTATCTGTTGCCTAGGGTGGTACTATTTGGTTGAGTAACTATGAAAGGAATGAGAAAGGTTGCAGGGTGGGCCCTGCGGGTGTGGTTTAAACTAGGAATAGAATGGGGAGGGTTATAGGGTGGGCCCTGCTAGGAATGAGGAAGGTTACAAGGTGGGCCCTGCAGTTTAACAGAGCAGACAAGAAAATGGCGCTGGTCTGGCCCTTATATTCCCCCCTTTCTCTTGTAACTGAGGCTCAATCTTGAGCCTTATCTGCTGTAGTATGCATGGGAGTATATTGGGAACGGAGGACAAATAGTTGAACGGCATTGATTCTGGCCTGAGTAGGAGTGAGCTAAGGGAACATGTTGAACAATGACTTTTACAATAGCATTTTGAACATTTGCACAAATTAAAGTTCACTTAGCTCTTATGAGTCTAATAGAGCAGTCTTATGATGACGTAGATTTTGACTGGAGCAGGGCTTGTTGTTTTTCGCAACATCAGCTTGAGGGGGTTTTCAGGATCCGAGGTAGCTTCCCAAGGTTCAGGAGCTGTTGAGGTGCGGAGTCCACTCTGCGGGGACTCAGGATCAGCTGCCATTGTTTACGTACTGCTCAGTCCGGCTCCTCTTAGGTGGGGGCAGGTTTTCCTCTGGTTCCACGGTAGGCTTCACTCTGCTGTAATGGATCTAGGCAGGCATTCCTGCTACTCTCACAGGTGTGGTCAGGATTCCAGTTTTTGACTTAACATTGCAGCTTCTGGAGAGAAAGGGTGGACAGGGGAAAACAAACTAACAGGATACCTCTCACTCACCCATTTTAACACTGCCTTTGCCACCTTTCCCAGTGTCTGTAACTGCTTCCCTAATTTTACCTCCCTCAATTCCCTGGGGCGGGGTCCTGGTAAGCTTTGTAGTAAGAGGGCTTGCCTATGATATAAGATCTTTTACTGTGAGAATTCTGTCCTTATACCAAGGGCAGGGCACTTACCCACTGTAAGTTTGTTTCCTGGCATACTTTCCCTAAACTGGTTTCATGCGTTCCACCTTCCCCAAACCCTGTGGGCAGTTGGTTGCTTAGAGTCTCCAGCTGATGTCAGGATGTTAGCCATCTTCTGGATCAATCTGAAAGTCCTCGAAGGGCGTTGCTCTAAATGACGGCATTCCTGGGGGTACCGTTGGTCCTTGGCAGGTATTGAACTGGCTGCAGATGACACATTACTGTCTGACAGCTTTTTGCTAGGGCTTGCGCCATCATATAACTGCTTCCATCAACATACAAGTCCCAGTCTGCATCTGTCCAAGGCTAGTCATGTAAGTCAGGTCTGCTAGAATACACATTCCAGTTCCCTTTAGTTTTAGCAAGGCCTCTCCCACTAAGTTATAGAGGGCTCCCTGCTCTTCCAGTTCTGTGACCTTTTTCAGTTTTTGCAGCAATGTCCTTTGGTACCAGATCTGCCAATATTTTTAGCACCACTACTCTAGGTCAGGTGGAAAGCACTTTTTCTTTCTGTCCCTGTGTCACTAGTACTGTTTTAACCTGTCTTCTTAACTAAGGTGGTTGGCTCA
>NW_003852511.1:5388340-5391925 GCF_000181295.1 Otolemur garnettii
CTCCTTTACTAATGAAATCACCAACCACCAATGAAAAGTGTACTCGTATCCGACCCTACCCCTCTTGCTTTCTGTACCCCATAAAAACTGCCTTCATCCCGAGTTCGGGGCTCGTCCTCAGCTTGCATGCCAGGGGCCCCCGGGCCTCCCGGGTCTGTAATAAAATCTCACCTTATGCCCTTTACATCGGAGCGAGTCTCGAGTTTGTTGGTTGGGGTTAAGTTGGGAAGCTTTCTCGGACCCAACACACTCTCTTATGTTGTTTCTGTTTAGCGTTCAAGAAATACAGCTTTGTGGGATATCTAGTTTTGCTCCCCTACAACACTTGGTCTGGATCTTCTCTTTCCTTATTTCTTTTGACCCTTTCCTGCTCAGTTTTTCTTTTACTCCCAGCTATTTTGCCTCCATAGGAAGCCCTGTCATAGAAGGGTACTCTGGCAGGTTTTAGATTCCAAGGTCTTGAACTACTCCAGATGTTATAGTTCTTTTGTGAGCCCCAGTACTGGAGAAGACACACTCCTCTGTTTCAGTTGCTGTTTCAACTTGGGCGTCTGCACTTTCCAATGACTACTTGCAATTTTGAGATTCTCTTATTCTCAGTTTCCTCAAATGCCATCCTCATTGTTCTCTCTTCCTCCTGCACAAATGTTTCTACCATGCAAGTTTTATGATTATGTGTAGTTTGTCCCCTTCTGCTTGCATTTTGGATTCATGCGGATGCTTTGTCTCCTAGTTTTGTTGTAATTGGTATATGAGTTATTCATTTTGCTATGTGGTTGTTCTTTGTGTTTTATGGGGGCTTGTATTGTTTTCCTAAAATCCGTCATTATTTAATTTTTTTAACCAATATTTGACCCGTATTGACTGGGAACCTTTTTTCAAATAATGCCTATCTATATTTCAAGTACTTGGGAAATGCTGGATATATTAGTTAGAAAAGTATTTTACTCTAAGAGAAAGTCTAACAATGTCTTAAACAAATTGGGATTTAGTTTTTCTCACAAGCAGTCCAGAGGTTGACATTTACTGGTATTTGTTCAATTGTTCACTGATGCCATCAAAGACTTGGTCTTTTAGTATCTTTCTAATTCATGATCCTTAGCTTATTAGCCTTTTGTCCTTGTAGGTGAACAATGCATAGTTGCAAGATGACTATTCTAGCTTTACACAGGTTTCGGGAGTCAGCATGGGGGGGAAGGGAGCAAACCAGAGTGGAAGTGGCAGGAATTGAGGAAAATATAGCACAAAAGAAGACACAGACATGAAAAATGGGATCAGGAGGTCTGACTGAGCTGATGGCTGCAGCCAGCACCAAAGTACAAAATCAGCTTTATTTTATAATATCTCGACAGGGTTGTCTGCGGGGAAGTAGCACAGACAATGTAGGGAAGTAGCATAGACAAAAGACATACCTTTGTTCTTACAGTATGATTGAAAAATGTAATTACTTTAATGAAGACAATCATCCTGTTAATGGTTTCTGCTCAACTTTGTTAACATATAGTAAAAAGTAAAAAGGGAAAGATCACAAGGATCTCTGCATAGTTCTTAAAAATTAACTAGATAAAGAGCTACTGGCAAAGGGAGCATGAAAAAAGAATATGGTTGTTTTGGGAAAGGAGGGGAAGCCCTTCAGCCTCATAGCTGCTTTCCACACACAGGAAGGAGGGAGAAAGGGTGGTGTCGGGTTGATCTATCTCTTTATCAGGAAAGAAAACCTTTCTTTCTTTTTTTTTTTTTATTAAATCATAGCTGTGTACATTAATGCAGTCATGGGGTACAGTGTGCTGGTTTTATATACAGTTTGAAATATTTTCACCAAACTGGTTAACATAGCCTTCATGGCATTTTCTTGGTTATTGTGTTAAGACATCTATATTCTACATTTAGAAAGATTCACTTTCTTAAAGCTCACTGCTGCTTTTTGTTTCTGCCTTTTCGGCTAGAGCTTTGTCACTGGCCACATTTAGCTATAGAAGAAGTTGAGAAAGAAATCTTCTTGGCCTTTATAGTGAATGTTGATGAGGTAAAGGGTTTGACAGTGGTGTTGGGTTAGCCGATGACTGTGAACGCTGCCATACTGTTTTTTTTCTTTGTAGAGACAGAATCTCACGTTATTACCCTTGGTAGAGTGCTGTGGCATCACAGCTCACAGCAACCTCCAACTCCTGGGCTTAAGCGATTCTCTTGCCTCAGCCTTCCTGAGAGAGGATACCGGAGAGGGGCGAGGTCTGGTAGAACAGGTCTTCTCAGGGAGTCCACGAGGATGCACCTGCAGGGCCCTCTCTATGGTGACTCTTGGGAATTTATAGGCTTAACTCCCTGGAACTTGGAAATTTCCAAGTTCTATGAAATCCTGTAGTTCTGTAGGGGCTGGAGTAGCATCTCCCACTTGATTCAAACTGGCCAATGGGAAGGGTGCCTGTGGGGTGGAACTTTTTTGACTGTCAATAAAAAGGGAAAGACCAAGCCAGTCAGGGAGCACGGCCATTTGGAAATCTATGCCATAAGCTTCCGGCTGATGAATAAAGCCCTTCCTCTTATAACTATGTTGTTTGAGTGCTCTTTCTCTCTGTTGGGCCTCGTCTTCCTGCAACATCCCTAGTAGCTGGGACTATAAGTGCCCCGCCCGGCTATTTTTTTGTTGCAGTTTGGCCACGGCCGAGTTTGAACCTACCACCCTCAGTATATGGGGCTGGCGCCCTATCCATTAGGCCACAGGTGCCGCCCTGCCGTACGGTTTATTCATTTGTTTATTTTTAATTTTTGAGACAGTCTACTCTGACACCCTGAGTAAAGTATTATGGTGTCATCGTAGCTCACAGCAACCTCATACTCTAGGGCTCATCTTACCTCAATTTGCTGAGTAGCTGTGACTATAGGTACCTGCCACCATGCCCAGCTAGTTTTTCTCCTTTTAGTATAAATGGAGTCTGGCTCTTGATTAGGCTGGGCTTTTTTTTTTCTTTTTTGAGACAGAGTCTTACTATGTTGCCCTCATTATAGTGCCGTGGCATCACAGCTCAGCAACTTCAAACTCTTGGGCTTAATCAATTCTCTTGTGCTAGCTGGGACTACAGGCACCCACTACAACGCCTGGCTATTTTTTTGTTGTAGTTATTGTTGTTTAGCCAGCCCAGGCTGGGTTCGAACCCGCCAGGCACAGTGTATGTGGCTATCACTCTGGCCACCAAGCTATGGGTGCCAAGCCTGGTTTTGAACTCTAGAACTCAAGCAATCCACCTGTCTCAGCCTCCTAGAATGCTAGGATTACAGCCACTATGCCTGGACCTGCCACACAGTTTCAAGCATTCATATATGCTCTTATCATTTCTTTGCTCTTGAGTAGTAGCAACTTGTAGAGGAAGGAATTCTGGATTGGAGTTTAGGAGATTTGAGGTTTAGTTCAACCCTGACTAATTGTTTGATCTGAGGATAAATTATAGCTGTGGGCTCCAATTTCTGGAACTTTGAAATGGAGGAATGAGACCCAGGTATGGTGGCTCAGGCCTGTAATCCTAACACTTGGAGGCCAAGGCAGGAGGATTGCTTAAGCTCAGGAGTTCAAGACTAGGCTCAGCAAAA
>NW_003852511.1:5392117-5396925 GCF_000181295.1 Otolemur garnettii
AGGCTGAGGCAGGAGACTCGCTTGAGCCCAGGAGTTGGAGGTTGCTGTGAGCTGTGATGCCATGGCACTCTACCCAGGGGAATAGCTTGAGGCTCCATCTCAAAAAAAAAGAAAGAAAGAAAAATTAGCCAGGTTTTGTGAGGGATGCCTATAGCAGGGGTCCTCAAACTTTTTAAACAGGGGGCCAGTTCACTGTCCCTCAGACCATTGGAGGGCCGAGCTGCGGGCCCCAGGATGAGTCGGCTGTTAAGCAGGACAGGTGGCAAAAACACCCAGCGGGCCGGATAAATGTCCTCCGCGGGCTGCATGTGGCCCGCAAGCCGTAGTTTGAGGACTCCTACATAGAGGCTACTTGAGAGGCTGAAGTAGAAGGACTGCTTGAACCCAGGAATTTAAAGGTGCTGTGAGCTAGGTTAATGCCATGGCATTCTAGTCTGGGCAACAGAGTGAGACTGTCTCAAACAAAAAAAAATGAAGGAATGAAAATATTTGTTCTCTGAGCATCTGCCAGAATAATTAAAATTCTTCTTTGTTTTTTCTTTCTTTCTTTTTTTTTTTTTTTTGTAGAGATAGAGTCTCCCTTTGTTGCCCTTGATAGAGTGCCATGGTGTCACACAGCTCACAGCAACCTCCAACTCCTGAGCTTAAGCGATTCTCTTGCCTCAGCCTCCCGAGTAGCTGGGACTACAGGCACATGCCATAAGGCCCAGCTATTTTTTTAGTTGTAGTTCAGCCAGGGCCGGGTTTGAACCTGCCACCCTCGGTATATGGGGCCGGCGCCCTACTCACTGAGCCAAGGCACTGCCCCTGTTTTTTTCTTTTTTAGAGACAAGGTCTTCTGTCACCCAGGCAAGAGTGCAGTAGCATGATCATAGCTCTTTATAAAGTCAAACTCCTGGTCTCAAGTGATTCCCCCCCATCTCCGCCTTCCAAGCCTGAGAATACAGGTGTCAATCACTATGCTAGGCCTGGAATTAGAATTTTGATACTGTGTTTCCCTTGATTTAGAAACTTGTAAAGGAATTGGCCAGGCATGATGGCTTATGCCTATAATCCCAGCACCTGGGAGGCCAAGGCTGGTGGATTGCCTGAGCTCACAGGTTCAAGACCAGCTTGAGCCAGAATGAGACCTCATCTTTAAAAATAGCTGGGTGTTATGGTGGGTGCCTGTAGTCCCAGCTACTCAGGAGGCTGAGGCAAGAGAATCACTTGAGCCCAAGAGCTTGAGGTTGAGGATGCTGTGAGCTATGACACCATGACACTTTACTTAGGGTGACAAAGTAAGACTCTGTTTCAAAAAAAAAAAAAAAAGAAGAAACTTGTGAAGGAATGATGTTTTCAATGTGTAATCTGTTAAATTAATCTGGTTGGTTGTTACCTTGGAGAATGTTGGACATTTGTTGTTGTTTTGTTTTTGTTTTTATTTTGTAGTCTTTTTCCATACTGAGTTCTTTCTTTCTTTCTTTCTTTTAGGAGTGTTAGAGGGGAATAACTTCTGACAGGAAAGTGAATAATAATGCCTTTATGTGCCTTGGGACTGTTTTTAACTTTTATAAGCTAGACTTGTTTTACTATTAATAAACCTAATCAAAATGACCATTGAGTTAGTAGGGCTGAAATATAAAGTGTGTGCAAATATATAAGGCAATTTGAAATATGAGGTTTAATTTCCTGAAGAGAAGATCTGAGGAAAATTTTTGATTAATCTGAGAAGTAAATGAAACAGGCATGTCCAATTACAGCATATAATTCGTGAATACTTTTTTTCTTAGCTAATGGCCTTGTTTTCTATTTTCTTGAGAAAATAGAAGCCATAGAAGAGACTTCCGCAGGTTCCCTCCACTATGTCTACCTATCACCAACATCTGTAGCCATAACCTGCTTTCCCTATTAGACAGCTGAACTGTCCATGCTTTCATCTGTGGGGAAGTCCTTGATTAGTGTACTATATTCCACTCAAGTAATGCCCAAGGTCATCACTCAAGCAATATTTTTTTCTCTGTTCTGCACTGGATCCTCTTTCCTGGATTAGTTCTATCAGCATGGAAGTGTGGTTGTTTTCCCCATCCTGAAATAAAAAATCTCTCTGGCCAAACTGTATTCCCTCCGGCAGTTAGCATTTTATCTCTTTGCTCCCTTCACATCAACTCTCCTGGCCATATTCAGTGTCTCTTAACACCTCTTACCATCCCTGTTAAATCAGTCCTATAAGACTTTTGGTACCACCACTCCACCAAATTGATTTTTGTTAAGGTCACCAAATTTGCTAGAATCAGTAATGAATTCCTTTTACCTAACCTACCAAGTAGCATTGCACGGCCCATCATTCCCTTCTTCTCCCCCAGCTTCTAGGTTACCATCTTTATGGTTTTTCTTCTACCCCATAGATTCTTCCTCCTAATTCCCTTGTTGGTTCTGCCTCATCCTAATACCCCAACACCTAGTCCTTGCACATCTTTTTTGTCTACTTCATAACTATGGCAATGTTGTCAAATCCCATGATGATTCTCAAATTCATACAATCAATCTATACCTCTGCCTTGAATTTCTGACCCTTACATATGTAATAGCTCTTCTGGGTGTCACCTCATAATATGTCTAAAATTGAAATCCTGGTCTTCCCTATAAACTCTCTGCTGAGTTTCCCCCTCAGTTAGTGCAGACAACCCTTCAGGTTTTTCAGATCAGACACCTGGTGTCCTTGACTCCTCTTTCTCTCACACCCCAGTTTGAAAATGCCAAATGCCCAAATTATGTTGATTCAGCTTTCAAAATGCGTTCGGACATGTGGTTGCTACCACCCTGGTCCAGATCATCCCTATCTTTCCCCTGGGTGACTCCAGTAACCTCCTCATGGGTCTCCTGCTTTGCCCCTATCAGTCTCCTCTTAGGATGTAGGCTGAGTGTACCAAGTCACACCATTCTCCTGTCAAATCTCCGGTGGCTTTCTGCTGAACTAGAGGCCAAAGTCCTCACTGTGGCCGACATGGCCAACCAGCTTTCAGTTTTACCTGTTTATTCATTATTTGCTGTCATATTTTTTTTTTGTTCATACTGTCATATTTTTAATTATCAAGAGTTCCATTTTGTTTCCTAAGTGTTCCTTTCTTTATAGCATTTTGGAGGCTCATATTTTTCTTGAGGATAGTGTAGTGGTTTGTTATTCTCTCCTCACACTGTTTCTTCTGAGATCCTTTTTTGTGTATGCTTTATGTCACTGTGTCATGTTGGAGTTTTTCCTCAAATGTCCAGAGATCCTATGACTGTTCATATTTAAGAGATAGTCATTTGGTTTGGTGCCTGTAGCACAGCAGCTAGGGCGCTAGCAACATACACTGGAGCTAGTCGGTTCGAATCCAGCCTGGGCCTGCCAAACAACAACTACAACCAAAAAATAGCTGGGCATTGTGGCGGGTGCCTGTAGTCCCAGCTACTTGGGGAGGCTGCGGCAAGAGAATTGCTTGAGCCCAAGAGTTTGAGGTTTTGTGAGCTATGACACCCGGCACTCTATCCAAGGGGACATAGTGAGACTCTGTCTCCAAAAAAAAAAAAAGGCATTAATGGCCAAACATGGTGGCTCATGCCTATAATCCTAGCACTCTGGGAGGCTGAAGCAGGAGGATCTCTTGAGTTCAGGAGTTCTAGACCAGCCTGAACAACAGCGAGACCCCATCTCTACTAAAATTAGAAAAATTAGTCTGGCGCAGTGGCACACGCTTATAGTCTCAGTTACTTGAGAGGATGAGGCAGGAGGGTGAGTCCAAGAGTTTGAGGTTGCAGTGAGCTATGATTGAGGCCATGGCACTCTACCTAGGAAGACAGAGTAAGACTCTGTCTTAAAAAAAAAAAAAAAGAAAAAATAAAAAAAAGAAAGAAGTCATACCATGCATGCAGTAACTTTATTTTTTCACTAAACAACTTTTATGGGGCATCTGTTCATTTCAGTACCCTTAGTTTTGCTTCATTTGTAAAAAATAAGTATATAGGCTTGATTGAATTGCTTTAACCTGTCCTCTATTAACGGCCATTTGTGGTGTTTCACACTTCTTTTTTTCTATCATTGAGAACAATAGTGATGTAAATTCCATTATGTGTATCTTTGAAAGCTAGTTTTTAAAAACTGAGAGTGGATTAAGGGGAGGGTACATTGTTAGGAACCTGCAGAATAGAAATTAAAAGTGATTGACAGGACAAGAGTTCTTGAATTATCAATCACCTTGGCAGTGCTTTGTTAGCATCAACACTGTTTGTCCCTGCCCTTCTCTTTTCTTTCTTATTACTGTTTTCTTCTCTTTATTTTCTCTTACCAATTGTAACAATTGCCTATTGTTATAGTTCCCCTGGTCAGATATCTATTTCCTTTTTTGGGGGGAGGGGGCAGACAGAGTCTCACTCTGTCCCCTGGGTACAGTGCCATGGCAACCTAGCTCACAGCAACATCAACCTTCCCAGCTCACTTGATCTTCCTGCCTCAGCCTCCTGAGTAGCTTGGACTCTAGGAGGCCACCACACTCAGCTAGTTTTTCTATTTTTAATAGAGATGGGGTCTTGCTCTTGCTCAGTCTGGTCTCAAACTTCTGAGCTCAAGAAATCCAACTCCCGTGGCCTCTCTCAAACTCCTCAGCTTGAGCAAGCCACCTGCTTTGGCCTCCCAGAATACTAGGATTATAAGTGTGACCCACAGTGCCAGCTCCCTGGCCAGATATCTAAACACATCTTCTGTGTTTTTACTAAGGACTAGGAGAATACTGTTAGGTATTTGCTTATTTTATAACTTTAATTTCTTTTCTTTTTTTTTTTTTTTTTTT
>NW_003852511.1:5399445-5401034 GCF_000181295.1 Otolemur garnettii
GTAGCTGGGACCACAGGCGCCCACCATAATGCCTGGCTATTTTTTGGTTGCAGCCGTCATTGTTGTTTGGCGGGCCCGGGCTGGATTTGAACTCGCCACCTTAGGTGTATGTGGCTGGCGCCTTAGCCTCTTGAGCCACAGGCACGCTGAGTCAGATTTTTTTTTTTTTGAGATAGTATCTCAGTCTGTTGCCCCAGGCTAGACTGGCATCATATCAACCTCAATCTCTTAGGCTCAAGTGATCCTTTTGCCTCAGCCTCCGGAGTAGTTGGGACTATAGGCACCTGGTGCTTTTAGTAGAGATGGGATCTAACTCTTGCTCAGGCTAGTCTCAAACATCTCAGCTCAAGCAATCCACCTGCTTTGGCCTTCTGGGGTACTAGGATTACAGTCAAATACACATTTTTAGACCTTTATTTAAATTAAAAAAAATCTTGATGTCTATCTCATATATATAGTATCTTTAAAATGATATTTCTCTCATTATAGTTACTTCTTTAGGTTCTTTCAGTCAGGAGTTCTGATATATGCCTATTTCAGATAAAATACATAGACACATTGACTACTTCTAATAAGCTGATAGAATAAGAAATCAAGTTAAGGAACTGATCAGTGAAAATATGGAGAGATGAAGATTTTTTTTTTTTTGAGACGAGCCTCAAGCTATCCCCCTGGGTAGAGTGCCATGGCATCACGCTCACAGCAACCTCCAATTCGTGGGCTCAAGTGAGTCTCCTGCCTCAGCCTCCTTAGTAGCTGGGACCACAGGTGCCCACCACAACTCCCGGCTATATTTTTTTTTTAATGGTTACAGCCATCATTGTTGTTTGGTAGGCCCAGGCTGGATTCGAACCCGCCACTGTGGGTGTATATGGCTGACGCCTCAGCCATTTGAGCCACAGGCGCCGAGCCAAATATGGTTTTTTTGAAGAAATCAAGTCTTGTTCTATTGCTGGGGCTGAAGTGCAGTGGCATGATCACAGCTCTCTGCAGCCTCAAACATCTCAGCTCAAGTGATATTCCTGCCTCAGCCTCCCAAGTAGCTGTAATTACAGATGCAAACCCATGCCTAGCTCTCAAATATACAGATTTGTAGGCCGGGTACAATGGCTCACACCCATAAGCACTTAGGAGGCCAAGTTGGGTGGATTGCCTGAGCTCATAGGTTCGAGACCAGCCTGAGCAAGAGCAAGACCTTGTCTCTAAAAAATAGCCGGGGTTATGGTGGGTACCTATAGTCCCAGCTACTTGGGAGGCTGAGGCAAGGGAATTGCTTGAGCCTAAGAGTTTGAGGTTGCTATGAGCTATGATGCCGCATCACTCTACTGACGGTGACAGTGAGACTCTGTTTTAAAAAATATATAGATAGATAGATAGATAACAGATATAGATATACAGATTTTTTTTTTTGAGACAGAGTCTCAAGCTGTATCCCCCTGGGTAGAGCACCATGGCATCACAGCTCATAGCAATCTCGAAACTCCTGGGCTCAAGTGAGTCTCCTGTCTCAGCCTCCCAAGTAGCTGGGACCACAGGCGCCCACCATAATGCCTGGCTATTTTTTGGTTGCAGCCGTCATTGTTGTTTGG
>NW_003852511.1:5401054-5404822 GCF_000181295.1 Otolemur garnettii
TCACAGCTCACAGCAACCTCCAACTCCTGGGCTTAGGTGATTCTCTTGCCTCAGCCTCCCGAGTAGCTGGGACTACAGGCACCCGCCACAATGCCTGGCAATTTTTTTGTTGCAGTTTGGCCAGGGCCAGGTTTGAACCCACCACCCTTGGTATATGTGGCCGGCACCCTACTCATGGAGCCACAGGTTCTGCCCTGAATTTATTCTTGAAGTCAAGCCTTTTCTTCCACAGTGATACTTTAAGGTGTGGAGAATGACTCTCTTTCAAGGAGAATAGGTTTCACTGTGGTTATAGGAAATTAAATTTTAGCTTTGGTACAGATAGGGCTTTCTTTTGGTCAGAAACCTCCATGTTAATTTCTTTCAAGTATAGAATAGACTGGGCATATTGGATCAGGAGCTGTTTTGTTGTTTTGTTTTAAAGAAAAGCCATTTGCCATTTGCTTTTTTGGCTTCACAGATACTACTTGTACAACCTGATGTTCCAGACCTGGAAGACCTACATACATCAGCAGCAGAAGATGAGGGACAAGTACATCAGAGCTGCAGGCCATTGTAAGAAGATGCCCATATTTACTTTTTATTTTATTTTATTTATTATTTTATTATTATTATTATTATTTTTGTAGAGACAGTCTCACTTTATCACCCTTGGTAGAGTGCTGTGGCATCACACAGCTCACAGCAACCTCCAACTCCTGGGCTTAGGTGATTCTCTTGCCTCAGCCTCCTGTGTACCTGGGACTACAGGTGCCCACCACAACGCCAGTCTATTTTTTTGTTGCAGTTTGTCCAGGGCCAGATTTGAACCTGCCATCCTCGGTATATGATGCTGGCACCCTACCCACTGAGCCACAGACGCCGCCCTTTTATTTTATTTTTTTGAGACAGAGTCTCACTGTGTTGCCCTTGGTAGCGTACTGTGGGGTCATAGCTCACAGCAACCTCAAACTCCTGGGCTTAAGCAATTCTCTTACTTCAGCCTCCCAAGTAGCTGGGACTACAGGCTCCTGCCACAACACCCAGCTATTTTTTGTTGTAGTTGTTATTGTTTAGTTGGCCAGCTCCAGATTTGAACCTGCCACTCTCAGTGTATGTGGCTGACACTGTAACCACTGTGCTATGGTCGCCTAGCCTATTTTAATTTTTTTGAGACAGAGTCTCAAGCTGTCACTCTGGGTAGAGTGCTGGGGCATCATAGCTCACAGCAACGTCCAATTTTGGGACTCAAGCAATCCTTTTGCCTCAGTTTTTCTATTTTTAGTAGAGATGGAGTCTCGCTCTTGTTCGGGCTGGTCTCAGATTTGTGAGCTTACTGGCTTGGCGCCTGTGGCTCAAGTGGCTAAGGCGCCAGCCATGTACACCCAAGGTGGCAGGTTCAAATCCAGCCCAGGCCACAAACAACAATGATGGCTTGAACCAACAAATGGCCAGATATTGTGGTGGGCGCCTGTGGTCCCCACTACTCGAGAGGCTGAGGCAGGAGACTCGCTTGAGCCCAGGAGTTGGAGGTTGCTGTGAGCTGTGATGCCATGGCACTCTACCCAGGGGGACAGCTTGAGGCTCTGTCTAAAAAAAAAATAAATAAATAAATTTGTGAGCTTAGGCAGTTCATCTGCCTAGGCTTCCCATAGTGTTAGGATTATAGGCATGAGCCACCAAGCCCAGCCTCCAAATTTACTCTTGCGGAAGCTTTTGGAAAGGACATACACATTTTCTCTGAGAGAGAATAACTCTAGGTCAAAGAGAAGATTTGATTCCCTTTCATATTTTTCAGAATGTATGATCTTTGAGTGGGGACTTTAAGATCAGTTTCCTTTGGTTTTCTCCATATGTCATTGGGTACTTAAAACTTATTTAACCAGGATTTGTGTAAACTGGCTGTCCCTGGTCTGCTGGTGCAATGTGCTAATTGTGTTAGTCCCATGGTACATGAGGGGGCAGGCTGTCTTTCTGCCATGTATCGAATTGCAGAGCTGTAGCTTATTTCTGATCTGCTTTGCCCAAGTTAGTGATCCTGTGACTAGTTAAACTGTGGTCATTGTATGGTTTCTCTGTGAGTTGAGCCCAGAAATCCATGTATGGAGTCTCAGGAAAGAAGCCACTTAGTTTCAAAATGATAGTACAGCCTGCATCGGCAGTGGCCTCACAGACATTCCACCTCTTCTACTTTCCCAACCTAAGTGAGAAGCCTTACTTGGGAATGGCTTTTACATTTCTTACGCCTTGTATCAACAGTTACTGAATCTTACAAGATAGCCTTCTGAGGCATCCCTTGCAGTCACCTTTTTTTCTCTGCCACTGCCTATAAGTAATCCTTGTCTTTTCTCCAGAGTGTTATAAGTACCTCTTCATTCATCTCCCTGCATTTATTTTCTCCCCCTTCTCATTGTACTAATAGCTACAAGAGTGGCTCATATCTGTAATCCCAGCACTGTGGGAGGCTGAGGGAGAATCGCTGAAGCTCAGGAGTTTGAGACTCGCCGGAGCAAAAGTGAGACCCCGACTCATGAAAAAAATGGAAAAACCCAGCCTGGTGCCACAGAGAGCGCCTGTAATTCCAGCGCTTCCAGAGGCTGGGGCAGTGGGATCCCCATAAGCCAGGAGTCTGAGGTTTCAGTGAGCTACCAAGCCATTGCACTCTGCTCAGAGGCACAGGGTGGGACTCTTGTCTAGACAAAAAAAAATAAATAAATAAAAAATAAGCAGTGAAATAAAATTTAAAAAACCTAAAAAATAAAAATAGAAAAACTAGCTGGGCATTGTAGAGGGCGCCTATACTCCCAGCTACTCAGAAGGCTGAGACAAGAAGATCTCTCAAACCCAGGTGTTGAGGATGCTGTGAGCTGTAACACCATAGCACTCTACCCATGTAGACAGAGTGAGACTCCGTCTCCAAAAATAAATAAATAAATAAACAAATAGAACTTGAAAAATAAAGTTACCTCTATTGACAGACAATTTGACTGTCTATACAGAAAAGCCCATGGAATCTATAAAAAAGCTCTTAGAAACATGAACTTAGTGAGGTTGTAGGATATGCAAGATTCACATCTGAAACTAAAAAACTTTCAGATGAAACCATAAAGGAAAATCTCTGTGACTTTGGGTTAGGCAGAGTTCTTAGAAATGACATCTAAGATATAATTTTAAAACATAATCTATAAAATCAGAAAATGAATAAATGGGACTTCATCAAAATTAAAAACTTGGCTCGGCACCTATGGCTCAAGTTGCTAAGGCATCAGCCATATACACCTAAAGTGGTGGGTTCAAATCCAGCCTGGACCTGCCAAACAATAATGACGACTGCAACCAAAAAATAGCCGGGCATTGTGGCGGACACCTGTGGTCCCAGCTACTCAGGAGGCTGAGGCAAGAGACTCGCTTGAGCCCAGGAGTTGGAGGTTGCTGTGAGCTGTGATGCCATGGCACTCTACCCAGGGGGACAGCTTGAGGCTCTGTCTTAAAAAAACAAAAATTAGAAACTTTTACTATGCAAAAGAGTCTTAATATTAAGAGAATGAAAAGATAAGCCACAGATTGGAAAAAATATTTATAAATCATAATTTTAACAAAAGACTTATAATAGAATATACACAGAGGGTACCAAAAAAGGTATACACATTTTAAGAGAGGAAAAAAACTGTATTAAAATTGTCATACTCAATATATACTGATAACTAAAGATGAATCCAGGTTACACTGAGCACCTCTTATAATTGTAGCAGTAAATGTGACTTGAGTATTACAAATTTTTTTTTTTTT
>NW_003852511.1:5406232-5407723 GCF_000181295.1 Otolemur garnettii
TCAAGTGAGTCTCCTGCCTCTGCCTCCCAAGTTGCTGGGACCATAGGTGTGTGCCACCATGTCTGGCTAATTCTTTTCTTTGCAGCCGTCATTGTTGTTTGGTGGGCCCTGGCTGGATTCAAACCCACCAGCTCAGGTGTATGTGGCTGGTGCCTTAGCCACTTTAGCCACAGGCGCTGAGCCTGAATTCACAGGTTTTTTAGTAAACATTCATATGACTATTTAGGTTATCTAGTCTTCCTTGAGTGAGTATTGGTAGTTTGAATCTTTTAATGAATTGGTCCACTTTAAATATATTGTCAAATTTATGGACATAGACTGGATGCAGTGGCTCACGCCTGTAATCCTATCACTTTGGGAGTCTGAGGCAGGAGGATCACTTGAGCCCAAGAATTTGAGACCAGCCTGGGCAACAGAGCAAGACTTTATCTCTACAAAAAAGAAAAAAATTAGCCAGACATGGTGGCACACACCTATGGTCCTAGCTACTCAAAAAGCTAAGGCAGGAGAATTGTTCGAGGCTAGGAGTTTAAGGTTGCAGTGTACCATGGCACTCCAGCCCGAGGAACAGAGCAAGACCCCAGAGTAGACCTTCTGTCTCCAAAAGAAAAGGAAAATATATGGGCATAGAGTAATTCATCATAATAATTTTGATATCTTCAGTATGAATAGCCATAGCCCTCTCTGTCTTTACTGATGTTGGTAATTTGTGGTTTCAGTCTTCTGTTCTTTGTTTATCTGACTAGATGTTTATCACCTCTGTTGATCTTTTCAAATAATTAGCTTTTATGTTTATTGATAAACTCACTATTTTTTTTCAAGTTCCTTGATTTCTACTCCTATTTTTCTTATTTTGCTTCTGAAATCTTTGGCTTTACTTTAGTCTTCTTTTTTTTTGAGACAGAGCCTTAAACTATCCCCCTGGGTAGAGTGTTGTGGCATCACAGCTCACAGCAACCTCCAACTCCTGGGCTTAAGCGAGTCTCCTGCCTCTGCCTCCCAAGTTGCTGGGACCACAGGCGCCTGCCACAATGCCTGGCTATTTTTTTTGGTTGCAGCTGTCATTATTGTTTGGTGGGCCCAGGCTGGATTCGAACCTGCCACTTTAGGTGTATGTGGCTGGCGCCTTAGCCGCTTGAGCCACAGGTGCCAAGCCTACTTTAGTCTTCTTTCCTAGTTCCTTAAGGTGCAAACTGATAATGATTTGATGCCTTGCCTTTTTTCTAACAAACATTTGATACTATAAAGTTCCCTTAAATATTAACTGCATCACACAAGTTTTTATAAGTTTTGTTTCTGTTTTTATCCAATAAAAATGGTTTCCTAATTTTGTCTGGGATTCTGTTTGGCCCCATATATTATTTAGAATCCTAATACTTGGGGATTTCACAATATATTTCTATTAAGGATTTCTAATTTATTTCATTATAATCAGAGAACAAGACTTAATATGGTGTTAGTTCTTTTAATTTTTTTTTTTTTTTTTTTTTT
>NW_003852511.1:5407971-5409478 GCF_000181295.1 Otolemur garnettii
GCTTGAGCCACAGGCGCCGAGCCCTTTTAATTTTGTTAAGGTTTTTTTTCTGGGCTGGGTGCAGTGGCTCACACCTGAAATCCTAGCACTCTGGGAGGCGGAGGTGGGTAGATTGCTTGAGCTCACAAGTTTGAGAATAGCCTAAGCAAAAGTGAGACCCCATCTCTACTAAAAATAGAAAAACTGAGGCAGGAGGATTGATGAGCCCAAGAGTTGGAGGTTGCTGTGAGCTATGATGCCAAGGCACTCTACCCAGGGCAATAGCTTAAGACTCTGTCTCAGAAAAAAAAAAGGTTTGTTTTCTGTCCTTGAATATGCTCTGTCTTGTAAGTGTTCCATATTTACTTAAAGAATATACATTCTGCTGTCATATATGTTATTTATAGTTACAGTGAATATAGCTCAATATTACAGAGTAGAAGGGAAAAGTCATTTGAATTTTTATAATAAAAAGAATTATTTCTTCCTAGCACACTGGGAGGCCAAGGAGGGTAGATAGTTTGAGCTCAGGAGTTTGAGAGTGGCCTGAGCAAGAGCGAGACACTGTCTCTACTGAAAATAGAAAAATTATCTGAGCATTGTGAAAACTGAGACCAGAGAATCACTTGAGCTCAGGAGTTTGAGTTTGCTGTAAGCTATGATGCCATGGTACTCTACCTATGGCAAAAGAATAACATTCTGTCTCAAAAAAAGTTCTGTTTCTAACATATGATAGTTATTTAAGGCCATGCCCACCGATTGTGTCCATTTACTCTTGCATTGTTAAATAAAAAGTTTACATGGCTGGTGGTACCTGTGGCTCAGTGGGTAGGGGTGCTGGCCCCATATACTCAGGGTGGCGGATTCAAACCTGGTCCCAGCCAAACTGCAACAAAAAAATAGCTGGGCGTTGTGGCAGGCACCTATAGTCCCAGCTACTCGAAAGGCTGAGGCAAGAGAATCACCTGAGCCAGGAGTTAGAGGTTGCTGTGAGCTGTGATGCCACAGCACTCTACCAAGGGCAATAAAGTTAGACACTGTCTCTCTTAAAAAAAAAAAAAAGGTTAGCATGGCCAGGTGTGGTGGCTCAGGCCTGTAATCCTAGCTCTCTGGAAAGCCATGGGGAGAGGATTAGCTTGAGCTGAGGAGTTTAAGACCAGCCTGAGCAAGAGTGAGATCCCTACCTCTATTAAAAAATAGGAAAATTAGCCGAGTGTGGTGGTACACGCCTGTAGTCCCAGCTACTGGGAAGGCCGAGGCAAATGAATCAGTGGAGCCTAGGAGTTTGAAGTTGCTGTGAGCTAAGGTGCCATGGCATTCTAGGCAGGGCAACAGAGTGAGACTGTCATTTATGCTGCTATCATAGTGAAAATGGAATTCACCACAAAGGGAGACCTGTGGGCCTTTGGATCTTCCATATCTAGTAAATTATCTTTTTCCCAGGATCAGTACTGGTGTTTTTTATTCTACTTCCTCAACAGTTACATCCTTTCCTTTTTTTCTTGCTTATTGTACTTCACAATGTTTT
>NW_003852511.1:5410188-5418602 GCF_000181295.1 Otolemur garnettii
TGTTGTTTGGCGGGTCCCGGCTGGGGATTCGAACCTGCCACCTTAGGTGTACGTGGCTGGTGCCTTAGCCGGTTGAGCTATAGGCACTGAGCCAACATCAAGTTTTATAACATGATTTCTTCTTCTTTAACTTTTTTTTTTTTTGAGACAGAGCCTCAAGCTGTCCCCCTGGGTAGAGTGCCATGGCTTCACTGCTCACAGCAACCTCCAACTCCTAGGCTCAAGCATGTCTCCTGCCTCAGCCTCCCAAGTAGCTGGGACCACAGGCGCCCACCACAACGCCTGGCTATTTTTGGTTGCAGCCATTATTGTTGTTTGGCAGGCCTGGGATGGATTTGAACCTTCCACCTTAGGTATATGTGACTGGTGCCTTAGCCGCTTGAGCCACAGGCACTGAGCCCTTTAACTTTTTTTTTGAGACAGAGTCTTACTTTCTCAACCCTTGTAGAGTATCATTGTGTCATATCTCACAGCAGCCTTAGACTCTTGGGCTTTTGGGCTTCACTGATTCTCTTGCCTCAGCCTCCTGAGTAGCTGGGACTACAGGCCCCCCACTGCAACACTGGGCTTTTTTTTTAGAGACATGGTCTCTTTCTAGCTCAGACTGTTCTCAAACCTAGGAGATCACGCGATCCATCTACCTTGGCCTCCCAGAGTTCTGGGATTACAGCATGAGCCACTATGCCTGGCTTCTTTAACTTTTTTGTTGTTGTTGTTGCATTTTAGCCGGTGCCGGGTTTGAACCCACCACCCTTGGTATGTGGGACTGGTGCCCTACTCACTGAGCCACAGGCGCTGCCTTTCTTTTTTGTAGAGACAGAGTCTCACTTTGTTGCCCTTGGTAGAGTGCAGTGGTGTCACACAACTCACAGCAACCTCTAACTCCTGGGTTTAGGTGATTCTCTTGCCTCAGTCTCCTAAGTAGCTGGGACTACAGGCACCCGCCACAACACCTGGCTAGCCGCTGCCCTTCTTTAACTTTTTATTGTGGAAAACTTTAAATATCTACAAAATTGAAAGATAGGTACCTAACACAATAACTAAGAAAATTACGTGAAGGCTATGTTAACCAGTTTGATGGAAGTGTTTCGAATTGTTTGTGAAAACACCACACTGTACCCCAGAAGTGCATTAATGTACACAGTTACTATTCAATGAAAAAAAAAAGAAAGAAAGATAGGTACCCATATCTCTGCTTCAGCAATATCACTACATGCCATTCTTGCCTCATCTATCACTCCACTCACATCTTTGCTGCCTGTTTATTCAATACCATTTCATCTATATATTGTAGGATATATCTAGAAAAAATAAGGCTTCATAAAGCAAAGGATTTCTGAATAGTCTAGCACATTTGTATTTAAATGCTTTGCAAATGTCGTAACATATATAAAGTCTTCACTTGTACTTTTATCCATATTGATTTCAGAATGCTTCACAATTTTTCCAGCAGGGGGCACTTGAAGGCTGGAGGGATTTAGGTATGCAAAGGAGGATAAGTACAGGGAACCCCTGAGCTTCTATTATAAACCAGAATGATCGCTCTTTTCTCCTGCCTTTTAAAAAATCTCTTTGGTGAATCTAGATGCAAAGCAAAAGATGCGACAGGCCTGGAAGTCCTGGTTGATCTACGTGGTTGTTCGTAGGACCAAACTTCAGATGCAGGCCACCGCTCTGGAGTTTAGGCAAAGGAGTATCTTAAGGTAAGCACACTCAGTTGCCCTGCAGGTCAGCTGCTTTCATTTCCCCTCAGCAGTTTTCTGCTGCTGGAAAGCAGCATGAAAACCCACTTTAACAACAATGGTTTCTAACAAAAGTGGTATGTCATAAATCTTTATTGATGACTTGCTTAAGTGTGATTTTTACATAATCAATGCTAATTGAGTACTAAACTGTCTTTTAAACCCTGTGTTAAGTTTGTATGTATTAATTTCTTTAAAATATCTCATTTAGTCCTTGACATAAACTTTAAAATAAGTACCATTATTGTGCAGATTGAGATACGCAATAAGGCTCAGAGAAGTTGATTAACTTGCCTGAGCTTGTACAAATTGTAATGGGCAAAACCTAGGGCTCAGCTATCCATGCTCTTAACTGCTGCTCTGCACTGCATCTCATGAGCATTGTGGATGTATTGGAGAGACACAAATTAGTCCAGTTTGAAGCCAGACATGTGTAGCAATGCGCTGCTTTATTCTGGGACTGCTTCTCCTATATATTGTATGTAGGGGTCCACTGGTATCTTAAATGACAGTATGTTTTTTGTTTTGTTTTGTTTTTTTGAGATAAGAGTCTCAGCAGACAGGAGAGTCCAGGCACCAGTCGATTAGAGGAAGCAGCTTTATTTCGGCCAGGGGAACTCTGAAAACCAGTGTTTCCAAAACCGAGCCCCCCCCCAACTCAGTCTCTTCCCTCTCTTTTATCCACTTTTCAGGGTGTGAGTGCATATGAGGGTCATAAAACAGAGAGAGATATGACATCATCCTCAGGGTCCTGGGCTCAAGGTGGAAGGTCAGATTTGCCTGTGTCCTTGAGACCAGTCAGGCTACCTGCCCTCAAAGGCAACGGAAGCCTAAGGAAGTTACTAGGTTACAATCTAGGCCCTGCGCATGTCAAGGGAGGAACATACAGACAACAGAAACACCTGCTGCTTGGCTAAGACCTACGCAGGGTGGCTAGGACAGATTCTTTTTAGCTCTGCTATTACTTTCCTTGCCTCAGTATCACTCTGGGTAGAGTGCTATGGCGTGATAGCTCACAACAACCTCAAACTCTTGGGCTCAAGAGATCCTCTTGCCTTGGACTCTCTGGCTAGTTTTTCTGTTCTTAGTAGAGAAGGGGTCTCATCTTGCTCAGGCTGATCTCAAACTCCTGGGCTTGGGCAATTCACTCCTTGGCCTCCCAGACTGCTAGGATTATAGGCTCTAGCCACCACCCCCAGCCTGAATGGCAGTATGTTAAAAGCATAGTTCCTGCCTGAAAGAACTGAGCACTAAATATAGTATGCATAAGAGCAGAATTCATGGGCGGCACCTATGGCTCAGTGAGTAGGGCACGAGCCCCATATACCGAAGGTGGTGGTGCAAACCCAGCCTGGCCAAACTGCAACAACAACAAAAATAGCCAGGCATTGTGGTGGGCGCCTGTGGTCCCAGCTACTTGGTAAGCTAAGGCAGGGGAATTGCCTAAGCCCAAGAGCTGGAGGTTGCTGTGAGCTGTGACTCGACGGCACTCTACCCTAGGCAACAAAGTGAGACTCTGTCTCTAAAAAAAAGAAAAACAGGCTCGGCGCCTGTGGCTCAAGTGGCTAAGGCGCCAGCCACATACACCTAAGGTGGCGGGTTTGAATCCAGCGCGGACCTGCCAAACAACAATGAGGGCTGCAACCAAAAAATGGCCGGGCATTGTGGCGGGCGTCTGTGGTCTCAGCTACTTGAGGCAGGAGACTCGCTTGAGTCCAGGAGTTGGAGATTGCTGTGAGCTGTGAGGCCTCAGCACTCTACCCAGGGGGATAGCTTGAGGCTCTGTCTCAAAAAAGAAAAAGAAAAATAGCATTCAAAATTTATTCATTTATTTTATTTATTTATTTTGAGACAGAGTCTATGTTGCCCTCAGTAGAGTACCATGGCGTCACAGCTTACAGCAACCTCAAACTCTTTGGGCCTAAGCGATTCCCTTGCCTCAGTCTCTCGAGTAGATGGGACTACAGGTGCCCACTATAATACCTAGCTATTTTTTGGTTGCAGTTGTCATTGTTGTTTAGCAGGCCTGGGCTGGGCTCGAACCTACCAGCCTCGGTGTATGTGGCTGTCGCCCTACTCACTGAGCTATGGGCGCTGAGCCTATTTATTTATTTTGAGACAGTCTCAGTTTGTTGCCCTTGGTAGAGTGCCATGGCATAGCTCACAGCAACCTAAAATTCTTGAGCTCAAGCAATTCTCTTGCCTAAGCCTCCCAAGTAGCTGGGACTACAGGTGCCCACCACAATGCCTGGCTATTTTTAGAGACAGGGTCTTACTCTTGCTCAGGCTCATCTTGAACCTGTGAGCTTAGGCAATGTACCCACCTCAGCCTCCTAGAGTATTAGGATTACAGGTGTGAGCCACTATGCCTGGCCAACATTCAAAATTTATTGGGCAAAAATTTTTTTTTTATAGACACAGTCTCACTTTATCGCCCTCAGTATAGTGTGGTGTCACAGCTCACAGGAACCTTCAACTCCTGGGTTTAGGCAATTCTCTTGCCTCAGCCTCCCGAGTAGTTAGGACTATAGGCACCTGCCACAACACCTGGCTATTTTTTGTTATAGCTGCCACTCTCGGTACATGGGGCCAGTGTCCTACCCACTGAGCCACAGGCGCTGCCCTGAGCAAGAATTTTTTTTTTTTTTGAGATAGAGCCTCAAGCTATCCACCTGGGTAGAGTGCTGTGACATCACAGCTCACAGCAACCTCCAACTCCTGGGCTCAAGTGAGTCTCCTGCCTCAGCTTCTCAAGTAGCTGGGACCACAGGAGCCCACCACAATGCCTGGCTATTTTTTGGTTGCAGCCATCATTGTTGTTTTGGCAGGCCTGGACTGGATTCAAACCTGCCACCTTAGGTGTATATGGCTGGTGCCTTAGCCACTTGAGCAAGAGGCACCGAGCCAGCAAGAATTTTTAAATGCTTAATTTATATGCAATTTTACTTGAGTCTATGTGGGATATTCTTACTTAATTCATCTACTCAATTACATATGAGAATTTAAAATTTTCCTCATACTGTATTGGTGCTAGGGCTATATACAGTGAACTTATGATTCCCTAATTGCTTAAAAAGATACGTGAGAGTGTAAAATACCTTAAGGTTTTAAAGAGAATGGTAAAGGTAAGCATGGTCTAAGAGAAATTTTTATAGATTAGAATGACCAAAGTGAGTGTTTCTATAAAGCAGAACATGCAAACTCTTCTTTCCTTATTACTATTTTTCTACAGCAAAATGTAAAATAAGTGGAGAATAAACTAAGATTCAAATGTAACTTAAGGTAGGTGGAGTGGCTCATGCCTGTAATTCTAACACTTTGGAAAGCCAAGGCAGAGAAGTAGCTTGAATTTAGGAGTATGAGCCCAGCCTAAGTAAAAGCAAGACCCTTCCTCTATTAAGAATAGAAAGATATGCTGGGCATTGTGGTGGGTGCCACTCAGGAGGCTGAGGCAAGAAGATCACATGAACCCAGGAGTTTGAGGTTGCTGTGAGCTAGGTCTAGGCCACAGTACTCTAGCCTGGGCAAAAGAGTGAGACTCTGTCTCAAAAAAAAAAAAAAGAAAAGAAAAGAAAAGAAAGATAGGAAGAAAGAAATTAACGTCTATCCAGCCCAATAGGAAGGGAAGGGATCTAGCAAAACTAGAAATCTAAAATCTACTTACTTGCAGGTTATTCTGTGAAATCTCCTGATCGTAATAACTCATATTTATTTCTTTTTAATTATAATTTTTTTTAAAGATGGAATGTCATTATGTTGCCTAGGCTGCTTTCAAACTCCTGAACAATCTCCCTGCCTCAGCCTCCCGAGTACTATAGAAATACACTGCTGGGCCTGGCTAATGACTCAGATTTTGAGAAAGCTAACCTCTGTAGACCAAACAGAGCACATCTAATGTTGGAAGCTTAGGAGCTGTCAGTTTCCAACCCTCAATTCGTGGCTCTAGGACTGTTTTTTGTTTGTTTTGGATTTTTCTTAGCAGTGGATCTAGCAGATGTCTATCCAGACATGGCCTTGTGAGGGAGAAGGACTTGAACTGAGGGCCCAAGGCCCAGCATTTACTGCCCTTTTTTTCTGGATGGCTTTTAACTGACTGGTTCCATTTTCAATTTGCTCTTTGCCAGGATGTGGTGGAGCAAGTGGAGGCGGCAGCTAGAACAGATCCAGGGGAGCCATGCTCTCTATGCCTCCGCTGTGAAGCACAGGGCCCTCAGCCTCCAGCTGCGGGTAAGTCTAGTCAACATAGGTTTTGGCATCCTCTGTCTACGTTGTCCAACCCACACCCACAGAGAGCAGACTCCCCAAAGGAGGAAGCCGTCAAACTGCTGCCTCTCTCCTGGGCCCTTCTAGCAGCTCAGAGACTGAGGAGTGGATAGAGCGCAGAGACAGTAGAGAAGACTGGGCTTATCTTAGAGGTTTTTTTTAAGGAACCACTAGCTTTGGGTCAATTATAAAGGTTTGAGTCTTGTGTCAAAACTATGGTGTGGTGAAACGTTCTTATCCTTTAATATATTCTCTGAATTCCTGTCACTGTTTTGTGTCTGCTGGGTACTTACAGAGCTGCCAAGTAAGTTATAGAAAATAGAACAGGAATGGCTCAGTTCTTATAGCTCAAGTGGCTAAGGTGCCAGCCACATACATCAGAGCTGGCAGGTTCGAATCCAGCCCGGGCTTGCCAAACAACAATGACAGCTGCAACCAAAATATAGCCGGGCGTTGTGGCAGGCACCTGTAGTCCCAGCTACTTGGGAGGCTGAGGCAAGAGAATAGCTTAAGCCCAGGAATCGGAGGTTGCTGTGAGCTATGACAGCACATTACTCTACAGAGGTTGACAAAGTGATACTCTTTCTCAAAAAAAAAGTTTGTAATAACAGATTTGTTTAAATATTCTTAGTGGTAATACTTTTTCATGGTTTGAGGGTAGATTTAACTATAAAAACAGCCAAAAGTCAATCAGAGTCAAATGTAATGAAAAATATGAATAATTGGCTCGGCGCCTGTGGCTCAAGTGGCTAAGGCACCAGCCATATACACCTAAGGTGGCAGGTTTGAATCCAGCCCGGGCCTGCCAAACAACAATGGCTGCAACCAAAAAAACAGCCTGGTGTTGTCGTGGCCGCCTGTGGTTCTAGCTATTCGGGAGGCTGAGGCAGGAGACTCACTTGAGCCCAGGAGTTGGAGGTTACTGTGAGCTGTGATGTCATAGCACTCTACCCAGGGGAATAGCTTGAGTCTCAAAAAAGTCTTGAATAGCTTTGTCTCAAAAAAAAAAAAAAGAAAGAAAAATATGAATAATCAAGATAACGTTCGCATACAAAAACTATACAAGGCTCTTAAATAAGCCCCAGACTTCATTGTGTGGATTATAATAACGCCTCATGTTTGATAAGTACCATATGGTTTACCTAGAGTTACACTTCAGTGTTGTTTTAACCAAGTGTCTCACTTAGTTACTGTCAGTAGAGTGCAGTGACATCACAGCTTACAACAACCTCAAACTCGGGCTCAAGCAATTTTCTTTTTTCTTTTTCTTTTTTTTTTTTTTTTGAGACAAAGTCTCACTTTATTGCCCTCGGTAGAGTGCCATGGCATCACAGCTCACAGCAACCTCCAATTCCTGGGCTTAGGTGACTCCCTTGCCTCAGCCTCCTGAGTAGCTCGGACTACAGGCACTTGCCATAATGCCCAGCTATTTTTTGTTGCAGTTTCTCCGGGGCTGGGTTTGAACCCACTACCCCTCAGTATATGGGGCCAGCGCCCTACTCACTGAGCCACAGGCGCCGCCCAACTCAAGCGATTTTTTTTCCTCAGACTCCTGAGTAGCTCGGACTACAGATGCCTACCACAACACCTGGCTATTTTTAGAGACAAGGTCTTGTGGTGGTATCGAACTTGTGAGCTCAGGCAATCCACCTTCCTTAGCTTCCCAGAGTGCTGGGATTACAGGTGTGAGCCGCTGCTCCCCGTTTTACACTTCAGCATTTCTCTTAATCCACACAGCATTTCTGTCCACTAGGCAGGGCAGACCTCATGAGATTCGTGAAATTTTAGTAAATGAAATTAGTATTTCAAATATAGAACATGTAAAATATAAAACATATAATTTAATAGATACCCAAGTACGCACGACCCCGATTTAAAAGGTGTTAGCATTTTCTATACTTGCTGCAGAATTTTTTGAAGTATATAATGGACACTGCCAAAGCCCTTCCTTGTGTCCCTTCTGCTGCCTTTCCTCCACAGAAATAGCCACTATTCTGATTTTGGTATGATTTTTTTCCCTGTATTCTTTTTTTCTTGTTAAAATGCATGAACACATCCATAAAGAATAAATATGTAGTGTATGCTTGTAGTCCCAGCTATTTGAGAGGCTGAGGCAGAAAGATTGCTTGAGGCCAGGATTTCGAGGCCAGCCTGGACACCATAGCAAGACCCTGTGTCCAAAAAAAAAAAAAAATGAAGAGTAAATGTTTTGGCTCTGTGTAGTTAAGAACATTTATGAATGGTGTCACACTGTACCATACTGTACAGCTGATCTTTTTTTTGAGACAGAGCCTCAAGCTGTACCCCTGGGTAGAGTACTGTGGCATCACAACTCACAGCAACCTCCAACTCCTGGGCTCAATCGAGTCTCCTGCCTCAGCCTCCCAAGTAGCTGCAACCACAGGAGCC
>NW_003852511.1:5421038-5429674 GCF_000181295.1 Otolemur garnettii
AAAAAAAAAAAAAAAGAAAAAAATTTTGTGGAAGGAACGGGTTCTTTATTGTTTTCCATATGGATAATTAATTTCTCCACTATTTATTGATTAGTCCACCTTTGACTTTTTTATACTGATTATTAATCCACCTCCATTATAGACCACAGTCTCATTTATTCATGAGTCTGGGCTCTCTCATCTGTTTGTCTCTGAACCAATACCATACTGTTTTAGTTGCAATTTAACAAAGCAGGTAAGAAAGTATAGATTCTTGAGTCAAGCTGCTGAGGAAATTCTGCCTCTGTGGCCTGAGGTTTGTGCCTTTGAATGAGTTACTTACTTTTCCATACCTCAGAATTCTATCTTTAAGTAGATCCTAATAATACCTACGTCACAAGATTATTAAGGCTTTTGTGTGATATGTGTAATGTGCTTATAGAAATATGCAATAAATGCTAGCTATTAATTACTGTTTCCACTCAACATATAGGTTTTAAGTCTCTGTGGGAAAGAATATTCTAGATTCTTGGGGTTTTTTTTCTTAACTTGTCTTGATTCTTCTTATTAATTTTAAGATTGACTCATCAATTTCTATAACAAAGCCTATTAGGATCTTTATTATAATACCTTGATTTTTTACATTAGGTTATGAAAAGTGTCATGTTTATAATATTGAGTCATCCCATCAGTGAACTTGATATATCTCATGATATATTGGCAAGCATGAGAGGGAGGATATGAAGGATGAGGTCATGAGGTAACAGGGAGCCAGACCACAGGCTCTGGCTTTTGTTCCAGGGGAGGTAGGGACCTGTTGATTGTACCTACCTCTTAACAGGACCCTCAGGCGGCACCTGTGGCTCAATGGGTAGGGCACTGGCCCCATATACCTAGGGTGGCCAGTTTGAACCCAGCCCCAGCCAAATTGCAACAAAAAATAGCTGGGTATTGTGGCAGGTGCCTGTAGTCCCAGCTACTCGGAAGGTTGAGGCAAGAGAATTGCCTAAGCCCAAGAGCTAGAGGTTGCTATGAGCTATAATGTCACAGGACTCTACGGAAGGCAATATAGTGAGACTCTGCCTCTAAAAAAACCAAAAAGAAACAGTACCCTCTGGTTCATAGTGTCCTGCCTTTGGAGTAAAAAAAGGGAAGGAGATATATGAGAGTGCGTGTGTGTAATATTTTAAGAAAAAAATAATGGAAAAATATGGTTGAGAACTTTGGCTCATGCTTGTACTCCTAGCAGCATGGAGGCCAAGGCACAAGGATTGCTTGAGACCAGCCTGAGCAAGAACAAGACTCTGTATCTCAAAAAAGTAGAAAAAAATTAGCTGGGCATGATCATACATGCCTGTCTTGTAGTCTCAGCTACTCCAGAGGCAGAGGCAGGAGAATTGCATGAGCCCCAGAGTGTGAGGTTGCAGTGAGCTATGATGATGTCACTGTACTCTATCCTGGATAATAGAGTGAGACTCTATCTCCAGCCAGTCACTCAGTTAATTAGTACCAAGCCCTTAACCCCAAAATGGTTACCTCTAGAGAGAGAGGGAGAGAATAGTATGGAAATAGAATACTTCTATTTATTTACTTCATGGTATAGTTTTAACTTTGGAACCATATAATTATTTTAATTAATGGCTCAGCGCCTGTGGCTCAAGTGCCTAAGGCACCAGCCACATACACTAAGGTGGCGGGTTCGAATCCAGCCCAGGCCCACCAAACAACGACGGCTGCAACCAAGAAATAGCCAGGCATTGTGGTGGGATCCTGTGGTCCCAGCTACTTGGGAGGCTGAGGCAGGAGACTCGCTTGAGCCCAAGAGTTGGAGGTTGCTGTGAGCTGTGATGCCATGGCACTCTACCCAGGGGGACAGCTTGAGGCTCTGTCTTAAAAAAAAAAATTTTTTTTTAATTACGTAAAAGTAAGTAAAAAAGCTATCCCTAGGTAGCTGGATGCAGTGGCTCACACCTGTAATCGTAGCACTCTGGGAGGCCGAGGCAGGTGGATAGCTTGAGCTCACGGGTTCAAGACTAGTCTGAGCAAAATGCAAGACCTAAAAATAGAAAAACTGAGGCAAGAGGATTGCTTGATCCCAAGAGTTGGAGATTGCTGTGAGCTATGATGCTATGGCACTCTACATAGGTTAACAGCTTGAGACTCTGTCTCAAAAAAAAAAGAGCTATCCCTAGATTTTTAAAACAAACTGAAACAACCTGAGATCAAATTTATGGCAGTGACTACACAGAAAATAATACTTCAAGTAACTTTAAAATACAGTAACTTGACTGTTCACCCCTAGTGGAATGTATTCAAAAGACATAAAGAACTCCTGAGCGGCACCTGTGGCTCAGTGAGTAGGGCGCCGGCCTCCCACATACCGAGGGTGGCAGGTTCAAACCTGGCTCCAGCCAAACTGCAATAAAAAAATAGCCAAGCATTGTGGTGAACACCTGTAGTCCCAGCTACTTGGAAGGTTGAGGCAAGAGAATTGCCTAGGCCCAAGAGCTGGAGGTTGCTGTGAGCTGTGATGCCACGCATTCTACGGAGTGTGACAAAGTAAGACTCTGTCTCTTAAAAAAAAAAAAGCACACATACACAAAGAACTCCTAAGAAATCTAAAACCATATTCAGTGGTCTTATCGTTACTAGCAGGTTTGGAATTGTAAGATGAAGTAAGTAACTATGGCAGTGTCATTAGAAATCAAGATTGTCAGTGTAAAAGAAATGATCATGGGTATAAAAAAATCAATGGGCTCGGCGCCAGCCACATACACCTAAGGTGGCCGGTTCGAATCCTCAGCCTAGGCCCGCCAAACAACAATGATGGCTGCAACCAAAAAATGGCCAGGCGTTGTGGTGGGCGCCTGTAGTCCCAGCTACTTGGGAGGCTGAGGCAGGAGACTCGCTTGAGCCTAGGAGTTGGACGTTGCTGTGAGCGTGATGCCATGGCACTCTACCCAGGGGGATAGCTTGAGGCTCCATCTCAAAAAAAAAAAAATCAATGAATTAAAAATCTGTAATCTGAAATTGGAACTATAAATGTGAGTATGAACTCATGATTTTTTTAATCTTAAAAAATGAATTTCTGGCTCAGTGCCTGTGGCTCAAGTGGCAAAGGCACCTGCCATGTACACCCAAGGTGGTGGGTTCGAATCCAGCCCGGCCCACCAAACAACAATGACGGCTGCAACCAAAAAATAGCCAAGTGTCGTGGCGGGTGCCTATGGTCCCAGCTACTCGGGAGGCTGAGGCAGGAGACTCGCTTGAGCCCAGGAGTTGGAGGTTGCTGTGAGCTGTGATTTCACAGCACTCTACCCAGGGGGACAGCTTGAGGCTCCTGTCTCAAAAAAAAAAACAAAAAAAAAACGAATTTCTAACTCTATTTACTGGAAAGACTTAGAAGCAGTGGCATAGTGTAGCACTGTGACATCCCCAGTGCCCCAGTTGTGGTCTCTACTATTTCCCACTAAAAGGAGCTAGGGCTAGGTGTCACCTGTGGCTCAGTGAGTAGGGCGCCGGCCCCATATGCCAGAGGTGGAGGGTTCAAACCTTCAAACCCAGCCCCGGCCAAAACAAAACAAAACAAAAAAACTGGAAAAAAAAAATAAGGAACTAGGGATATTTTTGAGAAATGGCTGATTATAGATCAGGGGCAGAAAATAGACAAAGCTAGAATATAGTGTGCTGAAAAGTAAGGAAATTAAGAAAGAATATGGGGTGTGTCAGAAGGACTCAAGAACCAGTTTAAAAAGGTTCCCATGGCTCGGCGTCTGTGGCTCAACCAGCTAAGGCGCCAGCCACATATACCTGAGCTGGCGGGTTCAAATCCAGCCCAGACCCGCCAAACAACAATGATGGCTGCAACCAAAAAACAGCCGGGCATTGTGGTGGGCGCCTGTGGTCCCAGCTACTTGGGAGGTGGAGGCAGGAGAATCGCTTGAGCCCAGGAGTTGGAGGTTGCTGTGAGCTGTGATGCCACGGTTCTCTGCCCAGGGCGACAGCTTGAGGCTCTGTCTCAAAAAAAAAAACAAAAAAAAAGAAAAAGGTTCCCAGGGCTTAAGATAGAAAAATTCAAGCAGCAGCAGCGGCTGCCGCCACTGCTGGGCACAATGATTTGTGCCTATGGTCCCAGCTAGTTGGTAGGCTGAGACCAGAGGATCACTTAAGCTCAATGAATGGAAAACGTGTAAAATATATAAAAAAATATATAAAATATGTCAAATATATAAAAACTTTTGCGTTTAAAATGATTTTGAAAAATAGAGGAACTCATTAGTCATGTGTTTGGGTTGTTAGGACATTGATTCAATTATTTGAAAATTAAGGCAAAACAAGTATTTATCCTACCTTTCCTATACAAACTATACGTAGATCATTTCCAAGAAACACAGTCAACAGTGTCCTTTCTGATTCACCTGTGCAAGTTTCAACTTCCTCAGCTTGTTAGTGTTGCTGGGAGGGCTTCATTCGTCTCCATCTGTGTAGATTTAATGTTTCTTGATTTTTGTGTGTGTCAAAACTTTAATAATGACCCACATTATGCAGAAGGAATTTTAGAATTAAAAAGTTGCTGCTTTGATCCCTCAATTAGGACATGGATCTGCACAGTGGTCACCAAGTAAGCATGTGATAAGGAAATGTAGGAGGGATCAGGCTAACCACCATCTGAAGCCACCAAGCCATCTTGGCATTGCCACAACTACGATAGCCAGATGTGAGGTGCCTCATTGTACTATGCATCCAGAAGTACCTGGCCACACTCATGAAGCATTCTTGCCTGGAAAACTAAATATGATTCAGGGTGGCACCTATAGCTCAAAGGAGAAGGGTGCCGGCCCCATATGCCAGAGGTGGCAGGTTCAAACCCAGCGATGCCCAAAAACTGCAAAAAAACTCCAAAGAAACCCCCAAAAAACTAAACGTGATTCCAGCCAAGCCCCACATGAATGTCTCAGTTTATGGGAAATAACAAGAGTCAGAGGAACAATCAAGCAGCCAGATCCAAAATGTAGAACATTTTGTAGGATAAGTGACTTCGTTTCTTTAATATATTGGTGGCATGAAAGAAATAAAAGGTAGGGAGAGAAACTGTCATGTAAAAAGGAGAGATGTAAGTGACATAACAAAGGAAACTGAAAAGGACCACTCTGGCTCTTGTGTTAACAATAGATTATCTGTATGAAAGAGAATAGGTAAGGATAAAAACAGGAAGAATAGCTAAGAAGCTGTTCAAAATTCCAGGTGAGGCTTGGAGCCCGTGGTACAGTGGTTATGGTGCCAGCCACATACACCAAGGCTGGCAGGTTCAAACCCAGCCTGGGCCAGCTAAACAGCAATGACAGCTGCAACAAATAGCCGGGTGTTGTGGCAAGCGCCTGCAGTCCCAGCTACTTGGGAGGCTAAGGCAAGAGAATTACTTAAGCCCAAAAGTTTGAGGTTGCTGGGAGCTGTGACGCCATAGCACTCTACTGAGGGCGACATAATGAGACTCTGTCACAAAAAAAAAAAAAAAAAAAATTCCAGGTGAGATTAGACAAGGATGATAGCAAATGGTGGTTGGATTCTGGATATCTTTTGGATGATGAGATGTGATGTTTCAGAGAGAGAATCCAAGATGACTCCCAGGTTTTGGTCTAAGCAGCCAGAACAGTGGAGTTTTCATTTACTGAAATGGGGAAACCTGAGTGAGAGGCAGATTTGTGAAAAAGTTTAGGAGGAGGGAGCTCTGTTTTGAACTGCTTGTCATCAGCCTGATAGGCCTGTGAATATCCACTGGGAAATGTCAGGGAGGCAGCGGGATGTTATGTGTCCTGTGTTGAGGACAGGTGCAGGCAAGAAGATGTAAATTTGGGAGGCCTCAGCAAGCTTACTCTTTAAAGCCACAGAGTAAGTGAAAGAATAAAGGGAGTGAGTGTAGCTAGAAGAGGGGCCGGCCCCAAGGCTGAGCCTTTGAGGTGAGTCGGAGAGAGCCAGCAACCAGAACAGAAGAGGGGCCTGGAGGCATCTGGCAGCAGCAGAAGGAAGGAGTGACGCTTTGTCAGAAGTTTCTGGCAGGTCAGAGGAGGTGAGGACTGAGATATGACCTTTGGATTGAACAACGTGGAGAGGACTATTGGTGCACTGATAAGAACAGTTTCAGTAAGCTGGCAGGAGAGGGATCGAGAAAGCCTGTCTGGGAGAAGAGAAAGTTCTTTTCAAGCTCTCTTGAGGAGTTTAGAAAGGAAAGACCTAGAGAGCTAGCTGGACAGCAAAGGGTGTTGTTTTGTCTGAGAATCCCTGGTTTATTCCTTTCATGAAGTATTTTTGTGACGGAAACCTCCCCTTGCAACTTTTTACTTTTGACAAATATTATATGACAGAAAGGGTGGATACTATATATGCTTCAGTTAGTTTAACCATATTGCCACATTTGCTTTTTCTAAGTATACAAATAAATGTTCTTATTTTTTCTGAACTACTGTAAAATTGTAGACATAAAGTTTATTCTAAAGCTTGCATTCTATAAAAAAGGACATTCTCTCACATAATCACAATATCATTATTACATCCAAGAAATTTAATACTGATATAATATATAGTTCATATTAAACCTTTATCAATATACTACTGTTTTTAAAAATGTGTTTGAGACAGAGTCTTGCTTTGTCACCTGGGCTAGAGTGCCATGGTCTTTTTTTTTTTTTTTTTTTTTTTTTTTACTGTTTATTTATTTATTTATTTATTTTGTTGTTGTTGTTGCAGTTTTGGCCAGGGCCAGGTTTGAATCCACCACCTCTGACATATGGGGCCAGCACTCTACTCCTTGAGCCACAGGTGCCGCCCTTTTTTTTTTTAAGAGATAAGAGTCTTACTTTGTCGCCCTTGGTAGAGTGCTGTGGTGTCATAGCTCACAGCAACTTCCAGCTTATGGACTTAGATGATTTTCTTGCATCAGCCTCCCAAGTAGTTGGGACTACAGGCGCCTGCCACAATGCCTGGCTATTTTTTTGTTGCAGTTTGACTAGGTCTGGGTTCAAACTCACCACCCTTGGTATGTGGGGCCAGTGTCCTACTCACTGAGCCACAGGTACCACCTAAGTACCATGGTCTTAGCCTAGCCTACAGCAATCTCAAACTCCTGGGCTCAAGTGATTTCTCTGCCTCAGCCTTCAGAGTAGCTGGGATTATAGGTGCCCACCAGAATACCCAGCTAAACATATTACAATTTTTATGTTTAGTCCAGGGTCCAATCAATTATCCATTGCTTTTAATTTTTGTAATCTATTACTCATTATCACATTCTGAATTGACTTTTAGGATGGGGGAAATCATAGCACATTCATGTGTTTATTTTTAAAACCTAATAGAGTGAAAACTGAGGATGCAGAAGGGAGGGGAAATTGTCAGGGTGATAAACTCAAGAAGGTTAGTTAGATACAGCAACAGGATGGGGGGAGTGACCTTGGATGGAAGCATGGACAGTTTGTCCCACCAGGCCAGAGAGAGAGAGACAGGAGGCAGAGAGTATGGGCAGGTGAGTAGATGGACATGGTGGGATCTGGGGAAATTCTCTTCTCATTGGTTGTATTTTCATGGTAAAATGAGAAGAATGGTATTCAACTGAGGAGAGAAACAAGAGATTTTACAGGTTTAAGAAAAGAAAATGTGAAGTCTTCAAGTCTTCTTTAAATTAGGCTATGCATTATTGCTGCTAATATGCAAAGACTTTTCTGGGGTTTCATTTATGGGTAGTTTTAAGGGTTAGGGTTAGCTTCTATAGGTGCGCCTTCCTGAAACTGATCTGCCTGAAAAGGGGCCTCTTTACAGTAATTTTCCTGCCACTTTGGAAGAAAAGGCAAAAACTTCACCTATCCTAAATCTAATTTATTATATCACCCCTCAGATTGCACCTTCTTCTTATCTGTTTACTGATTTTATTATTCCTCTGTTTTTTAATCTAGAAAAAAATTACTACTTTCTGACTCAGCACCTGTGGCTCAAGTGGCTAGGGCGCTAGCCACATACACCTAAGCTGGTGGTCGAATCCAGCTCAGGCCTGCCAAAAACAACAATGACGGCTGCAACCAAAAAAATAGCCGGGTGGTGCAGGTGCCTATAATCCCAGCTACTTGGGAGGCAGAGGCAGAAGAATCACTTGAGCCCAGGAGTTGGAGGTTGCCGTGAGCTGTGATGTCACAGCACTCTGCCCAGGGGGACAGCTTGAGGCTCTGTCTCAAAAAAAAAAAAAAAAAAATCACTTTCTGGAAGCATAGTACTCTTTTTAAAGATCCTTTCCCCTAAATTCCCAGTTATGATCCTGCTAGGGGATTGCCTTGTTTCTAATTTTAGCTTTTCCAGTATGCGCTTCTGTTTCTCTTTTCCCTCCTTACCTGTAATTCATCCCAGTTTTGCTACTGTCCTTTCACTGTTGTTTCTTCTCTGATTTTCAGGCTTGGTCACGGTGGCGAGAACAGCTTCTGCATGACCAAACAGAGAAAGAGAAGGTCATCTCTGCAGTGAAACACCATCAGCACTGGCAGAAGCGGAGAGTGCTGCAAGCCTGGCTTGAATACTTACAAGTTCGCAGAATGAAGAGGCAGCAGAACGGTGAGAACAAAGGCCCAGGCTCTTTTTTTTTTTTTTTTTTTTTGAGACAGAACCTCAAGCTGTCCCCC
>NW_003852511.1:5430425-5438044 GCF_000181295.1 Otolemur garnettii
CCCGCCACAACGTCCGGCTATTTTTTGTTGCAGTTTGGCCGGGGCTGGGTTTGAACCCGCCACCCTCGGCATATGGGGCCGGCGCCCTACTCACTGAGCCATAGGCGCCTCCCTTGAGACAGGATCTTAATATACCCACACTGTGGATCTTGTTTTGTCACCTAAGCTGTAGTGCAGTGGCATGATCATAGCTCACTGTAAGCTCAACTCCTGGGCTCACATGATAACTCTCACCTTAGCCTCCCAAGTAACTAGGACAACAGGTGCATGCCACCATACCTAGCTAACTTTCAAAAATTTCTGTAGAGATGGGGGATCTCAGTATATTGCCCAGGCTGGTGAAATGAGAGATCCTCCCGCCTCACCCTCCCAAAGTGTTGGAATAATAGACGTGAGCTACTGCACCCTAGCCCATGTTATGATTAATTTGATGATACTTATAATTTTGTATCTTGCTTTTTTTCATGCAGGTAATAAACACTCTACTACATCTTTAAGTATTCTTCATAAATTTTTTTTTTGAGCAGAGTCTCAAGCTGTCACCCTGGGTAGAGTTTCGTGGCATCACAGCTCACAGCATCCTCCAACTCTTGGGCTCAAGCGATCCTCTTGCCTCAGTTTTTCTGTTTTTTTTTCAATTTTTAGTGGAGACAGGGTCTCACTTTTGCTCAGGCTGGTTTCAAACTCATGAGCTCAAGCAATCCACTTGCCTTGGCTTCCCAGAGTGCTGGGATGACAGGCATAAGCCACCACGTCTGACATAAATGTTATTTTTATAACATAAATGCTAACCGTAACTCTATTTAGATTTTATAGGATGGCTTACTTTAATTTACTTAGCCATTCTCCTATTGATAGATATTTAGATTGTTTCTATTTGTCTCCAATTATATAAATGACTGTAATTTTGTTGTCAAGTCTTTTGGGTACTGTCTTTATGGTTTAGTTCCCCAATTAGATTCAGAAGTAATAATATATATATATATATATATATATATATGTATATAGGACATGCTTGTTGGTACACTTTTTATGCTTAAGATTATTGCATGTACACAGAAGAGAGTCAAGCATGCTGCTAGATACTGGGTTGGGGGTCTAGTTTTTACCTGCAGAAATCTCCAAGGCTACCAGCACTGTCTCTTGGGAAGAGTTTGAGTGTGTTCATTTGAGGATAGTGACCATGAACCACCAGCAGTCTAGTTGCCCAAGTCTGGAAGATGAAGGTATTAAGCTATTTAGCGTGATAAGGTATAAACCAGGGGTCCTCAAACTTTTTAAACAGGGGGCCAGTTCGCTGTCCCTCAGACCATTGGAGGGCCAGACTGCAGGCCCCTGGACGAGTCGGCTGCTAAGCAGGACAGGCAGCGGCGGCAAAAACACCTGGCGGGCCAGATAAATGTCCTCGGCTGGCTGCATGTGGCCTGCAGGCCGTAGTTTGAGGACGCCTGCTATAAACTAACGCCTGCCTCCAATTAGAGTATTCAGATTCCAGGTCTGATTCCTTTCCCTTTCCTGTGCTTCAGTTCACCAGACCATTAGGTGCTGAGTGTTAAAAGAAGGTGAAGTTAGCTGCTAGGATCAGCTTGGTCAATTGAGAGTTCAGAAAACCCTTGGCAAGCATATGTCATTGACTTAGTCCCTAAGTCCTATCCAGGAGACATCTGTATAGAGGCAAATGTAAAACAGAGTCCTCTCTGAAAGTAACAGTTGCCATTCCTGCTTGTCAGTATCTATCTAGAAGCCTCAGTCCTTTAATTTAATGGATTTTATAGCATCATCTTTGCTAAAATCCAACACCTTTTCTGTTTTCCTGAAGTAAGAAGATGTAGCTCAATGATTCCTAATGTTCAGTGTTTAAAAAAAATTTAGATGAGGCACAGTTAGGGAGGCCAAGGCAGGAGGATTGCTTGAGGCCAGGAGTTTGAGACCAGCCTGGGCAATATAGTGAGACTCTGTCTCTAAAAAAATTAGCTGAGTGTGGTGGCTCACACCTATAGTCCTAGCTACTTAGGAGGGTGAGGCAGGAGGATCACTTGAGCCCAGGAGTTGGAGGTTGCAATAAGCTAGGATGAATGTGTGCTGCACTCTAGCCTGGGGTGACAGAGTGAGACCCTGTCTCTAAAAACAAACAAACAAAACCTTTGGCTGGGCTCGCTGGCTCAATCCTAGCACTCTGAGAGGCAGAGGTGGGTGGTTTGCTTGAGCTCAGTCAAGAGTTTAATACCAGCCTGAGCAAGATCGAGACCTCATCTCTACTAAAAATAGAAAAACTAGCTGGGCATTATGGTGGGCACTTGTAGTCTCAGCTACTTGGGAGGTTAAGGCAAGAGGATCTCTCTTTTTTTTTTAGAGACAGAGTCTCACTTTATCACCCTCAGTAGAGTGCTGTGGCATCACACCTCACAGCAACCTCCAACTCCTGGGCTTAGGTGATTCTCTTGCCTCAGCCTCCCAAGTAGCTGGGACTACAGGCAAGAGGATCTCTTGCCTGTGAGTTATGATGATACCATAGCACTCTACTCATGGTGGTCAAGTGAGACTTTATTTCAGAAAAAGAAATAAAAATTTAAAAAACCTTTAAAGACTTTTTTTTTTGAAAGCAGCCTTGAATCCTTGTTCACTGCCAATAGCAGGGTCCCACTTGTCTTACAGATGCTTCCATGTCATCTTACACCCTTGGGATGGCAGCACTTAAGTTATTTCTCTGTTGCAGAGATGGCTGAGCGATTCTATCACGTCACTGTGCTCCAGATACACTTCAGTGGTTGGCAAAGGGCCTGGGAGCAGAGAGAGAGCTTGTATGCCCACCATGCCCAGGTGGAGGATCTAGCCAGGAGGATGATGCTGCGGCGGGCCTTTATACACTGGAAACATTGTATCCTTTGCAGATAACCAGGCCTGTTCATCACCTCAGCCAGGCCAAAATACACTCAGCAGCATTTAAAAAAGAAGTCCTGGCTTGGTGCCTGTAGCACAGTGGTTACAGTGCCAACCACATACACGGAGGCTGGCGGGTTCAAACCCGGCCTAGGCCAACTAAAACAGCAATGACAACTGCAACAAAAAATAGCCAAGTATTATGGCCGATGCCTATAGTCCTAGCTACTTGGTAGGCTGAGGCAAGAGAATCACTTAAGCCCAAGAGTTGGAGGTTGCTGTGAGCTGTGACGCCATGGAACTCTATGAGGGTAACATAGTAAAACTCTGTCTCAAAAAAAAAAAAAAAGTCCTGAGATATGTAGGAAACAGTTACCAAACAATTTAAGACAGCTTTGTCTCTGAAACTTATTTTTAAAACATTTTTTAATTGAGACTATGGATTCAAAGGAATACTTTAATAATTATAGTATAATAGAATAATAGCCAGGCATGGGGGCTCACATCTATAATCCTAACACTCTGGGGAGGCTGAGTGTGGGAGGATCACTTGAGGTCAGGAGACCAGCCTAAGCAAGAGCAAGACCCCATCTCTACTAAAAATAGAAAAATTAGCTGAGCTTGTACTCAGGAGGCTGAGGCAGGAGTTGGAGGTTGCTATGAGTTACGATATTATACCACAGCACTCTAGCCCAGATGACACAGTGAGACTCTGTCTAAAAAAAAAAGAAAGAAAGGAGAATTCTGAATGAAAAGAGGGAGGCTAGCACAGGAGGATCAGTTGTGGGAGGAAGCAGCTCACTTATGCAGGGACGAGTCAGATGAACTACATGGTACTAGGGTGGAGATGGAAGAGCAGGATGGGAGTGAGAGGAGAGATTTAGGAGGCTAGCAGATGCACTGTCAGCTGAGATCAGCGTGGGAGGGGAAAAGGTTTGAAAATAACTCCAAGGTTTTTAGCTCAAACATCTGACTGATCTCCTTGCATAAAAAAGAGCAGGTTCTGTTTAGGATATAGTAATTTCTAAGTGTTTACTGAAATTGGTGGCAGTTTATCTCAGATATTTTTTTGCCTCTCACCAAATGGGAATCCAAGGGGAGGAATACAAGGCCAGTTGTTTGATAAGTAAACCAACATAGTTCCCTTTTGTCTGCTGGTTCCCTGGGTCATCTGGAGGAGATGGGGACCTAAACCCACCTGGAGAGCAGCCTCTTACCACCTAGCAGCCACGACCCTTCAGGTGGGTCACAGAGAGTACACCGTCTGAGAGCAGGAACCTTGTTGAGACTTGAAGCCTTAACTTCCTGGCAGACGTGCTGCTGTGTGCCGAAGAAGTTGCCCAGTGTATGATGGCAGAAGAGCACTATAGGCTCACCCTGCTGGTAAGACTCCCATGGGCTAGCAGAGCTCTGCTTGGCAGCCTATCTGAGGCATCCACTCTCGGGGGACCCTGACCCTAGCCTGCTTGTTAAGTGTTGCCATTTATGGGTTGTCTTCAGTCCTGAAGCCCTCCTCTCACTGTGGATGTCCCTGTTTTCATTTTGGATTGGAGATGGCAATGGTGTGGGTTCAGAGGGGTTTGGAGCTATAAAGAACCCATAGAAGCTGTATAGTTCTGGGCTTTTTTACATGGTGGAAACCCTTTTTGGTAGAAGCCTAATCTGTAAAATAGATGAAAGGTGGCACCCATAGCCCAGTGGGTAGGGCACTGGCCGATACACTGAGGGTGGTGGGTTCAAACCCAGCCTGGGCCAGCTAAAATCAACAATGACAACTGCAACAAAAAAAAACAACAGGCAGACAGGCCCCAGCTACTTGGGAGGCTGAGGCAAGAGAATCGCTTAAGCCCAAGAGTTTGAAGTTGCTGTGATGCCTCAGCCCTCAACTCTGTCTCAGAAAAAAAAAAAAAGTAGTGATGCTGTGGTTGAAGCGGGTCTGGGAGTCCCTGTTCTATCAGCTACTCTCTCCCTCCTTTGCCACATGAAGTAGGTCAGTGGTTCTCATGAACCGCTGTGGGTTGCAACCCCTTTGTAACAATGAAAATACATCCTATATATTAGATATTTACATTACAATTCATAAACAGTAGCAAAATTACAGTTATGAAGTAGCAATGAAAATAATTTCATGTTTGGGGGTCACCACAACATAAAGAAGTGTATTAAAGGGTCACATCATTTGGAGGCATTAGGAAGGTTGAGAACCACTGAAGTAGGTGCTCTTCAAACATTCTCAGGAGCCTGTGGGATTCCATAGAATACTAAGGGAAAACCCCTATTCCAGTCTAATCTCACTTCTGTTTTAGGAAACTGAAGCCCAAGGCATGGGGGAATGAGGGTAGGTGGGTTTTACTTAGGTCATATGTGAAGCGTTACTGATAGAGCTGGAGCCAGGCCTGAGTATGCTGCCCCTACCCCAGCCCCCTACTCACCAAGGACTCCTTCTATTCCTTTCTTGCAACACTGCATTTATAGTTGTACAAATGTATATAATGACTCCACAGGATAAAAAAAGAAAAGCAACATCATAGGCAAAAAAGTCTGTCTCTTTTTTGAGAGGCAACGAAGTTGATATTTGACCTCTGTAGAATTCTCATCTGGATCATGGAGGTCTCTCCTGGTCAAAGGTGAGGGTTTGTGTGTTCTTGTGTGGTATAGATAGACAGTAGGGAGTGGCTCAACAAATAATTAGTAAGCACCTGCTGTGTAGGTGGGCTCTTGTTAGGCTTTGGATTGAATTTCAAAAGAGAAACAGGCAAATGGAACAGCTGTGAGGAGCTCTGCTTGGGGCACTACTGGACTTCTGTACTCTTTTACAGACTTCACTGATTCTAGTCTTTGTAATCATTTCTGTCCTTTTCTTTTTTGTGCAGTGTTTTTGCTTTCGAGCCTTAAAACACAACGTGACCCATGCCCATATCCATCGAATAAAAAGGAATCTTGCTCACCAGCAACATGGAGTCATGGTGAGAGTCATCTTCTGTTATCAAGGGGCCTCTTTTATTGATGGTCATTCATTCTCTCTCTCTTGTTTTGTCTTGCTAAATGATATAGAAGTCTTTCTTTGGTGATCTTCTGCTCAGAGATTTTTCCAGATGTTAGACTCCAAAACCTTAGTTCTTGTGTTGGAGGTGTAATCCATATCTGCTGATAAAGAAACTCGTGGCTCGGCGCCTGTGGCTCAAGTGGCTAAGGCGCCAGCTACATACACCTGAGCTGGTGGGTTGGATGGAATCCAGCCTGGGCCTGCCAAACAATAACGGCTACAACCAAAAAATAGCCAGGTGTTGTGGTAGGTGCCTGTGGTCCCAGCTACTTGGGAGGCGGAGGCAGGAGACTCGCTTGAGCCCAGGAGTTAGAAGTTGCTGTGAGCTGTGATGCCACGGCACTGTGCCCAGGGTGACAGCTTGAGGCTCTGTCTCAAAAAAAAGAAACTCTTATTTTTTGTTTTGTTTAATCCCAGTTTTTATGTTTGCTAAGAAAATGGATAGTTGACTCCGAGGTCAGGGACTGTGGATTTTAACCCTGATATAGGGGATGTAGTGATAAAAATACACTTTTCAGTCTTGCCCTTTGGAGGCTTTGGTTGTGTTTCCATCCTAAGTATATCACTTTGGTGGTTTGTTTATCTGAGGTCAACAAATGTCATTTCTTCTTGTCAATTTTGTTTCTGAGTGTAGAAAGATGAAGGTTTTTGCTATTATGAAAATGTTCAAATATGTAGGGAAAAAGTAATTTATATACTTACTACTTAGATTCAACACTTGTTGTTATATTTGCTACATTCACTTTTTTTTGCTGAATCATTTTGAAGTAAATTATAGATACCATGGCACTTTGTACCTAAGCATTTCAGCATGCATTATCCAAAGATAAGGACTTTTGTCATGTAACCACAATGTCATTATCATCCATAACAAAAGTAACAGTAATTCTCTAACATTCTCCAATACCTAGTCTACATTCAAATTCCCACAGTTGTCCAAAAAATGTCTTTATAGCTACTTTTTTCAAAGCAGGATTCACTTAAGCATCATTTTTTCCAGAAGTGGAAAGGAAAAAAAAAAGCAAAGGAAAAAACTCAAAGGATCACTAACTACATTTGATCCATTATGTATTTTTTTTTTTTTTTTTTTTAGAGATAGAGTCCTACTTTATTGCCCTCAGTAGAGTGCAGTGGCATCACAGCTCACAGCAACCTCCAGCTCCTGGAGAACTGCCTCAGCCTCCCAAGTAGCTGTCATTGTAGTTTGGTGGACCCAGGCTGGATTCAAACCCGTCAGCTCTGGTGTATATAGCTGGCACCCTAGCCATTTGAACTACAGGCGCTGAGCCAATTATGTCTTTTAAAGCTCTTAATTCAGGCTGGGCGCAGTTGCTCATTCTGTAATCCTCTCACTCTGGGAGGCCGAGGCCAGTGGATTGCTTGAGCTCAGGAGTTTGAGACCAGCCTGAGCAAGAGCAAGAGCAAGACCCCCTCTCTAAAAATAGCCAGGCATTGTGGCAGGCACCTATAGTCCCAGCTACTGCGGAGACTGAGGCAAGAGAATCGCTTAAGCCCAACCTGTAGGTTGCGATCCCTTTGGGGGTCAAACAACTCTTTCACAGGGGTCGCCTAAATACATCCTGCATATCAGATATTTACATTATGATTCATAACAGTAGCAAAATTACAATAATGAAGTAGCAACGAAAATAATTTTATGGTTGGAGGTCACTACAACATGAGGAACTGTATT
>NW_003852511.1:5439916-5441289 GCF_000181295.1 Otolemur garnettii
GAGCCCAGGAGTTGGAGGTTGCTGTGAGCTGTAATGCTACGGCACTCTACCCAGGGGGATAGCTTGAGGCTCTGTCTCAAAAAAAAAAAAAAAAAGAAGTTCACATCTTAGAATTCATGTATTGCTGGTATTAGAAGGGTAGACCCAGGTGGATATTTATGGCTCAGTCTGGAAGATTGCAGGGAGTGTCCTCTATTTTAGTGCTAGTCATTCAGTTTATTTTTTTTTAATTTTAATTTTTTATTTTTTTGAGACAGAGCCTCAAGCTATTCCCCTGGGTGGAGTGCTATGGCATCACAGCTCACAGCAACCTCCAACTCCTGGGTTCAAGCGAGTCTCCTGCCTCTGCCTCCCAAGTAGCTGGGACCACAGCTACTATTTTTTGGTTGCAGCCATCATTGTTGTTTGGTGGGCCCAGGCTGAATTTGAACCCGCCATCTTAGGTGTATGTGGCTGGCGCTTTAGCCACTTGAGCCACAGGCACCAAGCCTAGTCATCAGTTAAAATAAATAAATAAATAAATAAAAACACTACATATCTGTGAGGAAATTCACAGGAAGGAAGGTATAAAGTGAAAAACAAATTACCTGGCCTTTTGCCTACAACTCTTTAATCTTACTCCTCAGAGGTAACCACTGTATATTAATTTTCTTACTGCCAGAAATGTTTGATATATGGTCCCTTTCATTTTCACTCCCTCTCTTCCCCACTGTTAGAGTGTAAGCTCATAGATTTGAGTTTTGAGAAAGATTTCTCCAGACAAAAATTAGGATAGAAAGAAGAAAAAGTTTATTTTATTTTTCCAGATGGGAAAGGCCAACACAGAGGTGAAAAAGAAGGAGATGGTATTGGCAGAGAGAACCAAGTACTCTGGCTTTTTATTTAGGGAGTGAAGGTTTATGGCTATAGACAAATTAACAGAGGACTGTGAATGCTGTATCTCTTCTTAGAGGCAGGCAGGTAACAGAAGAGGCAGACAGGCTTATCACTGGTGATTATGATCTTGGCATAGATAAAGATATGTTTTTGTTGTTGCTGCTGTTGTTTTTGAACAGGAACTGAGGCCTGTAGCTGGCATTCCTTGCTGTCTACTCAGCAACTCTCCAAGGCTGTAAACAGGTTCTTAGAAGCAATTTTAATCCTTTCCAATCCTATGTTGGACCTTGTCGGACATAATGATTCTTTTTTTGTTTACAAATGATTTTTATTTTGTTTAAGAATAAAATCCTATATTGGACCTTTTCTGACATAATGATTCTTTTTTTGTTTAAATAACCTAGAATAGATAATAAAATCATTAGGTGAGTTCATATTTTTCTTTCTCTCTCTCTTTTTTTCTTTCATTTTTTTTTTGAGACAGAGCCTCAAGCTGT
>NW_003852511.1:5441412-5445152 GCF_000181295.1 Otolemur garnettii
GCTCACAGCAACCTCCAACTCCTGGGCTCAAGTGAGTCTCCTGCCTCAGCCTCCCAAGTAGCTGGGACCACTGGCGCCCGCCACAACACCTGGCTATTTTTTGGTTGCAGCCGTCATTGTTGTTTTGGCGACCTGGGCTGGATTTGAACTCGCCACCTTAGATGTATGTGGCTGGTGCCTTAGCAACTTGAGCCACAGGTGCCGAGCCCAACTCCTGGGCTTAAGCTATTCTCCTGCCTCTGCCTCCCAGTAACTGTGATTTTTGGTTGGCAGGACTGGGCTGGATTCGAACCCACCAACTCAGGTGTATGTGGCTGGCGCTATAGCCACTTGAGCCACTGGAGCAGAGCCTTCTTTTTTTTGAGACAGACTTACTTTGTCACCCTTGGTAGAGTGTCATGGCACCACAGCTCACAGCAACCTTAAACTCTTGGGCCCAAGTGATTCTCTTACCTTAGCTTCCCAAAGAGCTGGGACCACAGATGCCTGCCACAATGCCTGGCTATTTTTTTTTTTTTCTTGTAGTTGTCATTGTCGCTTAGTTGGTCTGGGCGGGGTTCAAACTCGCCACCCTCAGTATATGTGGCTGGCACTGTAACCACTGTTTATGGGCACTGAGCCTGTTTTTCTCTTTTAAAACTGTAGGATATGCTTAGCACCTGTAGCTCAGTGGCTAGGGTGCCAGCCACGTACACTGGAGCTGGCAGGTTTGAACCCAGCCCAGGCCTTCAAAACAATAGTGACAACTATAACCAAAAAATAGCTGGGCGTTGTGGCAGGCACCTGTAGTCCCAGCTACTTGGGAGGTTGAGGCAAGAGAATCGCTTAAGCCTAAGAGTTTGAGGTTGCTGTGAGCTGTGATGCCACAGAGCTCTACCCAGGGTGATATAGTGAGATTCTGTCTCAAAAGAAAAAAACTATAGCATAATTATAAGTAATCTGCTAAACCTCTTTCTTACCCCAAATAAATAAGAGCTAGGGAGTATGTGGGTGTTAGAAAAATTGAAATGGAAAGGGCTAAAAGAGAAAGATTTACATTTTCTTTCTGTCTGTTCAGTTCCTTTTAGATATTGTGAAAATAGAGACCCTGGGGTGTTTGTCAATAAGAGAGAGAGATGGGGCTAATATGATTGATCTTAGCCCTTTCTAAGAAACTATGGGTTTGGCTTGGCGCCTGTGGCTCAAGTGGCTAAGGCGCCAGCCACATACACCTAAGGTGGTGAGTTTGAATCCAGCCCAGGCCTGCCAAACAATAATGACGGCTGCAACCAAAAAATAGCCAGGCATTGTGGCGGGCTCCTGTTGTCCCAGCTACTTAGGAGGTGGAGGCAGGAAACTCGCTTGAGCCCAGGTGTTGGAGGTTACTGTGAGCCATGATGCCACGGCACTTTACCCAGGGGGACAGCTTGAGGCTCTGTCTCAAAAAAAAAAGATATTTTTCTGATATTTTTCTTTCTTCCTTTTTTTGTTTTTTTTTTTGAGACAGAGTCTCAAGTCACTTGGGTAGAGCGCTGTGGCATCATAGCTCATAGCAACTTCAAACTCTTGAGCTCAAGTGATCCTCTTATCCTTTTGCCTTACCCTCAAGAGTAGTTGGTACTATAGGCACTGCCACCATGCCTGGCTGTTTTTTTCTCTTTTTAGTAGAAATGGGGTCTCACTGTTGCTCAGGCTGGTCTCAAACTCCTGAGCTCAAGCAGTCTGCCAGCCTTGGCAGAGTGCTAAAATTATAGGCGTGAGCCACTGTGCCTGACCACTGGTATTTTTCTGTTACTTTAGCAAGTTCGTCCTTCCAACCACAGTATAGCCAACTTAATTTACATAGTGATAGGTCCAATTATGGAGGATTTTTTAAGGGGTCAGTGAGAATCCCAATATTTAACTGACTTGGTTTAAAGTTGTCAAGGTATAGTATTCTAAATCCTTATTTATGAAACAAATTGTGAAAGGCAGCATGTCACAGACCCACGTAATCTAAATGAGACCCAGAATGTGACCATAACCAGGAAGTTCAGGATATCTGGGGGATTTTATATTTTCTAAGTCTCAGAGATACTGTGCTTGGTGGTGTAATTAGGTTTAGAAGAAAACCTTTAACATTGTAAAGTCAAGCCCTCCTCCACAACCAGGGGTTGACATCTTTCATGTTAGATATATCTAAATGCCATCTTTCCTTCCTTGAATGAAACTAGTAAGCCCATGGGGTGCTTTTAACCCTCAAGAGATAACCATACTCAGATTTACCTGCTTTATTTATTTATTTATTTATTTATGTATTTTTTAGAGACAGAGTCTCATTTTGTCACCCTTGGTAGAATGCCATGGTGTCATAGCTCACAGCAACCTCCAGCTCTTGGGCTTAGGCGATTCTCTTGCCTCAGCCTCCCAAGTAGCTGGGACTACAGGCACCTGCCACAACACCCAGCTATTTTTTGTTGCAGTTTGGCCAGGGCCGGGTTTGAACCCGCCACCTTCGGTATATTGGGACTGTGCCCTCCTTACTGAGCCACAGGCACTGCCCAAAGTGTTACATCTTTTGTTGTTGTTGTTGTTGTTGCAGTTTGTCTGGGACTGGGTTCGAACCTGCCACCCTCAGTATATGGGGCTGTAGCCTACCCACTAAGCCACAGGCCCTGCCCTGATTTACCTGATTTAGAAACAAAACAAACTTTAAAAAACCTGAAACCAGAAGGTGAGGATGGGCAGTACCTTGGTGTCCTTTGCTTTATTTCAGGATAACATTGCTGTGCAAGTGTATCAGATTGTGGTTGCAGTATACTCGGAGGAGGCGAGACAAGCAGGTATGGAGTGCATCACAGCAGATAGCTCTCCTGGCTAGCATTCTTGGATCCATTTGCTTTGAAAAGATTCTTGGGAAAGGATGATGCCAAGAGGTCTTGTTGTTCTGATTTGGAACAGAGGTATTCCAGGTCCCACCCCCCCTGTGATGCTCCTATTTCTTCATCTGCTGTGAAAATGCAGGTGAGAGTCAATGAGCTCTTACTGTCCATTCGCATTTTTACTCAAATTCATTTACTATGTGAATTGGCCAGCTGGTCACCCAGTGGGAGCTTCAGGGGGTATAGGGAGAGATGTTGAACATAAGCACTGAATCCTAGTGCTAAACTGTGACACACAGGTCCCCCAGGGGGTGGATGTGGTGGGGTCAGGATGACAAATTTGTAGAGGCAGATTGAGAAAGAGTCAATTCTGTTTAAGAAATACTGATTGAGCAACTGCTATGCTGCAGATACTGCTCAGCACTGAGGCTACAGCTATGATACAAGGAGACAAAATTCCTGCTCTTACAGGACTCACAATTTAGCAGCAGGGTGGCAAATAAGTGTGATTTATGCAGGCTAGTTCTAATGACTAGGAGCAGCTATCTGGAATACTGAACTGAGAAGGCTTTCAAAGGCACGCTTAGATTCAGCGGGAATGCATTGTTCATGAGTGACATCTGAGAGCCTTGCAATGAGAAGTGCCCCCTTCTTGGCAGTGAAACAGAGGAAGATATAAACCAAACTTCCAGTCATTTTTGTGCTGCCCTCCCCACCCCCACCTGTATCTGCTGCTATAGTCTAACTTGTAAATCTGAACATTTGGGGATAGAATGCAAATTTTTCTTTTGAGACAGAGCCTCACGCTAGTGCCCCAGGTAGAGTGCCGTGGCATTACAGCTCACAGCAACCTCCAACTCCTCTCCTGCCTCCGCCTCCCAAGTAGCTCGGATTACAGGC
>NW_003852511.1:5446227-5448173 GCF_000181295.1 Otolemur garnettii
TGTCCTTGCCTAGAAGCAAGGGAGGGAGCCAGTCTCCTTCTGATACCTTGCCCAGGAGGGGAGCAGGGAGTTTACATTAGCCTTTTCATTTCCAAATGAAGTTACATTAACCTTTTCAGCAGGCGAAAACCCGTACATTCCCTTCCCATTCTCCCGCTGTTCCCTAGCTTGTCGTACATTCTTTCCAAAAATCGGGACTTTTTAAAAACGCCGTGGGACACGGGACAAATTGTTAGGAATCGGGACTGTCCCACCAAAAGCAGGACGTCTGGTCCCCTTAAAAATGGCAAGCTTCTTTATTTGCCGTTGGTTTATATAGGAAATCTTATGCATGCGCACTATACAGCAATAACCTCATTAATATTCATTACAATCTCTCTGCACAAGCGTACAGTAAGTCAATGGCTTTCCTCTGCACATGCACATTGGACATGAATGACTTCATTAATCCATTTAAACATCTTGTGACTACCTGCCTTGTAAGTAGCTCCTTCCTAGTAATCTGATAATCCACCCAACATACAACTTTTAGCATAACCCTTTCAACATAACCCGGTTTAACATAACTTAATGGAGAACATGTTGTTAGCTGTTACTTCTTTTGTTCTTATCTGATGAAGCCTGAACCAATGGAGGAAAGAGACAGTTTGAAGGTCTCTTCTACCGACCTTGCTATTTGGAGGCAATTACTTTGATCCTTGAAACAAGGCATAGTTAAGAAACTTCTAGTGCATACAGAAATTTGTGCACAAACCTCTGCTCCCATTGTGGGCCTTAAGTCAGGGAGTTTTTACGCCTGCAACTGACCAGGCCAACCTTAGATCAGGGAGTTTTTAGGCCCTCAACCAACCTGGCCTTATGGGATTCTGCCTCTATTTTTCACAAGTATGCCTGCACAAAGTCTTTTCACTGCTTTCTCTCAAACAGCTTTTTTGGCCAGAGGCATATAGGCCTTTCGCCTATAGTCACCCTTGCCTTTCACACCTAAGAAATACTGATAGCCTCTGGATTCTTTGAAATCCCTTTGAAATTTGTGGCTGGTTTTGCCACTTGTTCTCTTAAGTTCATTTCATGCAATCTTGAGAGGATATAAGGGAAGCCTTTTAGAAAAAGACTGTGAGTGTTAGGGTTGAAAGGCTGTCTTTATTCAAGATGAAGAGCAGAAGGTCTCTTTTATTTCTTTTATTTCTGTCCTGGAAAGAGGGAGCTCTCCTTACACAGGGCTCGGCACTGATGAGTGCCCAGGGTCAGCATCCTCATCTCTCACGCTGCTCTAGAGTGGCCTATTTTCAAAGACATAGCAGGTCTGAAAAATAGTTACAAGCATGGCTTAGTCATTACTTTTAAATTTACAATCTAAATATCACCTCTTGGTGTAGATGTCCCAGGAACATATCAGTTCCGTTCTTTGAAAAGATAAAAATGTTATTTATTGTGGGTTTCTTTCTTTTCTTCTTTTTGAGACAGGGTCTTACTCTGCTGCCCTGGGTAGAGTGCTCTGGCATCCTAGCTCATAGCAACTCCAAACTCTTAGGCTCAAGTGATCCTTCTCCTGCCTCAGCCTCCTGGGTAGCTAGGATTACAGGCACACGGCTAGTTTTTCTATTTTTAGCAGAGATGGAATCTTGCTCTTGCTCAGGCTGATCTTGAACTCCTGAGCTCAAGCAATCTACCCACCTCCGCCTCGCAGAGTGTTAGGATTACAGGCATGAGCCACCATGGCCAGCCAGGGTCTCTTTCTTTTTAAAAAGTAATACACAGCTGGCCCTCCTTATCCATGCCTTCCGCATCTATTGATTCAACCAACCATGGATCAAAAATATTTTTTAAAAAATGGATGGTTGGCTCAGCGCCTATAGCTCAACTGGCTAAGGCGCCAGCCACATACACCTAAGGTGGCGGGTTCGAATCCCCAGCCCGGACCCGCCAAAACAACAATGACGGCT